>NC_133354.1:32001937-32353187 GCF_030506205.2 Paramisgurnus dabryanus
AATAGCTTTGCTTCTGACAACAATTTTCTGTAATAAATCAGTAAATGAATCACAAAATGTGTTGAAAGTGGCGAATAAAATGCTTGTCAATTCAAACAAAGGTGTATAAAACCGCTTTAATTAACAATAACTAAACTGTGCTCTTTTGCATACCTCTACTTTTCTCATGTCTTTCTTTATACCACCTTTATCTTTTTAAAATCTTGCCACTTTTAGAAATAATTTGTTTGCATTTTTTGTATACTGCACATTTTATTTGCATCAACTATACCCATAATAACATTTTCTACGTTTTTCTTTCAATAAGGAAATCTGTTTATTGTTATGAATAACGGCTGAAAGGATTAAAAAAAATCATAACACTGACTGCCTATATGCGCAAGAAAGGTATTATTAAAGTTTTAAATATGTAAAACTAAATAAAGATATCATATGCCCACTGTACAGTATGTAAGCATAGGCCCATGTTTTCTTGTTCGCTCTGCGTGGGTTTAAACGCTATTTTTCTAAAGAATATTTTTTTAACTTTATTGGTGGTGGTTGAGAAGAATTCCTCTGTCCATATGTATATCATTTTAGCGCAATATACATGTGTCATATTATTGTTCTTAATATATTAAGAACAATAATACTAATATATTTTTACAACATTTTTAACTTTAAAACATGTATTTTTATACCACATGAATCTCTTTAAAATATTAATACTTTTAGAAAAACGGACATAATTATTAATATTATAAACAAACAATGAAACGGTGTCAAAATTCGACAACACAAATAATTAAGATATTCATTGTAAATAGAGTTCAGGGTATTAGGCTCACACTAAATTCTTTGTTGCACTTAGTATAAATGCCCATTGCACGTACAGTCATCTTAATATATGTATGCGCTGTTATGCTGGCAAGAAGGGGTTGACGTCACTTTGCTGTTTTAATAGAAATATTAAATATTCAGCAATGCCCTTATTAACTTCTGGAAACAACCGCAATGACAACGCATATAAAAATGTAGTTTTTTATGCGCCACCTGGTGGATTTTCTGTGAAGCGAAACACATTAAGGGAAAAGAGAAAGTAGCCCCCCCGAAAACACTTGCAGAATTCTGCGTGACTCCGCGAGACGATTTGGCGAATGCCGCGGGAGAAAACGCGCGTTTTTAAAGGCCACATCTGTATTACTGTGTATAACTACACAATATGTTCAGTCGGGGCCCGAAGCATTGTAGTCTTGTCCATATGTTCAACTGGGTGGCTTTGATGACTTTGGTCCTGCTATCTGTGGTGAAGCAGACCTGGCGGTCCAGAAGGCGAGCGCATCTGCGAGTACGGGTGCAATTGCTTCCCCATTATGATCCTCAGGAAAAGACACAGTTTTAAGGCATAAGCTGACAAGCTTCCAATCGTTGTCAATAAAGTGCACTGTCAGGCTCATATACACTGTAAAAAACAACCTATAGAATCTACTCATTAAAATTGATGTAACAATTTGCACTCACTTTGTTTGAGTCGATTCTATCTTAGATATTTGAGAAAAGAGTACCTAAATTTAACAACTATGACGACACAAAATAATTAGGTAAGGTCTACCTGATATTTCTCATAACTAATTACTTATAAAAATTTAGTAAAATTAACTGCCACTAACTTAGTGTAGATTATACTTTTATACTGTAAATGTATGTTATTTACTGGCAACAGTTTGTTCAAAGTTAAATGAACATGAAACATTTTCAGTCTTTATCTTTTACAGTAAGTTACTGGCAACCAGCTGCATAATTACAGCAATTTTTTACAGTGCAAGTTAATCTTTGGGTAGATTTTACCATTAAATAACTTAACATTTCCATTCATGATGATATCAAGAAGTTAAATAAAAACTTACCTGAAGGTCAATATGGAAAAAGGTGACTCGAGTCCCGCCTCGATGTTGATGCATGCACACTTTGCAATGCCAAAGCTTATATTTTGGGGTATATGTTACTTAACACTCTGTAACTTATATTGAAATATTGGAAATGTGTTTAAAGTTCATATCACCGTTATCTAAAAAATATATCTTGCGGTATATATTGATATTGAATTATTGTCCAGCCCTAGCCTGAGCCGTTTGAGCTTAGCTGGCAACTGACGTATTCCTGTGGGTGGAGGTTAGTAAAAACCTCTTATATTGACGCAATTCAAACAGGTCGAGTCGCTTGACTGGCTGAATCCATGTTGTGCCTCCATCTTTGAAATACATTCGCCGACGAGGGACATCCCTGAAATTCAAGCTCCGCCTTTCGCGCTTTCAGACTACACTCACGCTGGCCGCTAGCTGAAGCCTCCCAAGGTTGCATGTGTAGTCGGTATACGTCATCAAGACAGTCTTATTTCAGAATATTAACAATTATAAAGCTGACAATTATTCTTAGTTAATTGTAAATTGATGTAATATGCTTATGACTTGTCAATGTAATGCTCAGTTTATTTAAATAAACCAGGTTTGATGACGTATGCAGCCCACATATGTGACCTGTGCAGACTGAATCCTTCGGATTCAACAACAGCTGCACACCGTGATGATCCCGCGATCTAATGCTTTGATTTGAGGCAGATTTGAAATCCTGTTGAAGACCTATTTTTGAGGACATTAAAACATGTCGCCAAGGAAGCGAAAAGGGGATTTAAAACGACAATGCGACAGGAAAAACAACAAGACCAAAGTCAATATTGGAGTAATGTTAGTTTTCCAAGATGGGGCTCAAGGGACACAGAAGTTGCATTTTATATCTTCTCCACAGGTAATTCAGCATATTCGTTTACATCGATACAGTCTATGGTGTAAATTCTTGGCTAACTATAGCATGGTTATGTATAACTCTTGTTAGTGTAAACACGCATGTGGTTTAATGTATTCGAACAGCCACACGCCGTCTCTCCGCCCATTTATGTAATCTGAGGTACTGAAATAAATGTTTTTCATCTTCTCTGACCTCTAGCACAAACACACGGTGACAGCTCTATTTTTAGCCTTTCATTGATAAAACTAAAGCGTCTGATCTGCGCGTCTTTCGTTTCATTTTACAAGCGTGTGAAAGTCACCAATATCAGAGAAAGCTCTTACATATACACGGACATGTAACATGTTTACTTTTAAACATAAGCATTGGACTTTTTTTTTTATATAGCGCTTTTCACAATTTGGTAATTGTATCAAAGCAGCTTTACATAATAGATGTAGTGAAAAGCACAGAAAATCGACAGATAGCATAACATTATACACGATAGCACAAGCAGCTAAATTTGCTGTAGCTATAAATCAACATTATAAGCAAACGTATTACTAATGTAACGTATAGAAGTTAAGCCCAAAAAGGCTGCCTCCCCGGGTTGAAAAACCCCCTAGGAGAAAAAACCCCCGGAATTTTAGCCGGGGAAGTAAAAAAAAAGTCCTAGGAGGAAAAAACCCTTGGGAGATATATATATATACACATTGAAACGGAAGGAGATTAAGCGGAGATTAAGCGGAGATTAAGCGGGTTCTGCCGGTGGTCTTTGGTCAGGCATCAGCTGGACATCACGTTGAAGAACAGCCAGTAGATCAGAGGTGTGCCGACTTTCACATTTACCGGAACTGGATCTGTTTGTCTTATTGTCCTCGTGATCGAGGACGAGACAGGGAGAGAGAAACAAAATCTTATTAGCGTAGGGGCCGTTCACATAAAAAGCAAGTGTCACACAGTAATGTGGATTTTAGTCAACTCTGACATAATATTAGTTTGCGTCCATTTAAACCCGTCATTACTCCCGCTCATGATTAAATGACAGGAGAGGGACTCGTCCACAGACCATGCCCTCAGTAATCTGGAGAGAAGCGGTCGAAAATGGACAAAAAGAGACGGATTTAAACGCCAAGTGTAAACGTGATGTGTATCTCTCATCCACTTGTGATCCGATCGACGAAAACACATCTTAATACCAAGTGTAACAGCCCCTGGGATATTTTTCCTCGCGTCGATGAAAAATGAGTGTCTAAGCTATGTTTATGGATGTATGTGATTTTAAGCGGACATATCATGAAAATCAGACTTTTTCCATGTTTAACATAAATCTGTGTGCTTTGATGGATCACATCAAAACATTTACATTGCAAATTGTTCATTTTTTCATTGCTTTTGCTTTGTAGCTACTGGAAGCCATGTTAACCATGGCATGACACGGCCACCGTACGAGTTAAAACGCGTTCCGAATGGGGGGGGGGGGGGTTGAAAGTAATATTCAGTTGGTTGTAATATAGAATTTCACCGCTAGATGGGAGTAGATCTTACACAGTGGAGCTTTAAAGTGTTTACATGGTTGTGTATTGCAAAATATGCCAGGTTTTAATATGATTATACTTGCTGAAATTATGAGCTTAATCTCATTATTTTGATCAAAGTATGTGTTTAGATGAGATGAAGTGTAATTACAACATTTACAAAACCTCATTATAATCACATTATGAGGGTGCATGTGAATGTAGTCAATATTTTGGAGCAATGCTATCATTTAAAAAAAATAGTACTATTGTAAACAACCATTGAGTGCTATTTGTAAGGGCCATATAATAGAGTAATGTTTAAGAAACCCTGCTGTGGTACCTATGAAAAAGTGTTTCAGCTGGACTTTCTTGTCTCCTACAGCTCTGCTCTGTTACTCTTTTTCTCCTGCTGATTTGTTTCTAAGAATAGCAGCATTGGCTTTGCCATGGAGGAGAGAACAGCTGAATATGTCTCCTTCTCTTTGGAGGATTGTGGTCTACTTTCTCTCTCACCAAAACTCATGTGTTCATGCTCAATTTCTCAGCTCAGCTGAAACGCACACACCATGTGCTCTGTGCACACCCTGTCAACCCGTAATGCACAGTTTGGAAGTTAAGCAGCAGGGCTCAACGCAAAGCATTTTTCCTTTTGATTCAGATTTTTACTTTTCCTGAGAAAATTTCCACTGGCCCAATCACAAAAAGCACTAAAATTAAACAGGCAATGTTTATTGTTTTTATTTATTTTTACCCATGTAACCAAATAAATTATGTTATGACACAAAAACTATTAACCTTACTCCTAATATACATTTTAATCTTTTCAAAGTAAACATTCAGAAATACAATTACAACAAATAATCATATTATGAGCAATAGCACAAATAAATTAAACACTTTTTGTGCGGTTAATTGCGATGTAATCACATGCTTATCTTAAAAATTGTTTTTGTTAAACATTTTTGTCATCATTTACTATATGACATGAAGTAATTCAGAAGAAATTCAGTCACTTTGTGCATTCAAAGGAGAATACATCATTATGTGGAGTTTGATGAGGAGTTTCTGTAAACTATTTTGTGCTCTATTAGTATTATCTTTGGTAGCATATATTAATGGTGATAATAGGGCACGGCGGCCACATAAATTACACAACATATGGTAAATGAGAGTTCACTATTGGGCAAAACGGGAGTTTCGTCTTGATGCAGCGCTGCACAGACTGATTGGTGGACTGTATGACAAAGCTCAGTGAGAGCAAAGTACTCTGTATACTCTGCCACATGCTAATCCGCCTGCACAGCACTGAAAACACACCTTCTACCCATGGGCTGCAGTACAGTTGTGGCGATAGACAATAGTATCGTGCATCGAAGATCGTCAGACATATCCCCAATAGCAGGCTTTCAGCACGATAGTTGGCAATGGTTCTTATTATTACCATCATAGTTTCACATTAACATGCGTATTGCTTGAGAGGGTTTGTGGGCTTCACTTTGCGTGAGAGAGCTTGTAATGTGCGCAGATTCCTTCTCGCAAACACCTGGGCCCATATTCATAAAGAATCTTAATGCAAAAAGTAGCTCCTAGTGACGCATTTCTAAGACAATTCTTAGAAATGTGGGCGTTTACTTTTAAAATTAAAGAAAAAATCCTAGTATAGAAAAAGTAATTCAGAAAGCATCTTAACCCTTAAAAGAGGTCTTAAGGTCAAAATTGTTAGGAGCATGGACAAGGACTTTTAGGAGGCTTAAGAGGGAGACAAAAAATGTTGCACACAATGCATGACAGTAAGTTAATAACATGCAACACATTAGATCGTGCAGGAATCATGTTTGTGAGCGATCTTATTAGAGACATAATAATATAATATAACGCCAGAAATAAAAGTAATCACTGCATTAACTACAGTAACAGGTTCGGTAACTAGAAAAAATGCAACTATGCAGCAAAGATGATTTAGGTCTGTTACAGACGTCTATAAGCAAAGTAATCACACAAACTGACAGAACCTTGTGACGCTGTTTATTTCCTATCTAATACGTTAAGTATGACATTAATAGCACTTAAGTTTATACTTTATTTATTTTATATATATCGCTCTTAATCTAAGACTCCTACGTAAAAGTTTTTAAGCTAAATTAAGATTTTTCTGAGAGGACTTAATGTGGCCATCTTGGACTATTGCTCGGACCTGAATGCGTGCAGTATGCACTCCTTTAAGCATCCAAACTTGCAATGCGCTTGATTTTGACTCTTCCTCGCACATAAGCTTGTAATACATGGGGCTCTGACATTTACTTGCACTGGAGAGGATGTTAGCACGCAGAGGGTTAAAACCAGCGAGTTTGTTGTTCCCGCTCCCTGGCACGCAGGAAATTTTTGAGCGCTTTGTTTTAATGACGCGCTTAGAGTAAATCAACTTCTTTTTTTGTCCACCACTCAAGTGACTTGTCAAAAATTTGTAAAAAATAAATAAATGAGTAAACTACTATCGTGCATCGTCGATCTCATAGGCTCACGATAGCACGATCTTAAAATGGGGCATATCGCCCAACACTAGCCTTCAGATAAGATTGGTGGTCTTGACTGACTGTGATTATCAGATTCCCTTGTTCAAGCAATGACTCAAAACACAACGTTGTAGATCTTTGCTGTTTTTAATGGGCCAATATTTCATTGCAAACAATCACATTATTGTGTATTTGTGTAATGGATTGTGTTTGCATGGTTTATGGTTAACCCTCTGGGGTCCGACCATTTTGGGACACTGTCAGAGGTTCTGACATGCTCTTACATTTGGTCTTTTTTCAGTTGCTTTAAAACATAATAATGGCAAGTGTCTCATAACACTGCGTTCAGCACAAACTGGGCTACAATATTATATGAGCTACATGTATGTACATGTTTGTATTTTTGAGAGAATAATGTTTATGTGTGGTTTTTAAAAAAGCAACATTTTTAAGTCACTGATATAAGTCCACAAAACCCATACTAAACATGTTTTAACAAGACCTTTCTAAACAGAATCTAGTAGTCTAGAGTTTTTTCTTTAAAATGATATGAAAATCATTCTGCCTACTCATTCACATAAACAATATATTGATTTAGAAATTTAAGACTTAAGTTTTTGTTTAGAGGAGCAACAAAAGAATCGCATAATGAGCTGCATAATGAGGCAGGAATGTGAGGGGAAACTACAGTAAAGAATGTGAGGACAAATAAATGTATACATGTTTGTTTGAGGTTTATTAAGAAGTTAACAATATAATCAAAATAGAAATGAAGGTCAGTAGGACATTTTCAGTTTATTTGGAAACAAACCCAATTCAAAAACTTAACTTGTATAAGAAACTGATAAACAACAGAGCTGTAAACTTCATGTGGCTCATGTTAACATATAACTTTATTTCCAAAAAGTGTGAATTTGTTTTTCCACTTCTTAGTTTTGTACTGATGAGAGGGATGCAGACCTGTAAGAGAGTTATGAACAGCTATTAGCATAAATTGTCCACAGAAATACCCTTACATACGTAACTGATGGGTAAATATAGCACTACATTCAGATAAACTATCATGTACATTTGGACTAAATTCAGAACATCTCAGATAAACATCTGCAGTGATTAGTTTGATAAAAAGCTGTTTTCAGGTGGCTTCCGTTTCTAACGTGTTTCTGTAAGCGCGTATGAACTTTAAAAACACATCGCATATGGCGTCCATGTGCGCGAGCTCGCGTCTCCGCGCAAACAACGCGGCGCTCATGAAAACGGTGTCGCGTGTAAAGCGCAATATGGAATTGTAAACAATATATGGAATCATATTACAGCACACACTTAAAAAATCCGGCAGTGCAGCCTAACCGAAAGTTGCCATGAAGAAAACGAAAGTGAATAACTGTGTCTAAAACAGCATGTAGATCCGCCATTACGTGACGATCATGCATCCTCGTTTGTAAACAATGCTAAAGTTTTTAAATCAGAAGCGTGCAGTCTGCCGAGGTCGCTTGTGTAGGCTGAACTGCACAAGCCATAAGCATATTACATGAAAGCAAATATAAATGACTTACAGTTTCTTCAGGAATATATCATCCTCAATTGCATCTTCCATTGTTCAGATCAATCTGAAAAACCGTAGTTTTAAATAAAATTACAGTACCGTATTTTTCAGCAGTAAGGGGTGTCATGATTATGACGGTTAATTGACTGGGAAATTATGTCAATTATTACGATTAATTAAATGTTTTATTGCTTTGACATTTAATTCTCATCCATTTTTGTTTGTTTGTTCATTAAATAATTTTCAAACATTGTTGTGATTCACAAGGTTTACTTGGAAATAAATAGAAATACACTTACACATATTTAAAATGAATATATTTATATTTAATGAATATATCTTTCAAAAACTGAAAATTCTTCTTAAGAAATAAACACAATAAAGTGTCTGAAAAATAACTAAAATTAAAATGCAATCAAAATAAACTGACTATACCAGAACAAGCCTTAAATACAAAGGTCATAGTACTGGACCACATGTCTGTAGTAGCTGCAAAAAACTGATTCCTTACAGATCCTTAAGAGTAGCATCCTTCCCTAAATTTGGAATTGCTGAATTGGAAAAGAATGTTTTACCTGGCAGTTCATACTACTTATCAATGTTTTGCAGCATTAGGTGTTTTTAGAGAGATGTGAAATCATTGCGGTGATCTGATATCATCGCAATGAGGTCAAACAATTGTGATGAGATGATTATTTAATCATTGTGACAGCCCTAACAGCAATGTTTATTTTGTTTAGATTTATTTTATTAATACTGTGCTATTTGTGCTATTGCTCATAATTTGATTTCTTATTTTATTACTGACTCTTTACTGGTATTTGAAATGTATATAAGCTTTGACTATAATGTCATATTGCTTTAATTAGGTTTGCATAGTGTTTCTTCTGCATGGTTTTTGAGTGTTTGTTAATTGGTCATCACTTTTTTTCTGACAGATGGAGAATGAACTGAAGAGGAGGAAGTATTCCACCAGTAGCAATGACTCTGACACAACTGACAGTGAGTAATAGACAGATGGAGGGAGGGTAGTGTTAATACACAGATACTCATCACCAGAGAGATTAATGAGGGATTTACAAGAATGTTCCAGGTTCAACTCTTTTAACATAGTGTTTACGTAGTTTGAATTAAAATTACAGTACCGTATTTTTCGGTCTATAAGCCGCGTTTTCTTTTCATAACTTGGCTGGTGCTGCGTCTTATAATCAGGTGCGCCTTGTAAGTCAGTATGAATTAATTTTGACATTTATGAGGCAAGAGACAACATTACCGTCTACAGCCGCGAGAGTCCGCCATATGCTGCTTCAGTATTTATGTAATTTAATGGATTCAGTAATGTGGAATGACGAGTATGCGAACTTCACGCTAGTTGGCTTGTTCGGTTGATTTAGACTATTCAACCTTCCAGGTAAGTTCTGTATGCTATGGTTTATCGTTTAAATAACTGATAATATTACTTTAACGTACAGACAGCTATTCAGCCTGCTGTTCTGTCTGCTATTGTTTAGTTGAATAACTTGCCTTTCCAGATTAAATGTCTGTTCTTCGGCTTGGATTTTGTGAAATAATTTTCTAAATAAACGCGACGTATAGTCCACTGTGACTTATATATGTTATTTCGTCTTAATGACGCATTTTTAAATGATGCGGCTTATAGTCCAGAAATTACGGTAAGGCACTTAATTAATTACATTTATTAAACAAAAAACTTGTTTTGCTTGTAAATATGGGACTAATGTTTTAAGATCTGTGTGCTTCTAGTACATTAAAAGGCAACTTGTCACACACATTATGTAGGGTAAAGATTTAGCAAACAACCTTTGTATTGACTGTTTACAAACAAATGCAAAAAAACTAAGGAGAAAATTCTATGTTTTTCTGGTGACAAGGAACCTTCTTAATTCTATTCACCTTATTTCGCCCCGCCCATTTTTTATTCTTTGCTCTTCCGCATTTTGTCATCTGACTTCGGCTAGCTTGACACAGCGCATCCGGTAGCTAGTTTAGTTGTATGAAGATTGTTTGTACTTCATGACAAAAATGACAAATAACGCTAATGCTGTAAATGTTTTAAGTTGGGAGCACGGAGAAAACTTCATACAACACTCGGATAGTCTCATCTTGTCCCATCAGTCGTCACGTGGGTAGACGAAATGAAATGGTTGTGGCTGCAGGACAGGGTGTCTGTAGTAAAAATAATCTACCAAAATTAAGGCCTTTGAAAGGCTTAATATTTGCTTAATATTTGTGTCTCTATGTTTTAACTTCATCTAGCATAATTAAAAAAAATATATACGCTCTAAAAATATTTAACCCAGGACTGGGTAACTGTAATAGTCAGAACACATTTCTGGGTTAAAATGACCCAAATAATGGGTTGTTTTTACCCAACTGCTGGGTTATTGTTAATCAACTATGTAACCCAGCAGTTGGGTTAAAACAACCCATTTTTTGGGTCACTTTAACCCAGAAATGTGTTCTGTCCTATAGTTACCCAGCCCGGGTTTAAAAACAAACCAATATTTTTTAGAGTGTACGGTGCTAACAGGACTTAGGTGAGTCAGAGTTGAAGCAGTCTGTGCAGATTAAGGGCACACACTTAACTCGTAGTATTTTCTCATTCAAGGCTACCCGCCCACATCACGTTGCTGTGCTCGTGGTCACAAAAGCTTAACATTTGTACACCTATTTAAGCACCACAGTTTTAAATTAAGTGATTTTGGGTATGATGGGTGTGACAGTGGCTGCGTCTTAAAACTTAGGCAGCTGACTTGTTGCCTCGCTGCCTCATGAGGCAGTGACTTCAGAGTAGAGGTCTACACGGGTCCAAAAATTCCTACCCGAACCCGATCAGACCCGCAAATGTGCTACACTGAACCGACCCGGACCCGTCTGTTGTTTTGAAAGCTGGACCCGGACCCGACCCGGACCCGTATATTATTTAAAAGCTGGACCCGGATCCGACGAAGACCCGTCTATTATTTAAAATCTGGACCCGAACCCGTCCGGGAAGACACAGACCCGAAAATGACCCGACCGGCAAATATTCTTAGCTAAATGTTATTAATAAGTCAATAAACAAGTAGCGAAAATTAAACTTTTTGTCTTACCCATAGAAGTTAGTCTTCTCCCTCCTTGTACCTGTCTGTGTGATGCACAATCCTTATTTCCAAGAAAGTTCCATCCATGTTATTCCTCTCTTGACGATTGAATTTTTTAATGCTTATTCCAGCTTTTAAAGTCCACTTTACAGTCATGGTGATTAATAACGCAGTTTTACATCGGGTCAACTTGCTTAATAATGTTTGCCCATTTGAATTATAATAACGATTGCTCGTTCAGTGCCATGGCTGCTTTCGTTAGCTTTGCTTCTTTGCTATCATCTATGTGCTCTTTGAGTCGCGAAAACTTTAGATATAAGAGCAGCAAGACGGTCAATTTATAATATTATTATAAAAATAAGAGAAGTCAGTGCAAAATGCGCGGTACGGCGGAATAGGTCCCGCCTTCTAAATAAAAGAGCCAATTGTCAAAGGTAAAGTCGTTGCGTCTCACTGCAGAAGCTCCTGACTGGTAGCCAGAGAAACATTACAAGAGCGCATGCGCGTTAGCTGCCTGGTTGGAGCAACCAAATATAAACCTTTTAACGCAATTTTAGCGTCATAAAAAAAATTTATGCGACAGTTCATCTAAGTTTTTGTTGCTGATTTTGAAATATTTTATTTAAATGTGAGTGTGTGTTCTCCGAGTCCGATTGACCTCGGGTATTACCCACAATGTTAAACAGACCCGGGACCCGAAGTAATAGATTGAGACCCGACCCGGACCCGGCTGATCATTTAAAATATAGACCCGAACCCGTACGGGTCCCGGGTCGGATCCCGGGTCTTCGGGTCTCGGGTCTTCCGTGTAGACCTCTACTTCAGAGGCATGAAGGCAGCTCAGATAAATGCTTTCGGACACACTTCATAGGCAGTGTGTTTGAAATATAAACAGAGAGAGCCTTTGTGATAAATAATCACATATTTGAAAACTACTATACTAATTTATCGATAGAAATTTTAGTTTTTCTCGACCAGTCACTTTTCCCATGTGCACACAAGTGCATAGAATTGTGGGACAGGACGATGGAGGTCAGGAAGTAAACCTAACACTGGATTCGGACATGCCTTGATGCCTTCCTGTCTTGGAATGCTGCCTCAGAAGGCAGCAATAGGCTTTATGCCCAGCTGCACTACTACCTGAACTTCAGCCAGCTCCTTGTTTCCTGTCTGCCATTATTGGCCAAACTGATTAATCCAGGTGTGCCTGAGCTCAGTAGTCACAACAACAATAATCAGACACACCTGGATTAATCAGTTTGTCCAATAATGGCAGACAGGAAACAAGGAGCTGGCTGAAGTTCAGGAAGTAGTGCAGCTGGGCATAAAGCCTATTTAGAGTTTTCAGACGCAGCCAGTGTCACACTTATACCTTATAGTAAGTAGTAAGTGGTGCTTTGCATACCCCTCCCACACTCCCCAAAAAAGGGCTGCTGCTTGTTGATGGTAAAAAATATTGTGGAAGTGGTAAAAAGGTAGTAAATTCATCTCTATGATTCCTGCATATACCCTGCTATAGAACATATTTAACTACCTTGTCCTGTCAGAAGGAGTTGATGGAGCAGCATTGAAATATATTGAAGCTGTTGATCTGGAAGCTGTTGGTGTATGTACTGGTAAAGTGCTCAGCAACTGAATGCAATGCATCCAATATCAACCCTGTGTGAAGCTGACAAATGTAGTTGTTTCTCAGCATAGTTATTTGTGCCAGCTCAACACATTGGGGCAGTTTCTGAGACAGGGTTTACAGGACTAGGCCTTAACTCGTTTCGTCCTACCTTCAGTAGTTCTTTTGTAATCAGCTTTTGAATATGGGTAGGTTTCTGCAAAAACACCACATTTTGAGCAAAAAGCAGAGATAATTCCATTTTTGTGATGGACTTTTCATAGAGATCCCATTCAGAGCGATCTTTAAAACAGACATAGACATGCAGCCGCTTGCCATAGGGCAATACTTCCGGGTTTAAAAAGTTGCGGAAGGTATTGCGGAAAGCCGGAAATACTCGTCATTGGCAGGGAAGCGTTTTCTCTTGATCTGTGAAAATAATAAAACCATAAAAATTTTTACGTTAGCATTTAAAATAAACTTGCATCTTGAGAATTAATAAATAAATGGCACCCACACTTAAACAGAACTGTGTGTGAGAGAGAGATGCATTAAAAAGACCTCTTTTTAACCTCTAACTTCAGTGTTAAATAATATGTTGTTTAATAGGTCATTATCAATATCTGAATGAGAAATGAACTGACCTCCTAACATCTAAAATCTTAACTTGTAGGAATCACGTGAGCTACTGTAACAATGAAATGTACTATAATATTTCGTTGTACTATCGTATATGAAAATATAGGTGGGCAGTGAAAATCATTCAAATAGTTGGATTGTATTAGCTAATGTTACTGATCTTAAGTGTTATCGTAGAACGGACTTCACAAATCTAATGTTAAGCGAACATTAGATTTTTTTTATTATTAGAGTTAGTTAAGTTAGCTTACCTGAAACTGACCACCTTTTCAACACCCAGCGTGGCTTCAAGTTAAACCCCATTCACACAGACCTCTGGTCCCAGAAAATACCCGTAAAATTGCCAGACAAGCTAGATTGAAGCAGTTATCAGGAAATGATATATGAGACGCATAAACAATGACGCACGTGCCGTAGTGAGGACGCGCGTGCCATGGCAACATGAAGTTGGTTCAACTCTTTAAAATGAGGGATTTACAACATTCACTACGAGAAATGTCAGCAAACTGGACTGAAGCAGATATCAGGTAAGTTAGCTCGTTACTTACTGCGTTGAAACGGAGATCATTCAGCAGCATAAAAGAATATTGCGTCACGTGCTCATTTGAGCTATAATAAATGAAAATACCCGCATGTCATCCCAACAAGATATATCGTCCAGCTCCTCAAAAGCGGGTTTTAAATGCATATAAACAATCACGATGAGAAATGTCTGAAAACTGTATTAAAGCAGAAATCAGGGAGCTTGTCAAATATCCACTCAGAAGCTGAGATCATTCACCAGCATAGAACTGTGCGTTCACGCGCTCCTTTGTAGTCTTATCATAAACAAAAATGCACGCGAGTTGTTTCTGGAGAGAGAAATAATATATAATATGCAAACTTCAGACGCTGCGTAGAAGAGAGGGCGGGACTTTCAATAGGTCGCGTGTCTTTCCGGGACCGTCACATGCCGGGTAAACTTGGCAGTGTGAATGTAAAAAAATCTAACTATTCCGGAAAAATCCAGGATGCAAATCCCGTGTATTTTACGGAATTTCTGTGTGAAAAGGGCTTTACTGGAACATTGTGGCCAAATCATTTCTTGGGATAAGGGTGTTCGTCAGTCGGCTTCACACCCAATAAAATTTGTAAGAAACAAACATAAGGGCGCTTGAGTGAGCTTTTTAAATTTAACACCTTCAGCCACTGCCTCAGCTGCTTATCATCGATATGCGGCCGGAAGTAGGAATAATAAGGTGAATAATAAAAGGTGTTAAATAAGGTGAATAATAAGGTGAACACTGTATAAACAATGTCATGACTGTCCTCCTTGGTGGTTGATAACTAAGGTATGAGTTTATATTTTGTGTTTGATAGTGCCTGAAAACATCACATGATCTTCTGAAAACACTGCATTCATTGATTCAACTGAGGCGCTTTGTTGCTATGAAACTTCTGTTTGGTTTATCAGTTGTTGTATGATGCAGCGTTTTACCCAAAGTTAAAAAATTTTCAACTTTAGACAACCAGTTCAAAACGCTAAGTGCCGTGGAATAAACACACAGCGCTTTTCCATCTGCTGGCATTTTTAGAAAACATGGCACTCCCTTTGCACACAGTTGAAACAAAAAAACACCAGTCAGGAGTAAATGCGTTGGTGTACATATGGCCTAAGGAAGGAAATAGATTTTTCTGTTGTAAGCAACACTTTTGATTTAACATTCATTTATTTGTGATGACAATTAGCAGTAAAGATGTGATGTGAGATCTCCCATATGCAGGGCAACTGAGTGTCATCTTATACATTTGAATGTTTTATGGTTTTATTGTTTATGGAGTCTATATTAAATAAAGGATATATTAAGTAATAGGCCAATGCCTTAAAATAAAATTTCAATAATATTTGGTTGTAAATTCAAATATGACACTGAAACCTCTTGCAGGTCATGTGACAACCTGGTCACGATCTTCAAAGAATGCAGGGACCAGCAGCACTTGGGTTCGACATGAACAGAGGAAACCATCAGAGGTAAAAATACAGTTTTATCAATAAGGGGCAGGACACACCAAAGCTTTTTTACGTGGCTGAGGACACTGAATGCCAGCTGTTTTTTCAGCTGAGTGCTAGCTTTCTGTGATTGAACGGCCATGTGAGAACTGACATTGACGAGCGGAGCTTTTCACCCAAAGTTGAATCTCTTTCACCTCTCGAAGCTCAGTGCTGAGTGCAGGAAAAACGCCAAGTGCCGGCTTTCAGTGCCACCTATATCAATGAATTTCAGTGGAAAAGTGCGAGTATTGGAAAAAATTTGTCCATATTATAATATAAATTATTAGTGAGACCGACATGTCGGCCAGGCTGAGCAACAGGTATATATAAAGTGTACTAAATTGCTTGTGCAGCTGATCTAATTTATGTGTTTGCACCCAGCAGCTGAAATACAGCATTTAATATTCAGTATGTGACAAAAGTGAGTACACCCCTCACATTTCAATATTTTAGTATGTCTTCTCAAGGGAAAATACTAAAGAAATAACAATTTTGTCAACATGCTTCTTGTATAGCAGTATAGATTTACTTAAAATTATTTATTGGTTTACAAACACCTAACACTTTGGTCACAGCAGGCCTCTTTACAAAAATAAAAAAGCAGTTTTTAAAAGGATATTTCGGCCAAAAATGAACCCATGATTTACTCACCCCCAAGCTTTCCGAGTTGCATATGTCCATCGTTTTTCAGACAAACACATTTTCGGATATTTTGTAAAATGTTTTAGATCTTTCAGTTGATTAAATGTAATGTTACGGGGTCCACCTATAGTCCATGACCTTTAAGTCCAAAAAAGTGCATCCATCCTTCACAAATTAAATCCAAACGGCTTCAGGATGATTAACAAAGGTCTTCTGAGGGTAATCCGCGTGGTGGTGTTGTAGAAATATCCATATTTAAAACTTTATTAACGAAAATAAATACCTTCCGGTAGCGCCGCCATCTTAGTCGCGTCTGCATTCAGGATGAGAGCTTACGCAGCCTACGGAGGCTACTCTGCTGCTGCTCTGTGCCCCCGCCCTCCAAATTTGTCATACGTCACTAAGAAAAGTGCGTACACTACGCTAATACTCTCTCCTGAATTCAGAGGAGTCTAAGATGGCGGCGCTACCGGAAGGTAGTTATTTTCGTCAATAAAATTTTAAATATGGATATTTCTACAACAACACCGCGCGGATTACTCTCAGAAGATCTTTGTTTTTCATCCTGGAGCCGTTTGGATTTAATTTGTGAAGGATGGACACACTTTTTTTGGCCTTGAAGGTCGTGGACTATGGGTGGACCCCGTAACGTTACATTTAATCAACTGAAAGATCTAAAACGATTTCTAAAATATCTGAAAATATGTTTGTCTGAAAAACGTTGGACATATACAACTCGTACAGCTTGGGGGTGAGTAAATCATGGGTTTAATATCATTTTTGGCCAAACTATCCCTTTAACCTCTGCCAAAATCAACATTTTAACTTAAGAGCACTTGCATTATTATACTACATGTACCAACATACAGTGCACAGTGCACTTCAAAATGAACATAAAATAGCTTAGAACATTGGGTTACTTTTTATATTCTATGCCACCATTTCCAAGTTTTTATTTGCAAGAAGATCAGTGTGTTAACATTTAAAGGTCACATATTGAAAAATCTGAAATTTCTTGGCTTTTTTCATGATAACTGAGGTCTAGGCGCTATGTAAGTGCCATATAAGTTTCAAAACAGTCATTTAACAGTCAAATGCACACAGCCTGCTTGAAGTAGCTGTGATCTAAAAGGGTTCGTTTGTACTTCCGTAAAATCATGATGTCAGGATTACACAGTCGCCTGACACAGCCGTCTTCAGTTTCCACTCTTCCACCACCTCACCCCCATTTTTTCAAACAAACCCCTAATGAATATCACACCATGTGAGAAAATGCTGTTCATTCGATGGATGTCAAGAAACAAAATCATTACACAGGCTTCTGAAAAACATTTATATACGAGAACAATGGCTAATGTTCATTTATTCAGAAAATCCTCAACAATTAGTTCGACCTTAGCCGTCTGTTTTCACAATTTCACAATGACTGCTTCAGTATGGCAGTTCAATGCCGGTTTCTCCAAGAATCTACTCATTAAAGATGTTGCAATCCTTACTTTGTTGGGTCCGACCTCAAATCCACAACCCGTAAGTAAACACATTTTAAGAAGGTCTACACAATAAGGCTATGTTTACACGTGGGCGGCTATTTTCATAAACGGACATTTCAACCTCTCCGGTTTCAAAAATAATATTGTGCACACATGACAGTTTTCAGAAAAGTGTTTATTTACACATACCCGTGCATATTTGCCGTCAAGAGACGCTCAAGCCCACGTAAGCCAATCACCGGCAGCGCTGGTGGTGACGTGAACTGGTTCTTCATGTTGGAGGGAGGAGTTGTTGCAGAAGTGATTGATGACGTCAACGTACAGCGAGAGCGAGTTGAGGAATCACACGTAGAGGTCTAATTTCGAATCGCTCTCGCGGTACTTTGACATCATCCGTTGCAGCGCCGCATGAAGTCAAACACGCGTAAAATTGCTGACCTCAGAGCAATCGTCTCTGCTCCTCGACATAATGGAGCAGCTGTATTTGCAAATACAAACACACAAAACGAGTTTGCACGAACATAAATGTGATCTTGGAAGCGTTCAGAGTAGCAGTCACATGTAAACATGGGTCGCACTTTTGACGTAGGTGCGAGCTCTGGCGCATACTCTGTGACGTTGCCTGCTTAAACATCTGTTTGTCTCACTTTACATGCAACCGTGCAACCGAAGATTTTCAAGATCTCCACTCTGGCCGGAGTTCTTAGAAACAATCGGTTTCACAGGCGAGTTCTCCGTTTGCGTGTAAACGAGGGGCACAAACGAAGGTAAATCTCTCAGTAAAAATAACCATGTACGTGTAAACAGAGCCAGAATTACACACAATTGTCACGCGCATCTTGTTGATTAGTAGTAAAGCGCCACCACCTGCTTTCAGAACCGGCTGCAGCTTCTGAAAGCAGGTAATGGTGATTTACTACTAATCAATGAAGCGGCTTTACTGATGAGGTGCACAAGACAATCGCATGAGATTGATCATGCAGCCCTAACTTTAATTTAAGTTACATGGAGCCAGACTGCAAATATATATTCCTAAGGACATCATAACCTAAAATAAAACTCTAGAAAGCTTTGAAATATGTGACCTTCAAACACTGAAGGCAATGCGTGCTGTTTTGGTCTCACCTGCGATAGCGTGCTAACACCTGGTGATGACAGCGCAATAAGTGACTCGTCATATTAGATGTATTGCCTTGAACATACGGCACTCGTGCCGTGTGAATTTTACACACAGTGACAGTTTTGAATTGACACTACATTGACATAACGTTAAAGTTAATGACACTTAAATATGTATGTTGCATCTGGCAGAAAAGTAGTGCTTAAATGTTTCATTGTTGGTCTGGGCAAACAGAAAATTTTTTTTTGTTGCATTCTTTTAGGTTTTTCGGACTGATTTTATAACAGCCATGAAGTTGCCTGATTCGGCACAACTCGGCCCAGATGATTTTTACTTCCTGTCGGACGCCTGGAGACAAGAATGGGAGAAGGGTGTTCAAGTGCCAGCCAATGTAGAGGCTATCCCCGAACCTGTTGTCAGGTGAGATTTGACAAAGCTGGCACGTATGCATGTTACTTTATCTGTAGTAAAATTGAAATTGTTTGATATCACAATGATCTGCTGTCAGAACTGCTGTTCCACCAAATCTATTCCCTATTGAGCGATTCTGGCTGTTTCAAGAAAGCATGTTCTTGCACTGACACTTGCAGGAATAAGACAAGTTTTAATGAAATCCAAGAGCTTTCTTAGCCCCATAGACAGCACTGAAAGTTTCAAGGCCCAGAAAGGCAGTAAAGATATTGTTAAAATAGTTCATGTGACTACAGTGCATCAATCTTAATTTCCTGATGTGACGAGAATACTGTTGGTGCTCAAATGTGTACAGGTCTCTGATGTGTACCCATGAAAATTCACAAAATTACCGCTTTAAGTGCTCAACCAAAACCCAAAACGAGCTTGCGAGAAAGAAAAAAATAAGCAATATGAAAAACAAAATAGGCAATATTAAAATTGCAGCAGACTTCGGCTTTGGCCCCTTTACTAGTTTGCTTTTTTTAGTCTTCAACAAAGCAGAGTGTACTTAATGACAGAAGCAGAGGACAAGAAGCGTGTACATTAAGTGATAGATTGTCATGACATCTGCATTTGTGCAGTTCTTTGTTATAAATGCAGTTTACATGTTGTGTTGCTGGAGAAAGACAAGACATTTTCCCATCCACTATTAAAACTTTTATTGTGTGTTCACCCCTCATTACACTCTATACAATTACAACTTACCTCCAGCGAAGAAGCAGAAATTAACATCTGAAAAGGCATTTTTATGACATCATCACTTCTGCATTTACTCTGAACTGTTACATGCAGGTTCTGGACACTACAACTGAATGCTGAATCGAGCCATTCTCATTAACACATTTTCTGTTGTCAGACATAAGAAAAAGTACTTTAATGTAACCAGTAGTGATGCAACAATACACTACGGTTCAATACAGTTTTCGGTTCTTGTCCACGGTTTTCGGTTCGGTTTCGGTTCTGATGCCTTGGCCTATTAAAGTGTTTTTTAATTATTCTATGCTTAGGTAATAGGAACAGTGAGATTTTAAGACGCAAAAATACTGGTTCCCTTTCAGTCGGTCACTACGACGTCACGTCGTGACCGACGAATTGGGAACCGCTCCGCGGGTGACCTATCTACTTCGAGAAACTATAAAAACGCCAATGAACTTGGCATGCAGGTATTTGCATAATGCCGGCGCCGCCCCGCCAGGTGCGTATATAAGCCGCAGGTGCATAATACCAAATTAGCTTTTATTGCTTCGAAGCCGGCAGACATCTGCTCTCGAGAAGCTTTCTATCTGATCTTCGTAGATCCTGTTCTGGAAGGGAAGAAAATAAGATCTCAGCTTGCTGAAGTTGGTTGGGCAAAGACACCTCAGCGGAGGCTTGCAGTGTTTTTTCTCCACCCTTTCTCTCTCTCTCTCTGTCTCTTTAATTTAGGACTTGAGTTCGAGTGAGTGCGTTGCCTCTCCCTGTGTGTTTCACCAGCTCGCACAAAAGAGTGATTTCCCTAAAAGAGCAGCACGTTTGAGCTTTGTGTCTTTTTAAAGACAGCCACTCATTCGTGTCACGGTCGGGGTCGTCTTTTTAAAGATGGATTTCCGTCCGTGTTCGGTTTCTGGATGCGGTGTGTTCATCGCCCCCCGGGATGGCCACCAGCGTTGTCTTTCGTGTCTGGGGCTCCAGCACGCAGAGGCAGCGTTGCGTGATAGTTCATGCTCCATCTGTGAGGGCATGACTATGGCGGATTTGCGGAGACGGGTGTCGTTTCTCCGGGAACGGCGCCCGCCTTCCAAGTCTGGTGCTGCTAAGAGCGCAGCTACCAAACTTGCGAAGGATGACCTCCGTATAACGGTGCTGGGTCGGTCTGCTGGTTCGTCCAGCAGCTCCCAGCGCCCTGATCCGTTGCCAGCGGAGGTCCCGATGGAGACGAGCGGCCCGTGTTCTACGGTGTCCTCGCGCTCTGTCGAGCCTCCACCCGACGCGATGTCCACCGTAACATCGGAAGGGGGGTTGTCAGCCTCGGACGTCGATCCGGATCCGCTCCCGCCTTCGGGCCAGGTTGCGGCTTCTGTGTTCGACCCCGAGATGGCAGCCATGCTCGCTCGGGCGGCGGAGGCGGTCGGCTTGGAGTGGACTAAACCTCCCCCACCTGAACCGTCCCGCCTCGATTATTGGTTCTTCGGGGGTGCCAGGGCTTCTCAGTCCTCGCCCACGGTGCCTTTCTTCCCCGAGGTGCATGAAGAGCTGACGCGGTCGTGGAAAACCCCGTTTTCCGCCCGGAACCGACCGTTTCAGCCTTCACCCCTCACCTCTCTCGAGGGTGGAGATGCCAAGGGGTACACTGGTATCCCGTCAGTAGAGCGGCCGGTCGCGATGCAGTTGTGTCCGGCCGGTGTCGCTTCCTCCTGGCGGGACCAGCCTACTCTCCCCTCACGGGCCTGTAAGCAGTCTTCGGCGCTGTCCGGTGCTGCTTACAAGGCTTGTGGGGAGGCAGCCTCTGCCCTGCATGCCATGGCATTGCTGCAGGTCCACCAGGCTAAGGCTCTGAGGGACCTGCACGCGGGAGGTCACGACTCGGCGGAGTTCTCTGAACTGCGTGCGGCTACGGATCTGGCGCTTCGTGCGACCAAGGTCACCGCACGCGCCGTCGGGCGTGCGATGTCTACCCTGGTAGTCCAGGAACGCCATCTCTGGCTGTGTCTGGCGGACATGAAGGATGCTGATAAGACCCGGCTCCTGAATGCTCCGGTTTCCCAGACCGGCCTGTTCGGGGAGTCGGTCGAGGAGTTTGCCCAGCAATTCTCCGCGGCCAAGAAGCAGACTGAGGCCATCGCTCAGATCATGCCACGTCGGAAGTGTCCTGCGCCTGCCCCGTCGGCACCTCAGCCTGCTCCTCGCCGAGGGCGTCCTGCAGCGGCCGCCTCCGTTCCTCCCCGGGGCTCTTCTAAGAAGCGAGGAACCGGTCGTCAGCAGCCCGCCCCGCCCGCTCAGCCCGCTTCAAAGGGTGGAAAAAGAAAATCGAAGCGGCCCTGAGATGGGCGACCTAGAGATGGAGGGGATCGCTCTTCGGGAGATGGTGAAGGCACCACTCCCCCCACCGGAGGAGGGCCGGTTGGGTAATCCTTGGTTTCATTTTTCTGTTCCGCTGACTTTTCAGTCGGCACCCACAATTCCACAAAAAGAGCGAATTCCACTTCCATCTCTAGGTCTTCAGATGAGCGCCGGAGACACGAGCGGGCTCATAACCCCCCCTCGTTCTCCGACTCATCAGAGGAGTACGAGAGCAACGCACGGGCTCATAACCCCTCCGCGCTCTCTGTCTTCTCAGGGGAGAGAAGACAATCACGGGCTCATAACCCATCGTCTTCCTCCCCCTTCGCCAGAGGGTGCATCGAGTGGCGTGAGGTGTCTCCAGCAGAGCCTCCCTTACTCACCCACCCAGCAGCGGACTCAGGTGAGTGTTATCATGCACAACACTGCTGTCGGTGCGGCCAATATGCACACACCGGCGATCACCAACGTTCCGCCCGCCGCGGGTACACCGATCGTGCCTTTAGTCCCTCTCGCACGGTGTCTGGGGGCGTGGGAACACCTTCCCAGCCCGTCGCGTTGGCTTTTACGCACGATTCGTCTCGGCTACGCGATCCAATTTGCCCGGCGTCCCCCCAAATTCTCCGGCGTTCGTTTCACTGCGGTGAGAGCTACCGATGCGCACGTCCTCCGTGCGGAGATCGCTGTCCTACTGGCGAAGGACGCGATCGAGCCGGTCCCTCCAGCCGAGATGAGGTCGAGGTTTTACAGCCCTTACTTTATTGTACCCAAGAAAAGCGGCGGCTTGCGACCGATCCTGGACCTGCGTTCGCTGAACCGTGCACTTCACAGAATGCCGTTCAAGATGCTGACGCCCAAGCGCATATTTCCATGCATTCGTCCAAACGATTGGTTCGCATCCATCGACCTGAAGGACGCGTACTTCCACGTATCGATTCTCCCCCGGCACAGGCCGTTTCTCCGTTTTGCGTTCGAGGGGCGAGCATACCAGTACAAAGTCCTCCCATTCGGGCTCTCTCTGTCTCCCCGTGTATTCACCAAAGTAGTGGAGGGGGCTTTAAAACCCCTGAGAGAGAAAGGTGTGCGCATTCTCGCGTATTTAGACGATTGGCTCATAATAGCTCAAACACGTCAGACGCTGTGCGATCACAGAGATTTAACTCTAAAACACCTCGCTCGTTTGGGTCTTCGGGTCAACTGGGAAAAGAGCAAGCTTTGCCCCGTGCAGAGAATCTCTTTTCTCGGGATGGAACTGGACTCGATCGATTTGACAGCTCGTCTAACAGAAGCGCGTGTACAGTCGATTCTGACTTGCCTGAATACATTCAAGAGCAAGAGCGCGGTCCCGCTGAAACAATTTCAGAAGCTCCTGGGGCATATGGGAGCAGCCGCAGCTGTAACTCCGCTCGGACTGCTTCATATGCGACCGCTTCAGCATTGGCTTCACGATCGAGTCCCGAGGAGAGCGTGGCTGCGCGGCATTCACCGTGTTATCATTACACCTGCGTGTCGTCGCACTTTCACTCCGTGGTCAGACCGTGCGTTTCTCCGAGCCGGTGTGCCTCTGAGACAGTTCTCCAGGCATGCAATAGTATGCACAGATGCTTCGGACACGGGGTGGGGGGCCACGTACGATGGGCTTGCGGCTTCGGGGGTCTGGACGGCACCCCAGCTGCATTGGCACATAAATTGCCGAGAAATGTGGGCTGTATATCTTGTGCTCGTCCGTTTCAGCAACGAGTTACAGGGCAAAGATGTATTAGTTCGCACAGACAACACTGCGACCGTGGCGTACATCAATCGTCAAGGCGGTTTACGCTCGCGTCACCTGTCGCATCTCGCCCGTCATCTCCTCACTTGGAGTCAGAAGAATTTGAGGTCTCTTCGTGCCATTTATATCCCGGGCACGCTCAATGTAGAGGCGGATGCGCTCTCTCGGGCTGCGCATCCCGGCGAATGGCGACTCCACCCCATTGCGGTTCAGCAGATTTGGAGACGTTTCGGCAAAGCGCAGATAGATCTGTTTGCTTCCCCAGAGACGACCCATTGTCGCCTGTTCTATTCACTAGCCGACGACTCGCTCGGCGTGGATGCATTGGCACACAGCTGGCCACGAAACATGCGCAAATACGCGTTCCCTCCGGTGAGCCTCATTGCGCAAACCCTATGCAAAATCCGGGAGGACGAGGAGAGCGTGCTGTTGGTGGCACCGTATTGGACAACCAGGAGTTGGTTTCCAGAACTATCTCTCCTCGCAACAGCCCTTCCGTGGAAGATTCCCCTGAGGAAGGACCTTCTTTCTCAACAAGAGGGCACATTATGGCACCCGTGCCCCGACCTGTGGAACCTCCATGTGTGGTCTCTGGACGGGGCACGGAGGATATAAGTGATTTACTGCAAGAGGTATCTAACACTATTGCTGCTGCGCGAGCGCCGTCTACGAGACAGGCTTACGCGCTTAAATGGAACCTGTTTGTCGACTGGTGTTCTTCCCAAAGTGAAAACCCCCGAGAATGCCCGATTAGTGTTGTGCTTTTATATCTCCAGCGTCGTTTGGAGAATAGGCTGTCACCATCCACTATTAAGGTCGATATCGCTGCGATATCAGCTCACCATTCACCGTAAACGGTAGAACAGTGGGTCAGCACGACCTGGTCATTAGATTTCTCAGAGGCGCTCGAGACTGAATCCTTCGCGTCCTCCCTCTATTCCTCCGTGGGACCTGTCCTTGGTGCTGAAATCACTCCAGGAAGCCCCATTTGAGCCTCTGCATAGTGTGAGTGTTACATTTCTTACTATGAAAACATTAACTCTCCTTGCTTTGGCTTCTGTTAAGAGGATAGGGGATATTCATGCATTTTCGGTCGATGAATCGTGCCTTCAGTTCGGGCCGGCTGCATCCAGCGTAACACTGAGACCCCGGCCCGGCTTTGTGCCCAAAGTTCCCACCACTCCTTTCAGAGATCAAGTGGTGAACCTCCAAGCGCTGCCTTTGGAGGAGGCAGACCCAGCCATGGCTTTGTTATGCCCTGTTCGTGCACTACGTGTGTATATAGACAGGACGCAAAGTTTTAGGACCTCAGATCAGCTCTTTGTTTGTTACGGTGGTCAGCAGAAAGGAAAAGCTGTCACCAAGCAGAGGATGTCCCATTGGATTGTGGATACTATAGCCCTTGCATATCAAAAGCAGAATGTGCCTTGTCCGTTTAATTTACGTGCCCACTCTACACGCAGTGTGGCATCATCTTGGGCACTGGCTCGCGGTTCCTCGCTAACAGATATTTGTAGAGCTGCAGGCTGGGCGACACCTAATACGTTCACAAGATTCTATAGTGTTCGTGTCGAACCGGTTTCCACTCGGGTTCTTTCTACTAACTAGTTAAGAATGCCGAGGGTCGGCTCGTGTGTCGGCTTGGAGCCTCTATTTTGGTGCTGCACACCTGCACCAATATGGAAGGCCATCGGGGAAAAAACGTCTCAAAAACTGTTAGGCGTGGCGTCCACATTTGTCCCCTACGTGGGGTTCATTTGTGTGTATACTCCGTGGGGTACTAATCCTCCACGTTTTCCTTAGCAGAGCCTGCTCTGCATCTCTCTGCATACTATGTTTTGTTCAGAGACTTTTTATGAGCAACCTATCGGTTGTTTCATATTTTATGTCATCCATTCAACCTTCTTAGGGGATGGCTTCCGCAGTGTTCTAGCTCCGCTCAGTTTAGACGCTTCCCCAGTTCGCTGCTTCACTATTGTGGGTTAAGGAACAGGTAGTGACCGGCCTTCTGCATTTCGCCTTAGGTTCCGCCCCCTATGTGGAGGGCAGAGGGCTTTTGCAGACACTGGAAGGGTTCAGCTGCAGTGGCGTTTTGGTAGGGATTCCCAATTCGTTGGTCACGACGTGACGTCGTAGTGACCGACTGAAAGGGAACGTCTCGGTTACGTATGTAACCCTCGTTCCCTGAAGGAAGGGAACGGAGACGTCACGTCCCGTCGCCACAGTTTGCTGTTCCATTGCTGTTTTTCAGGCCGGGCACTGTTGCTCGGCTTCTCAGCAATAATATAGCTAATTTGGTATTATGCACCTGCGGCTTATATACGCACCTGGCGGGGCGGCGCCGGCATTATGCAAATACCTGCATGCCAAGTTCATTGGCATTTTTATAGTTTCTCGAAGTAGATAGGTCACCCGCGGAGCGGTTCCCAATTCGTCGGTCACGACGTGACGTCTCCGTTCCCTTCCTTCAGGGAACGAGGGTTACATACGTAACCAAGACGTTTTAATTAGGGGCCAAGCCCACAGGGCGGCAGGCCACTATTGCAATTGATGGTTTTCTTATTATTATTAGGGGCCAAGCCCGCAGGGCGGTAGGCCACTATTGCAATTGATGGTTTTCTTATTATTAGGGGTCAAGCACCGAAGGTGCTGAGACACCTATTGCAATTGTTAGTATTATTATTATTATTATTCTTACTCTTGTCCAATGGGAGTCTATGGCAGCCCTATGAACCGTAAGTAGTAGAGTGATGAAATTTGGCACAGTTGTAGTGGTGGTCCTAAAAAGTCATGTGACCAAAAATGGGGTCTCTAGCAGTAACTCTATAGCGCCACCAGCAGTGCAAAAATTCAATGTTCAAACTGTTATAATTGGTGAACCATTTGATCTATGAAAATTCTACTTAGTACACGTGATTGCTCTCATCCCACTTATTGAATTTGATACTTTACAGTAAGACTCCACCCATTACAGTAGCGGCCATTTTGAAATGTACAGTATTTCTTTTTTTCGCTACTCCTCCTTCAAATTTGGTTCAATTCTTATGAGATTTGGCACATGTGATCTTTGGAGTGAGCCGCATAGAAATGACTGAACAGAATTTTGATATTAATCTTTGTTCAATAGTAATAAATGCGCAAACTTAACGAGGTTGACGCAAAAATGGTTCTGAAGCTGTAGCTCGGTCAATCTTTGATCAATTGAAATGAAATTTGGTACACTTCATGTCGACCATGAAATGGGGGTCCATGCCAAATTTGGTGGCAGCGCCACCTATGGGTCATGAGATAGTAAAAAAGGCTATTTTTGCGCATAACTTCTGAATCGTTTGTCAGAAAATTATGATCTTGGTGTCTACGGATTCCTTACCTCATGCCGCATCTGTCGATGTGTATTATGCCGGGTTTGACCGAACCGCCTGTCCGCCATTTTGAAAATTGTCATAAATTGTTATAAATTTTGAAGTATTGGATATATTGGCGCAAAAATCGGTAGTAAGCTTTGGCATGATGTCCTGATTGTATCTGGGAAGTCAGAATACAGCGCCACCTAGGGGTTATAAACTATAACAGTTCTTATAGAACTGCTCATAACTTCTGAATACTTTGTCGGATATTAATTTTCTTTGTGAAATTGTATTCACTGGTTTATACCGATTGCAACGATACCTCGTTTGTCATTTTCCATCATTCTGTTCATGTGTTATTGTAAGGCATATGGTAAATGATTTTTTCGCTACTCCTTTTACAAATTTTGTTTATTTTATGCCAGGTTCTGCTCGTATAATGTTTGGAGCAATCCGCACAGAAATGACTGAACAGATTTTTCTTGCACCTAGGAATTTTTTGAGAAAAACCTCTGTAAAGTTGATCGTCCCTGTGATGTTGTCTATTTGTCATAGTTAATTACTTTATATTACATTTTATAGCGTTACTCTACGGAATGTTCTTCTTGTCTTCAATCTCACTTGAGCTTTTTGATTCTCATATACATTGTATTTCTGTGATTTCTGCTCTGCGGTGTCATTTCTACATCTTTGGTGATTGGCATATGTCAATGCTTGCATTTCTGTAATCTCTTTCCTGCTGCCCCTTGAGCTGTGTCTGCTGAGTGGCGCATCCACTAAGTCGTATGCATAGAGATCCTGAGTTCATGGGTTCGAATCCCACCTGAGGCAGGTGTTAATTTCTTCTATTAAAGTTTTGTTCTTTCCCACCTATTCTTCTTGACCTGTCTGTAGTTCACATATGTTCTATTTTTGCCATGTTTTCTGTTGCTGCTCTGCACTGCGGTGGTTCTGCTCTGTCATTGCAACGCTTTGGGTACTTGCTGCGCTTTGTGTTCTTGATGCACCTTGGGTGGTCAGTGAGCATTGGGTGATTGATACCTTCTATGTTGCTTGCTGTGCTTTGGGTGCTCATTGCGCTAAAGGTGCTTGGCCCCGAATCGCTGCTTGCAGCTATATTTATTATTATTATTAGGGGTCAAGCACCGAAGGTGCTGAGACACCTATTGTAATTGTTAGTATTATTATTATTATTATTATTATTTTTCCCCAATGGGAGTCTATGGCAGCCCTATGAACCGTACATAGGAAAATGATGAAATTTGGCACAGATGTAGAGGTGGTCATAAATAGTCATGTGACCAAAAATGGGGTCTTTAGCAGTAACTCTATAGCGCCACCAGTAGTCCAAAAATTCAATGTTCAAACTGTTATAATTGGTGAACCATTTGATCTATGAAAATTCTGCTTAGTACACGTGATTGCTCTCATCCCGCTTATTGAATTTGATACTTTACAGTAAGACTCCACCCATTACAGTAGCGGCCATTTTGAAATGTACAGTATTTCGTTTTTTCGCTACTCCTCCTTCAAATGTGGTTCAATTCTTATGAAATTTGGCACAGATGATCTTTGGAGTGAGCCGCATAGAAATGACCGAACAGAATTTTGATATTTATCTTTGTTCAAAAGTAATAAATGCGCAAACTTAACGAGGTTGACGCAAAAATGGTTCTGAAGCTGTAGCTCAGTCATTCTTTGATCAATTGAAATGAAATTTGGTACACTTCATGTGGACCATGATCTTGGGGTCCATGCCAAATTTGGTGACAGCGCCACCTATGGGTCATGAGATAATAAAATAGGCTATTTTTGCCCATAACTTCTGAACTGCTTGTCAGAAAATTATGATCTTGATGTCTATGGATTGCTTACCTCATGCCGCATCTGTCAATGTGTATTATGCCGGGTTTGACCGAACCACCTGTCTGCCATTTTGAAATTTAACATAAATTGTTATATTTTTTGAACTATTTGACATATCCGCACAAAAATTGGTAAGGAGCTTTGACATGATGTCCTGAAGTTACCTGGGAAGTCAGAGTACAGCGCCACCTAGGGTTTATAAACTAATTTGACATATGTTAATCCTTGTAGCTTTCTAATCTCTTTTCTGCTGCCTCATGAGCTGTGTCATCTGAGTGGCGCATCAAGTTAATCATATGTATTGAGATTCTGAGTTCCTGGGTTTGAATCCCACCTGAGTCAGTTATTTTGTTCTTCCTCATCAGTTCTTCTCAACCTGTCTGTTGTTCAAATGTGTTCTATTTTTCCATGTTTGCTGTTGTTGCTCTGCATTGTGGTGGTTCTTGCTGTGCTTTCTGTGCTTTGTGTGCTTTGTGTGCTTGCTGTGCTTTGGGAGTTTGCTGTGCTTTGTGTGCTGGTTGTGCTTTGTGAGCTTGCTGTGCTTTGTGAGCTTGCTGTGCTTGCTGTGCTTTGTGTGCTTGCAGTGCTTTTTTTGTTGCTATGCTTTGTGTGCTTGCTGTGCTTTGTGTGCTTACTGTGCTTTGTGTGCTTGCTGTGCTTTGTGAGCTTGCTGTGCTTTGTGAGTTTGCTGTGCTTTGTGAGCTTGCTGTGCTTTGTGAGCTTGCTGTGCTTTGTGTGCTTGCTGCGCTTTGTGAGTTTGCTGTGCTTTGTGAGCTTGCTGTGCTTTGTGAGCTTGCTGTGCTTTGTGTGCTTGCTGTGCTTTGTGAGTTTGCTGTGCTTTGTGAGATTACTGTGCTTTGTGTGCTTGCTGTGCTTTGCGTGCTTGCTGTGCTTTGTGTGCTTGCTGTGCTTTGTGAGCTTGCTGTGCTTTGTGTGCCTGCTGTGATTTGTGTAATTGCTCTGCTTTGTGAGCTTGCCGTGCTTTGTGTGCTTGCTGTGCTGTGTGTGCATTGCGCCGAAGGTGCTTGACCCCGTGTTGCTGCTTGCAGCTATATTTAGGGGTCAAGCACCGAAGGTGCTGAGACACCTATTGTAATTGTTAGTATTATTATTATTATTATTATTATTTTTCCCCAATGGGAGTCTATGGCAGCCCTATGAACCGTACATAGGAAAATGATGAAATTTGGCACAGATGTAGAGGTGGTCATAAATAGTCATGTGACCAAAAATGGGGTCTTTAGCAGTAACTCTATAGCGCCACCAGTAGTCCAAAAATTCAATGTTCAAACTGTTATAATTGGTGAACCATTTGATCTATGAAAATTCTGCTTAGTACACGTGATTGCTCTCATCCCGCTTATTGAATTTGATACTTTACAGTAAGACTCCACCCATTACAGTAGCGGCCATTTTGAAATGTACAGTATTTCGTTTTTTCGCTACTCCTCCTTCAAATGTGGTTCAATTCTTATGAAATTTGGCACAGATGATCTTTGGAGTGAGCCGCATAGAAATGACCGAACAGAATTTTGATATTTATCTTTGTTCAAAAGTAATAAATGCGCAAACTTAACGAGGTTGACGCAAAAATGGTTCTGAAGCTGTAGCTCAGTCATTCTTTGATCAATTGAAATGAAATTTGGTACACTTCATGTGGACCATGATCTTGGGGTCCATGCCAAATTTGGTGACAGCGCCACCTATGGGTCATGAGATAATAAAATAGGCTATTTTTGCCCATAACTTCTGAACTGCTTGTCAGAAAATTATGATCTTGATGTCTATGGATTGCTTACCTCATGCCGCATCTGTCAATGTGTATTATGCCGGGTTTGACCGAACCACCTGTCTGCCATTTTGAAATTTAACATAAATTGTTATATTTTTTGAACTATTTGACATATCCGCACAAAAATTGGTAAGGAGCTTTGACATGATGTCCTGAAGTTACCTGGGAAGTCAGAGTACAGCGCCACCTAGGGTTTATAAACTAATTTGACATATGTTAATCCTTGTAGCTTTCTAATCTCTTTTCTGCTGCCTCATGAGCTGTGTCATCTGAGTGGCGCATCAAGTTAATCATATGTATTGAGATTCTGAGTTCCTGGGTTTGAATCCCACCTGAGTCAGTTATTTTGTTCTTCCTCATCAGTTCTTCTCAACCTGTCTGTAGTTCAAATGTGTTCTATTTTTCCATGTTTGCTGTTGTTGCTCTGCATTGTGGTGGTTCTTGCTGTGCTTTCTGTGCTTTGTGTGCTTTGTGTGCTTGCTGTGCTTTGGGAGTTTGCTGTGCTTTGTGTGCTGGTTGTGCTTTGTGAGCTTGCTGTGCTTTGTGAGCTTGCTGTGCTTGCTGTGCTTTGTGTGCTTGCAGTGCTTTTTTTGTTGCTATGCTTTGTGTGCTTGCTGTGCTTTGTGTGCTTACTGTGCTTTGTGTGCTTGCTGTGCTTTGTGAGCTTGCTGTGCTTTGTGAGTTTGCTGTGCTTTGTGAGCTTGCTGTGCTTTGTGAGCTTGCTGTGCTTTGTGTGCTTGCTGCGCTTTGTGAGTTTGCTGTGCTTTGTGAGCTTGCTGTGCTTTGTGAGCTTGCTGTGCTTTGTGTGCTTGCTGTGCTTTGTGAGTTTGCTGTGCTTTGTGAGATTACTGTGCTTTGTGTGCTTGCTGTGCTTTGCGTGCTTGCTGTGCTTTGTGTGCTTGCTGTGCTTTGTGAGCTTGCTGTGCTTTGTGTAATTGCTGTGCTTTGTGTGCTTGCTGTGCATTGTGAGCTTGCTGTGCTTTGTGTGCTTGCTGTGCATTGTGAGCTTGCTGTGCTTTGTGTGCTTGCTGTGCTTTGTGTGCTTGCTGTGCTTTGTGAGCTTGCTGTGCTTTGTGTGCCTGCTGTGATTTGTGTAATTGCTGTGCTTTGTGTGCTTGCTGTGCATTGTGAACTTGCTGTGCTTTGTGTGCTTGCTGTGCTGTGTGTGCATTGCGCCGAAGGTGCTTGACCCCGTGTTGCTGCTTGCAGCTATATTTATTATTATTATTATTATTATTATATTTCTTCTTCCCCAATGGGAGTCTATGGCAGCCCTATGAACCGTACATAGGAAAATGAAAAAAATTTGCCACACTTGTAGTGGTGGTCTTAAATAGTTATGTGACCAAATATGGGGTCTCTAGCATTAACTCTATAGCGCCACCAACACTTCAAAAATTCAATATTCAAATGGTTATAACTCTAGAATAATTTGATCAACAAAAATTCTACTTAGTACATCTGATTGCTCTCCTCACGCTCATTACAATGAACACCTTACATTAAGACTCCACCCATTACAGTAGCGGCCATTTTGAAAAGTACAGTATTTTGTTTTTTCGCTACTACTTTTGCAGCGTTCATTGCATTGTTACGCAATTTGGCACAGATAATCTTTGGACCGAGGTGCATAGAAATGACCGAACAGAATTTTGATTTTTATCTTTGTTCAAAAGTTATAAATGCGTACATTTATCGATGTCGACCCAAAATTCGTTCTGAGTCATTATCTCGGTCATTCTTTGATCAATTGAAATAAAACTTGGTACCCTTCATAAGGACCATGAACTGGGGTACCATGTCAAATTTGAGGACAGCGCCACCTATGGGTCATGAGATATGAAAAATGGCTATTTTTGCCCATAACTTTTGAAATGTTTGATAGAAAATTATGCTCTTGGTGTCTATGGATTCCTTGGCTCATGACAAATCTGTCGATATATATTATGCCAGAAATTACCAAACCGCCTGTCCACCATTTTGAATTTTGTCATATATTGTGATAACTATTATTCGATATAATGTATCGGCACAAAAATCGGTAGGGAGCATCGGTATGATGTCCTGAAGGTACCTGGGAAATCTGAAAACAGCGCCACCTAGGGTTTATAAACTATATAAAACAGCCTATAACTTCTAAAAACTTTGTCCGATATTCATTTTCTTTGTGAATTTTTATTCACTGGTTTCTGTCGATTGCAACGATATCTCATTTGTCAGTTTCCAACATTCTGTTAATATTTTATTACATAGCATATGTGAAGTAGTTTTTTCGCTACTACTTTTGCAAATTAAGTCTATTTTATGCCGGGCTCTGCTCACATAAACTTTAGAGCAATCCGCATAGAAATGACCAAACACATTTTTTATATTCTCTGCCATTCCCGAGAAATACCTCTCCAAAGTTGACTGTCCCTGTGACATTGTCTCTTTGTCATATTAAATTATTATGACTGTATTATAACATGTTGTACATTCCTATACAACATGTTTTTCTTGACTTAAACTTTAACTGTTCTCACTTAAACTATCTGATTATCATATAAATTGTAATTTTGTTATTTCTGCTCTGCAATGTCATGTCTGCATCTTCCTTGATTGTGCCATTTGAATGTTTGCAGCTCTGAAAACCTTGGCTAGCTACACTGCCTGTGTAGCACAGTCTACTAAACGCATGCATCAAAACTCAGAGGTGGAGGGTTCGAATCCCACCTGATGCATGTGTTATGTTTTACTAATAAGATTTTGTTTTGAGTTAATTCTCACCTATTATTCTTAACCAGTCTGTTTTCCATGTTCTGCACTGCTTGTCATAATTTGGTTGCCAATCGCCACCACCATTTCAAAAATGCAGTAGCAGCCATTTTGAAAAGTACAGTATTCAGTTTTTTTGCTACTACTTTTGCAGTGTTTCTTGAATTGTTACACAATTTGGCTCAAATTTTCTTTGGACGGAGCCGCAGAGAAATGACCGAACAGAATTTTGATTTTTATCTTTGTTCAAAAGTTATAAATGCGTACATTTATCGATGTCGACCCAAAATTCGTTCTGAGTCATTATCTCGGTCATTCTTTGATCAATTGAAATGAAACTTGGTACCCTTCATAAGGACCATGAACTGGGGTACCATGCCAAATTTGAGGACAGCGCCACCTATGGGTCATGAGATATGAAAAATGGCTATTTTTGCCCATAACTATTGAAATGTTTGATAGAAAATTATGATCTTGGTGTCTATGGATTCCTTGGCTCATGACAAATCTGTCAATATATATTATGCCAGAAATTACCAAACCGCCTGTACACTATTTTGAATTTTGTTTTAAATTGGGATAACTATTATTCTATATAATGTATCGGCACAAAAATCGGTAGGAAGCATTGGTATGATGTCCTAAAGGTACCTGGGAAATCTGAAGACAGCGCCACCTAGGGTTCATAAACTATATAAAACAGCCCATAACTTCTGAAAACTTTGTCTGATATTCATTTTCTTTGTGAATTTTTATTCACTGGTTTATGTCGATTGCAACGATATCTCATTTTTCAGTTTTCAACATTCTGTTCATGTCTTATTTCATAGCATATGTGAAGTAGTTTTTTCGCTACTACTTTTGCAAATTAAGTCTATTTTATGCCAGGCTCTGCTCACATAAACTTTGGAGCAATCCGCACAGAAATGACCAAACACATTTTTGATATTCTCTGCCATTCCCGAGAAATACCTGTCCAAAGTTGACTGTCCCTGTGACATTGTCTCATTAAAATTATTATGACTGTATTATAACATGTTGTGCATTCCTATACAACATGTTTTTCTTGACTTTAACTTTAACTGTTCTCACTTAAACTATCTGATTCTCATATAAATTGTAATTTTGTTATTTCTGCTCTGCAATGTCATGTCTGCACCTTCCTTGATTGTGCCATTTGAATGTTTGCAGCTCTGAAAACCATGGCTGGCTACACTGCCTGTGTAGCGCAGTCTATTAAACGCATGCATCAAAACTCAGAGGTTGAGGGTTCGAATCCCGTCTGATGCATGTGTTATGTTTTTCTATTAATATTTGTTTTGAGTTTATTCTCACCTATTATTCTCAACCAGTCTGTTTTCCATGTTCTGCACGGCTTGCAGTAATTTGGTGGCCAAGCATCATCACCAGTTCAAATATGCAGTAGCGGCCATTTTGAAAAGTACAGTATTCAGTTTTTTTGCTACTACTTTTGCAGTGTTTCTTGAATTGTTACACAATTTGGCTCAAATTTTCTTTGGACGGAGCCGCAGAGAAATGACCGAACAGAATTTTGATTTTTATCTTTGTTCAAAAGTAATACATTTGTCAACAGGAATAACTTTTAAACCATTTAATCAACTAAACTTCTATGGAGAATATTTGATGTGGTAATCTATGCCTTCCCAGTAGCTCAACCAAATGCGTGATGAGCATGAAATCCAGAGGTTGCGGGTTCAAATCCACCATACGGCGGCAATCAAAATGGTTGACAAATTTGTGTCATGTAGAGTCAAATGTTCGAACAGGTTTGACTACCTACAGGGGTTTTAAAAAATATTCTCTTCTTGAGAAAAATCTCTCCACACTTGAACATACACATTGTCACTTCAGCAATCTAACTTAAGCAGCTGTCTGTATGTATGTCTCCCCTGTAGCTCAACCAGATGAGTGACAGGCATGACACCTGGAGATCATGGGTTCAAATCCTGGCTAGGGCAGCAATTGAAGTCTCTTACTTTAGAGTCAAAAGCTTCAATTCATTATTTGTATTTTACTTTATTATTTTAACAGGTATTATTTCGTTTGTGCTCTTTTGGTTTAAGTCTCATGTGTAACATGTATGATGCTTTAGTGGTTCAATTGTTTTCTAGGTCAGCATTGGACTAATCGGTCCTTCTTTCAACATGCACATAAATATTATACTTCAAAATTTTTATTTTTTTATTATGTTCATTCTCATCTCTGAGTCCTGTGTGCTGATAGTTCCCATACATATCTGCTACATTGCATTCTTCAATTGCATGTCCTTTCAGCTTCGTTGCGTGTTGCAGGACCATTGTTGCTTGGCCCCGTATCGCTGTCTACAGCTATATTTGCAATTCTTTTCAATCCAATTGTTTTATGTAAATGCAAAAATCATCTTACACATTTCTAGTGTATTGAAACAATAATCTAAGATATAATTAAATAAATATATATAAAAATGATATTCTATTCAAACTGGGGAACATGTGAATTCACTACATTACAGAAATGGGGCATTTTATATACCTTAAACTTTACATTGTAAATGAAGGCTATACCTTACTACACTACTGTTAAGTCCAACATCATGCTGTCTGTGTAGAAACCAAAAATGCGTTCCTCTATCAAGATTACTAGTGGGATTTATTTTAGCATCATGCGCATCTTCTTGAGTTGAACTTTTTCAACTTGCACGGAAGACGTGTTTGGGGCAAATAACGTGATTTGCGTCATCCGCATTGCCCCACGCGAATGTGGACGCATTTTGAGGCTTCATTTTAGCAGCCTTTGAATTGGGACAGCCGACTTCAGTCATGCTTTGTGAAGCGATCGGTTTAATGTGGCATTACGCAAATTGCCCCACGCCAATTTGCATCTTTACATTGATGTTGTATGTAATCTACATGCGCAAATAAATAATCCACACCTCAGATTTAAAAAACAGTCATGCTGCTTCTTTTTTTGTGTGTGTGCACGCGAATGAAATCTGACACCAGCACTACAAGCAGAGTTCAAGCAGAGTTAAAGCAGCTAGCGCACAGTGACTGAATATCAACTCGCTGTGGCGTTTAGTGTGCAGATCACTCGGGCGCGCACATTAACAAAAGTGCAAGGAGTATAAAACTGACAGATATGGATGGATAATCCCAAAAACCGCAATTCACATGCGTATTGGACAGTGGGGGTCGAACCAAATGGTTCAAAATTATATTAAGAATTGTGGCAACCAGCAGCAACTTCCACTGAATTGCTAAAATCCTAATTTACACTACTGGTCAAAAGTTTTGAAACACTTAACTGAAATGTTAGCTACAATCTTAAAAATCTTTTCATCTTAAGGTGTATGGTTAAATGCTTGAAATTTCTTTTGTAGACTAAATATAGCTGTGCCAAACAGATTACTTATGGTTATTATAAAACAAAAGTTTTATTTTAAAATATTATTTTTGAAATAAATGACTTGGGGCCAGATTGACTAAACTGGGCAAATTAGCGTGAGAGCACGATTCTATAAAAGCGCATTTGGGAGTGATATTATCTGCAGGTTATTTACTAAAAAGTCACAAATTCAATAACACAGGCGCAACAGGTGATTTCCATAATGACCAACGCGATCTACTAAGAGCCTCGCAAATTATTTCAGAATCGCAAATAAGCAGAGCTGATGAGTTGTGCGTGATCATAAACTGTAAAAAAGATGGCCTGCGCGTTTCCGCGCATCACTCGCGGAAATCCAAAAATGGGTTAAGAGGCAGAACATGACTGAAGCTAAGGTGGTTGCTTGCTGAAACCACGCCCCCCTAACTCGACTCTAGTGACAGCAATGGCTGTTCAAGCATCACTCAAGCGGCCGCGCCCTTAATTATGCAGATCTTTAAAGCTTAATATAATTTACACGGATGAGTAACAAAAAATCCACCCCCTCACAGTTGTCATGAAGGGCAAAATTAGCTATATAGACCAAAAACACTTTTTGTACCAGACTGTAAACATATTATTTTCTACTGTAAAGTTGGGCATTTTAACATGGAGGTCTATGGGAATTGACTCCCTTTTGGAGCCAGCCACTAGCGGCCAGTCGATGAATTGCAGTTAAAGTCACTTCTGTATTGGCTTCATCAGAGAGATCGGAAGGTTGCCCCTCGCGCGTGATCTACTAACGTGTGATGCGTTTGAGTTCAGCACCAAGGACATCACAGCTAATGAAGCTATAGTACACTGAAAAGTGTTGAAACACCTGGTATTATGTGACTTTTCCTAGTGACTCCTCTTTTATTTCCTCCAGCAAATAAAAAAATGGTTTGGCAAACAATAATTCTGAATAATACTGTATTTTCCTCTGGCATTCCAAATAAACTGTTACATGTAAAAAAAATCCTCTGCTTTGTTCCACAAGCTTTTTGAGACCTACAGCTACAATTATCAGCTACAATTTCAGCCATGTCAAACGCAAAATTATTTAAGACATGCTTTTTCCAGCGTTAAATAATGGCGCAAAATGCTTGGTTACGACTGTAACCAGACGTTGTGTTGACGAAGTGACACTAGGGGTTCGACCTTGGGAGACCAAATGCTCTGATTCTCAATGTAAAGGGCCAATGAAATTCGAATGGAATTTACATACTGTGACTCTGCCCAGAGATCTGTGTATAAAACAGATTACGGTAGGCGATTTATTCAGTTTTAGTGCCGAGGAACCGATCTAGGAACAGCTGGTCAGCGGGAGTTCAGCGTTGTGGCATGAGGGACACAACATCTCGTTCCCCCCTTAGGAAACTGAGGTTACAGTTGTAACCAAGACGTTCCCCTTCTGTCACTCCTTCAACGTCGCTGAAGTAACACTAGGGGTTCCCTATGTAAAACGCTGCAACGCTGAGCAAGGCATTACCTATGATAAAGGGAAGCTAACAAGCAGTGCGTGCCAGGGATCTTTTAATAGGCCAATAACCATCCAGTGCACAGGGAAAGGGATGGAAAAAAGGTTTCCTCAAAAGCATGGCATAGGATGCCAGTCTGACACTGGGAGGTCTCAGAAGGACATTCGGAGAACACGACCTACCAACGGGAGACATAAGTGTAAAAGCATTTCCAAAAATAATGGAAACAAACTCAGAGCCAAGGCTACACAGCATGGAACTACCATGGCACAGGGTGAGGGAATAACACGACCAGGGAAGACCCAAGGTTTACAAAAAGGAAACCGAATGGGGAAGTATAAATCAGAATCGAAAGACGCTCAACACAAGGTCAAAGGGCGATGTCCAAAGAGATCGCCTGAAGAAAGGTCTGCTCTCCGCAAGCTGACCTAGAGAAAAAATAATACCCAAATTTACCGCTAAGGGGGAATTTATGGGAGAAAGATTTGTGCAACTAATAAGTTACCCACAGGTCCAGGCCCACAGATATCAACCAGGTTAGTTGTTCGTTGCAAACACCGCCCAAGACGACACTGTTTATATCTTTAGATTGTAAAATCTCGCAAAGGTGTCAGAAGTAATCTACGCTCCTAATGGAATAAGCCCGTACTAGAGGTTTACACGGGTCCAAAAATTCCTACCCGAACCCAAAGAGACCCATAAATGAATACATTGAATCGACCCGGACCCGTCTGTTATTTTGAAAGCTGGACCTGGAACCGACGAAGGTTTACTAACTACACAAGCAGCAGACTCTGACATAATATTAATTTGCATCCATTACTCCCGCTCGCGTTTAAATGCCAGCGGAGAGACTCGCCTACCATCTCATCAAACCACCCCCTCACAGTATTTCAGGACAGAAGCGGTCGAAACTGGACAAAAGAGACGGATTTAAATACCAGGTGTAACGTAATGTGTCTCTCTCGTCCACTTGTGATCCGATTGATGAAAACACTTCTTAATACCAAGTGTAAACAGCCCGTACATGTTTATATTGTACGAAAGTTTCAGAGGCAGTGTGTGATTGACACAATACAAGAAACAACATTTTGAAAGAATATTTCATACCCAGTATGCAAAGATCTTTAGAATTTGGGTTGTATTCCTCATATAAAAGTATGTAAAACACTAAACAATTCCTCATATAAAAGTATGTAAAAAACTAAACAATTCCTTATATAAAAGTATATAAAACACTAAAAAATTTAAATTAATTCTTATTTTAACTATTGAACTGTAGAAGTGTTGGATATAGAGATGTCATAGATATGCCTGTACAGACGAATAACTTTCGTTTTTATTAACACAAAAATTGGATCTATGCAAAAGTGCAATCTGTTAGCAATTAATACAGTAAAGGAAGCTGTACTGTGCTGTACTTATTGCAACAACTCCTAATTGGAAAAAACTGTACTTTGCATTACTGTCTCTCCCAAATAAATAAAAAAACCTAGCATTTGCTTTTTCCTGTTGCACCGAACCGGCACCATACCGTGACCCCACAATCCAGGTACATTCTGAATTCTGTGTATCATTTCACCGCTATATATGAGTTACGTTTAGTTCTGTGTTGCATAACATAGTTGATGTCCAGACAACAAACATCTATGCTAAAATAAAATACCATACAAGTGTTCTCCACAGCGCAGCCCAAACCCTTGTGTTAACACACTACATTTATCCGAGTGTTTTGCTTGGGATTTATCACAACATGCAGATAGATTTGCGCCTGCTTTTGTTGTACAATGTCAAGTTTATGGCAAAGAAGGCGCAGTGAATACAAAATATATTTTTTACTTTTAATAGACAATCTATCTTTAAATAAGTATGAATGTAAGTTTAAAGGGATACTTCACCGATTTAGCATTCAGCTTTGTATCTGTAGAAACCCGGCAGTATTACTGAATGACCATGTTTCCCTCCATCATTTCCCCCTGAGAGGAGAGATATCTGCATTTTGGTTCTGCAAAAAAGTCCTCCGATGATGCAAAAATCGTCATATTACATCATCGGAGGACTTTTTTGCAGAACCAAAATGCAGATATCTCTCCTCTCAGGGGGAAATGAGGGAGGGAAACATGGTCATTCAGTAATACTGCCGGGTTTCTACAGATACAAAGCTGAATGCTAAATCGGTGAAGTATCCCTTTAAACATGGCTGTATAAAATATGGATCCAGAAAGATCGCTTTCTACCAATTCAGCACCATTCCCATGGACAGCTGCTGCTAACATCATAAGTAAGAAAGGTTTTAAAGTCTTCATAGAATGCTTTGTTCAATAAGAAACAATGTTATTGTGCAACGCAGCACTGAGTTTAAAGGTAACAGGTGTTATTGTTTTATTGTAGCTCTGGCTGCGTTTACACTTGTCATTAACATGCAACTTGTATCTGGATGTTGTCCACATACACATTGAAAAGACAAGTGTAAACGTGTCTGTGATCGGAATGGGTCGCCCCGATTTCACCAAGTAAGATGTGATCCTGGATCAAAATTTTTTGTTGATCCTGGATCAACGTTTTAATCAAAGCTACCCCAACTTACCCTTAACTCAAAACCTAACCATTTTTAAACCCTCAAATTAGTGTGAAATAATAGTCTGATGGGTAATTTTATAAGCCCCTAACCCAATCCTTAACCTAAATCTAACATACACTAATCCTAATCCTGCAATCTGAGTGGTTAATGAAAATGTTGATCCAGGACCAACAATGGTCTTGTTCCAGGGTCACATCCGATCGGAATGTTATCCAATCTGTGTGTCCTGATGCAGAGGTAGTCGAGGAAGCTTTGTGATCGGATCTCAGTGTAATGTAAACGCAATCCAGCCATCGTTTCTGTATTTACAGGTCAATGTCACACAAAACCCCGCCCACTATCATCTCCTCTCATTGACAGCTGTCAAAAATAAAGGACGCAATTCTAGCTAAGCTTGAAAGTATCTTGAAATAAATCGATATACAAAAGCATTTTAACACTGCTGACTGTATTTCAGGCATATGTTTAATATGTTTCCACTATTTATGGAGTGATTTAATATTTAATGGCAGAATTGAATGGATCGTTAATGTTTGAGTTTCCATGGCGACATATCAACATATATGTTGCGCTTATTTCTGGTCAGTCAGCAGTTTTCCTATCTTAGAACAATCTGCTGGAGGCCAGTCAATCTGGCTTTAAGAGCAACCATTTCACTGAAATGGCACTGCTCTCTGAAGGCAAGCAAAGGCATAGCCCATACTTTCTGTCCTCTTTCTGCTAGATCTGTCTGCGGCCTTTAATGCAGTAAATCACCAGATCCTCTTATCAACACTCTATCTATATCTGGGGATCACAGAAACCGCATTACACTTGTTCAAATCATAGCTCACTGGTAGATCCTTTAGTGTTTCTTTAAGGGTAGAGCTGTCTAAATCACCTAACATGGTCCCTGGAGTCCCTCAAGGATCAGTGTTTGGACCACTCCTATTCTCCATTTATACAACATCTTTAGACCTATTATACTGTACAAACACATGGCTTCACCTTATCTTGCTATCCTGACGATACACAGATTTTACATTTACTTACATTATATTTAGGCCTTTTCAAAGGCTTTTATCCAAAGCAACTTACAAAGATTATGAAACAATAAAGTGATTTGTCATTTTGAGGCAATAATACAAGAAGTAGTTGTACCAAGTTACTAGTTTTCACAATTCTGAAACAATACCTGTTGAGAGAGAGAGAGAGAGAGAGAGAGAGAGAGAGAGAGAGAGAGAGAGAGAGAGAGAGAGATAGTTTTTTAAATAGAGGATAGAAGAGATAATAATAGCAGTCAGCATCTAATTGTCAAGTATTTAAAGAAAATATGTGTTTTTAATTGTTTTTTGAATGCTGGTAGAGCTGTGTTGACCGAGCTGCGTTTGGAAGATTGTTCCACAAGCAAGTAGTAGTAAAGGAGAATTAAGTGATTTTGTGCCCTTATGTAAAGGTCATTTGCTGAACTCTGGATATAAGAATGTAGGAAGATGTAAAAGTTTGCCGGTGCATGCTAGTGAAAGTTCTGTAAGTGAGCAGTAGTTACTTAAACCTGATACAGGCTTCAATCGGTAGCATGGGGAGAGAGATGAAGAGCGGCGTCACATGAGCTCTTTTGTGCTCCTGGAAGATGAGCCGAGCTGCTGCGTTCTGAACCAATTGGAATGGTTTGAATGCTCATAATTTGCAATATTATATGAAATTTTAATTTTTGATATGTTGAGAATCGTGTTTTGGCATTTATTTTACAAATTGACAGTACAATGCCCTTTTATTAAGTTAATATAGATTTCAGACTTCTTTGTTAATTATGGAAACTTTCGATGGTAGAATAAGTGATTAAAGTGTACTAAAATACATTAGTGTGATGTATTCATATTTATGCATAATTCTTTACTTATTTTTTGATTATGGACTTATAATAAGCACATTGCTGTGATTGTGGGTCATGTCTTTTCCAGGACGTTATAATATAGGACGTTCTCTGGGTTGAACAACTAAAGCAGTGGGCCAATCAGTGAAATTGGAGGTTGATCATCATGTTAAAACAAGATGTGCAGAAATTGTGTCTTAAGAGTAAACTAACTACATTTATAGAGCACTGGCTTGACTACAATACAATATTTTTACAAAGCATCATATGGTTAACACATCACATACACAAGATTTTTTGTATTTAGTACTATAATTTTACTGTTTAAATGTAGTAAGAGTGACAATTAACACTACTTACATCAAAGCCATATGCAAGATTTTACTATGTGCAGATACAGATAAAACATCTCATTATGAACACTTGTTTATGATTTGAAGGGAGCAGATAAATTCATAAAGTAAATGTTTTGATGAAAAATCATAGAACAGTAAACTTAATGTGGGGGATTAGTACAACTGAAGAAGGATGCAGAGAAACGTTTGTTAAAGGGGACAGAGAATGAAAAAACATTTTTACCTTGTCTTTGTTGAATAATGGTAGTCTACCCGCATTCATGAACATACAAAAAGTGACATGTAAACATCTCAGTCTCATAGAAATTCCTCTTTTAGAAATGTCAGCCAGAAAACGGCCCAATCTGAAAAACTGATGCTTATGACATCACAGGCATCTAACTGCCCCTCCACTTTAAAATAATTGGCTACATTTTTTGAGAGGCAGCAAAGTCAGCCAATCAGTAATGAGATTGCAAGTTAAGCCAGTAGGGGGAGCCAAATAGGTGCAAAACCACTTGTTTAAAATCCCCCACCCTAATAGAGCTATATGAGAGAGATTTTTAGGAAGCTTCTAAGGCATTACAGACTCAAACAAAAAAATTTTGTCTACATGTCACATCACAGAACAAGGATAAATACCCCGTTCAATCATTCTATGTCACCTTTAAATATACTGACTTGTGAGCTTTTAAACAGAAGAACTCTGGAAGTGCTTTGTTTTATTTCATGTTGTGATATTTAATCATTGTTGGTAAAAGTTGTGACAGATATCAATGATTCAGGATAGTGTCAAAGCAGAGCAAGAGAAAGAGTTCATCTGTGAGTACTGTGTCAATCTTTCTTGAGCAGCGACAAAAGAGAGTTCCCATGCCGCCGATGAGCACACTGTAAAATAACTTTTGGCTAAAAGTGAGCTGATTTATCAATGTTACCTGATGGCTTTAGTGGCACATTGTCTCTTTTAGTCACTGATAGCGCAAACTCCTCTAAAATATTACATTTATTCATTGTTTTCGTTTTATGAAAATTATTATTACATCGCTTCTTACACACTAGATGGAGACATGTGCATGATTTGCTGATTTTTTTAATTATTTGCGTTTTCATTTAAAACGGGTGTTGAATATTTGAATTATTTTTCAATAATTGCATACCTAACCTTTAAAATGTCTTAAAAATAGGCACCAGAGCAATGCTTGTAGTAACCGTGGCATAAGGGGAATAGTTGACTCCAGTCATTTGAATTATTGGAAAATAATGCACACACGCGTTGTAATTCCGCTTCGCATTATGCTGCATAACCACCTTGGGTGTGCATTAAGATCTTATAATTAACGGCCCGTCGTCAATAATTCCTTATTTATAACATTAACTAATAAGCAGTTATATTGTATATGTTCTGTACTGTAATCACATTTTTGTAATAATATATAGTAGCAGAGTAATCCTGGATGGATGTGTGGGGACAGATCATAGGTGTACAGTATGTGTGCCACATACACATTCAGTTCTTGTGCATGTATTATGGTTAAAACAAATGTTTTGTAGAGGCTTACTGTGTTTGTACCAACTATTATGGTAAACCCATAACTGCACAAATTATGCCAGTCTTCCTGGATTTTATAATAAACTTTAAAAAGCCAATCAAAACGGCACACTCGTGTCCCTCGCAATTTGACTAGCATTAGCTTTAGTGGCTCACCGGAAGTCTTACACAAAGGAGCTCAACGACGGCGGTGCTCACATTTATGTCAAAAGTAAGGTGGATAGATCATTAGAAGTCGTTATTCACAAACAACGCTGTGGCAAAAGTAAGCATACGGCATATACTTGCATATTGCACACCACTGTTTTTCGTATACTAACATTTACCTGCATTTACTGTATTTATACAGTATTGCACCTGCTCCATGCCATTTGATTTACATAAAGTAAAATGTGCATGAAGACTGTGGCCTCAGGACTTGGTCTCCATCTGCTGACTCCTATCCATTTGTTCTGCTGACTTAATCAGCTTGATCCTTTGAATCATAAGCTTAGCATGTTTATTTATTCATTAATTTCCCCCTTTTTTTACGTTTACACCACTTCTAAAATGAATGCTGTTTATGGTTAGGATTGTGTATATGAAAATGTGAATGTGGACTTTTTCAGAATGCTTCCAGAGGTCAATCGAATCCCGTTCTTTTCACCTGTCCAAACACGAGGACAATCCGAGTTTGGGTTCGGAGAGTCCAGGGGTCTCACTGAGCCACTGAGCCTATATGATCTGGATGACCTAGATGTGACGTGGCTTGAACTGGTCAATTCTGAATTCAGACAATTAGGTAAGATTTGTAACTTTATGAAACTATAAAAATGTTATTTCATAAAAGAGATGTGGTATTGTAAACATGTATTTATTGAAGAATTTATTCAGAATTTCAAAAATACCAAAACTGGACCATTTTTGAAATATATATAAAAAAAGAATAATAAACTACACAGCTTGTGTTTACAAGCAAACTATAATAAAACACTCTTAATGATGTCTATTATCAGTGTTCCTAATTTCCTTTTAACTGTCCTGTCTAATTAAGTGGCAGTAGATCATTAATAAAGGGACATTTTATTTGCATATCTTAGCACTTCCAGAGCTGGATGAGTTGACCATGGAGCAGGTTTTGGTGGAGCTGGAGAAAAGGTGCGAGCAGAACATGCGCAAGGCCATCGAAACACAGGAGGGGCTGGGCATTGAGTACGATGAGGATGTGGTTTGTGATGTGTGCCGCTCACCTGAGGGCGAGGACGGCAATGAGATGGTTTTCTGTGATAAATGCAACGTTTGTGTGCATCAGGTAGGAATAAGGGGCAATAGTAAGAAACAGTAATAAACCGTTGGCTTTCGTGATGATTAAACATTTTGTTTCTTTATATCAAAGGCATGTTATGGGATCTTAAAGGTGCCACAGGGTAACTGGCTGTGCAGGACGTGTGCTCTTGGAGTGCAGCCCAAATGTTTGCTGTGTCCCAAGAGAGGAGGAGCCCTTAAACCGACTCGTAGCGGCACCAAATGGGTCCACGTCAGCTGTGCCTTATGGATCCCAGAGGTGTAGTAATATATAGTACATTTTGATTAATATATATAAATCGCTCTGTTGATCAAATGGGTAATTAGTAGATGTTGAAAAAGACATTTGTCACACATGACCACCTTTAACTCTTTCACCGCCAGCGTTTTAAAAAAAAGTTGCCAGCCAGCGCCAGCGTTTTTCATGATTTTCACCAAAGTTTAATGCCTTCCAGAAAATGTTCTTCTTTGAATATATAAACATACAATATACCAAATGAAAGAACAGACCCTCTGCTTTCAAACAAAAAAACTGTTTCATCCTACCTTAAGTGGTTCTTTTGTAATCAGCTTTTGAATATGGGTATGTTTCTGCAAAAACACCACATTTTGAGCAAAAAGCAGAGATAATTCCATTTTTATGACGGACTTTTCATAGAGATCCCATTCAGAGCGATCTTTAAAACAGACACGGACATGCAGCCGCTTGCCATAGGGCAATACTTCTGGGTTTAAAAAGTTGCGGAACCTGGTGGATAATAGCGGTATTGCGGAAAGACAGAAAATCTCGTCATTGGCGGGGAAGCGTTTTCTCTCAATTGACGAGATATCTCGTCAATGGCGGTGAAAGAGTTAACTGATATTTTTTTCAGATTTTATTATTTTGCTTATCAAGTAAAATCTCAAAATAAAGTTTAATTTATATTATATTATATACCAGGGCTAGTCAACTGCGGCCTTCCAATCATCTTTATCCAGCCCGCCGGTCATCTTCGGCCGTTCTCAATCGGAAGGCTGCAGCCTCTAGAGGTCGCAATTGCAGACTGCATTTACGTCATTAAGTTTAAGTTAATTGAGCATTACATTCACAAATCATAAGCATATTACAACAATTTACGATTAACTAAGAATAATAGTCAACTTTATAATTGTTAAAATTCTGAAATAAGACTTAATGACGTATGCAGCCTATGAATGCGACCTCCAGAGACTGCAGCCTTTGGATTGAGAAACGGCCAGAGTCTGATTAAAATTCACACAGAAAGGGAGTCAGAAAGGGACTGCGTGGGGTGCCAACCATCTGTGGGTGCATAATTATCCGATCCAATTCGAGCCTTAGATTAATTAAAGAAAATAAACTTGTGCTACTACACCACATGTGACACGTTGACCGGAAGTGATGTATTTCAGTGTGTTCCAATCAAAACTGTATGCGCAGAAAAAATTATAAATTCTTTAAAAATGATTAATTACTGGTAAGTAAATTATTAACTATATAATAATTATTATCTATATAATAATACATTCGTAGATTAAGGCTTTTGCCCTGGATTGAGCTTCTTTCCCATGACAGTTTTAAATATAATAATAATAATAATATTAATATTAAAAAAGAATATATGAGTTTTCAGTAATTAAAAGGCAACATACTGGATACAAAAAGGGTGCATCTTTTTGGAAAATGCATGTTTTTTAACATTTTTTTTATATACTATGACAAAAGTAACAAAAACAACACACACACACACACACACATTTATTAATTTATTAATTTATTTAGTAAAAATAAAAAAATATATAAAAGGTAAAAATAGGAGTAAGAGTTTGACCCCCATATTTACCTGTTATATAAGAACCATGTTATATACATACTACTTTAAACAGTCCAAGACATTACAACTGCTCAAACACAGTTCGGTTGAGTGCCACCACATCATTTAATAAAAGATTTGTAAATGCAACAGTTAACTAACAGTGACAACAACAACATGAATAAAGTTAGCGAACAGTAAAACAGTAATATTGATGAAAAGTATGATTATTTGCTGTGAACCAGTTCTTTTGGGCAGTTTGTTTCAAAAACCGGTTCCCTCGTTCTTTTTGCCCTCACGTACTGACACCATTCATTCCAATTCTTGGCTGATTTGCACTGCTTACTCCTGTAATTCAACAACAAGGGACCGCTGTTTAATATATATATTTGCATTTGAATAGAGCCGCGTTACCACGTTCTGCATTTTTGAATAAAACAATGCCCCTCCATCTTCTTTTTCTTTGTTGGATAACTCCTCTCCTGAGGATCACGGGATTGCAAAGTGTCCATCGAATGAACAATTCAGGTTCTTGCCAGTAGTAGTAGGTCATCTGGGTACTTTTTCGCCTACTGTTTGTAATACTATGAATTCTAACATACTTCTCGCCTCGCCTACTGCTTTTTGCCTACTTTAAAGTACGAAAGTTGGAGGTTTTTGGAGACTTTAACATGCAGCAAGTATTTTCACAAAAATAAAAAAATTTGGCACAATAGAAAACTGCTTTATTGTGATCTGTCTGGTTTTCGTACATACATGCATACTACAGTTTGTGAAGACAAGTAGTGTAGTGAAAATGAAATACTCACTTGGCTTTCAATTTATAACAGTTTATAGCCCTTGTTGACTTTACTTGAATGTTTGACTGAACTGGATGTTGCACTCCCCAGGCATTGTAGCATTATGCTTCAATTTTTTACATATGTAAGATTGTAATAGATATGTATATAGACTATTACAGTAGTATACATATGTAATAGATGCAGTTGAGTGCATTTTTTAAGTAACATTACTTGGCTTTTTCACATTCTTTTAAAATGCATAAAACATTTACATTTATTCATCTAAAATATTCTTTTGACTAAAGAAACTTGTAACTACCATTCTACAGATTGAAATGTCTTCTCAGCATCCCTTTTGTCGTTTCATACGACAGCAAAAAAGCTGGAATTTGAGCGATAAGGTTTAGGGCAAGACATTTTGAAGAGTTGAAAGCACATATCCACACATTTAGCCCTCTGTTTGGCATGCAAGCGACTGCTGAATATTCTATTCAGTGAAAGACAAAACAAGACTTGACAGGAAGAGGAGGATTCAAAGAGTGAATTGTGCAAAGCCTGCTCAAAATGGCTATTCTAATAACGTTTCATAAAAAAGAGTGAGGCGAGAACAATAAGAGAATGAGGAGGAACTGGAAAGCCAGGGAAATTAGTGAATAGGCAAAGAGAAATCTTTTAAAAAGCAAGGCAGTTGCAGATGAATAATCTGATCAGAGCATATAAGCCACTGCTGAGCTCACTTGCAGATTTTTCTTATTGATATCAGTCACCAGGGTTCACAGTTACCAGGGTTGAGAATTTTAAAATCTCATTCAGTGTTGTATTTAAAAGAGAAGGGAAAAATATACTAATCATAAATTCTCTTACAGAGGACCATTGTCATAGAGTGAAATAGTGTCATACAAAATCATAACATCGCTTAAAATTGTGTTAATTTGTTTTGGAGATTAAATGTGTCACATAAATTTATTTTTTTAGTAAATTATTTTACTAGTAATAAATCAAATGTGATTTTAGAGCTCGAATAGGGCCATCAAATTAAAACTAGAATTTCGAAAAATTCATAAAACAAATCACATTTGAATGCAAAACCATCAGCAATTTAGGTGTTTCAGGAAGCACTTAAGACATGACGATGACGTAGTTGATGCAGTTTGTAAGGCTGCTCTAAACAAATGCTAATGACAGCCTGGCAGTGAAAGTAATGAAAATTGAGCTAATCTCCGGAGCCATTACCCCAATGAAAAGCAGGCCTTTATGCTACTTAGCCCCACTATTTAGGCCCATGATTTCCCAGTCTAAACCATTTGTCAGAGGAACACAAAGCACAAGTAAGAGTGAAAATATTGTCCAAATTGATATCTAGAATGAAGGTTTTAAAAGCAGAGCATGCCAATATGGTAAAACAAACAGATGCAATAAAAAAGACTGCCTATTTGACAGTGTGTACAGTAGGCCCAGAGCAGTGCCGAAGGTAGCTGCAGAGCATGTGATATGTATGAATGAGAAGTTACGTTACCTGCTGATTAAAACCCTCTCAGGTGTTTATCGTGCATCATGTGCATCCACATATTGCGAGCTGTTCAACGCCTACTTTAGTGTTGTCAACAAAAAATGTTCAGCTCTTGCTGCAGATCAAGTTGACCATCTGGTGTTTTGACAGACAATATGTACATGTATGAGTGGGTAGTTTTTGAATGACAGTTTGCTATTTTGTGTTAACATAATGGACTAGGGTGTCTGCTGAAGCATTTGTTTTGTCATATTGCCTACATGCACTGTTTCACTTCAATTTCTTTGTATGCAAGTTAGGAATTATACTTGATTCATGGAGGTTTGTTAAAACATTAAACAAAGTCATTTCATTTCAATAAAATTAATTTAAATAAAAAGGCAGCTCTTGATTTGGTTGAAATTTTCTTATTGGACTGCTCCCTCTTGTGGGCTTAGGAGGCAATACAGTACATTTCATCTTACATAAAGGGTCAGTTTCTTGGACAAGGTTTAGATTTATACAGGACTAGACCTTAGTCATTAGGTAATATTACTAGAGTACTTTTTACTAACAAACATTGCAAAAAACAACACTGGTGTGCATCTTGAGTAGGGCTGGGTATTTGCAAGGGCCTCACGATTCGATACAATGTATCACAATACAATGCTTACACACATCAGCTTTTGAAAGCTGCAGTTGTTTTTACATTTTCTGCCATTATCTCACTCCCACTAACTTCTGAGACATTGGCCGACTGGCCGTATATGACAGACAACTGGACAGCGACAACTACAGCAGTTCAGTACAACAGAGGAGGTCGTTTGAAGCACACAGAGGGATTGATGTTTTTTTTTACATCGATAGTAGAGATATATCGCTACACTATCGCAGGTAAAATGTATCATGATAGTTAGCTGTATCGATATTTTTGCACAGCCCTAATCTTGAGACAAAACAATATAGCACTTTTATATGTTAAGATGTGTCAATACAAGGTGTTTTTAAATTAATGCAGCTCAAACATGCATTTTAGTCTGGGACTAGGATAAACCTTGTCCGGGAAACTGCAGCAAAGTATCATTAGAATTTGAATGTAATTTGATTATTATTATTATTTAAGAAATTTTTATTTTTTAAATTTTACTGTATAAGACATACAGTACAGGTGCTGGTCATATAATTAGAATATCATCAAAAAGTCGTTCACAGAGCTCTGTGTCTAAGCACATTAATAGAGAGGCGAAGGGAAGAAAAAGATGTGGTAGAAAAAAGTGTACAAGCAATAGGGATAACTGCACCCTGGAGAGGATTGTGAAACAAAATCCATTCAAAAATGTGGGGGAGATTCACAAAGAGTGGACTGCAGCTGGTGTCAGTGCTTAAAGAACCACTATGCACAGACATATGCAGGACATGGGTTTCAGCTGTCGCATTTCTTGTATCAAGCCACTCATGAACAACAGACAGCATCTAAGACAAAAAGGACTGGACTGCTACCTGGTTTAAGGACTATGATATAGCTGTTCTTAATTGGCAAGCAAACTCGCCTGATCTTAACCCCATAGATTTCTTCTTGTGAAGAAGAAGACGCGTTATGCCAGATCCAACAATGCAGAAGAGCTGAAGGCCACTATCAGAGCAACCTGGGCTCTCATAACACCTGAGCAGTGCCACAGACTGATCGCCAAGTCAAGGAGAGGAGGCAGTTAAAGAAACAATGGAGGAAGGCCATAGAGGAGGAAAAGGAGGGTATCAATCTGTTGCAGAAAGAAATTGAGGGCTGGCTTTCAACACTGAGGAGAGCTCAAAACCTCCTGAGGAAGCGCAGAAGGAAGGAGCAAACAAGATCACGCTTCTACAAAGATCCCTTCAAATTTACATAGGCAAAGAGTGGAAGTCTCTCAGTGTCAAAGGCTGACCTGGAAGAACATCTGAAAAACTCCTGCACAGATGACAGACACCAGGAAAAGTTATACTCCCACATGACATGCCACCAGTCAACCCACCAGAGCAAGAGCTGGATATCAGTCCACCCAGGTGGAGTGAGGTAGAACAAACTGTGTGTAGAGCAAGGGCCGCATCAGCTCCAGGCCCCAATGGAGTTCCATACAGGCTCTACAAAAACGCTCCAGCTGTCATGCGATTCCTCTGGAAACTGATGAGAGTTGTGTGGCAAAAGAAGGAAATACCAACATCCTGGCGGAGATCGGGCAGTTCCGACAGATCAGCCTTTTAAATGTGGATGGAGAAATCTTCTTCAGCGTGGTCGCTCATAGGCTGGCAGAATACCTGCAAAGAAACAACTTGATTGACACTTTAATCCAGAAAGCAGGCATCTCAGGCTTCTCCGGTTGTGTAGAACACGCTAGTGTCATCTGGCATCAGATCCAGGGTGCCAAAAAGCATAGAACAGATCTTCAAGTGGTGTTCCTAGATCTCGCAAATGCCTTTGGCTCAGTCCCTCACAACCTCCTGTGGACAGCCTTTGACTACTTAAGAGTCCCAGCAGCTCTCACAACCCTTGTCAAGGCCTATTTCAAGGACGTCCAACTCTGTGTGACAACAGCAGAGTACACAACAGCTTGGCAACACCTAAAAGTGGGAATCATGGCCGGCTGCACCATCTCCCCACTTGCTTTCTCCCTGGTAATGGAGGTAATCATTCGGGGTTCTAGATAGACAGTTGGCAGACAACAAATAAGACCTGGACTGAGGCTACCGCCAGTCAGAGCCTACATGGATGACCTCACAACTCTGACCTAACACTCTGAACAGAGCACTTGCCGTGAAAACTCCGGACAGAGCACCTGAAATAAGCACTCTGGACAAAGCACTTGGTGCGAGAACTTTGGACAGAGCACTTGAAGCGAGTACTCTGGACCAGAGTATGTGAGGAGTGGAGTGGAAAGAATTTGCGCTCTGCGCTCAAAGCATTTCATAATAACTCCGCTTAAGCTCTGCTCTGGATGTACAATATTCCGCTCCTCACTCACTCCCCATGCCCTCCTTATTAACGCCTTGCTCCACGTTCGCTCCATTGTAAATTTTAATTCTCTTTTGAAACAACACCAACCTTGTTGGCTCGTTAAAATATCAGAGTCCATTGCAGTTCTGTAGCAAAATGCACTATTTATTGTCCAACTCTAATAAAGCATATGGCATAAGTGTGTCATGGACTGTGCTGTAGCAAGGTAAATGCCGCAAATTATTTACACATTTAAATGGCTTTTTCTTTTAATCTGTGTTGGTGGTTTAGGTTGTTAAAGCTGTATTAATACTGACCTATAGATTTTCTTTCCAAGTGTAAGCAGAAAACGTGTGTTTTCTTGACACTTGCCTGTTAAGATTACACAACAAATCTTTTGATGTTGTAATCACCTCCCCACACTCGCGTTCTTCTTTGTCATCATTACCTTTTAAAATACATTTGTACCACCCCCCCCCCCCCCTTGCACTGTAGTATTTCAGAAACTATTTGTTTCTGTCTTTCGTGCTTATTAATAACTTATGAATTCGTCCATCATATAATGCAAAGGTGGAAATCGGGATGGGATCTGTAAATTATATTTAACTTGAAAATATTATTGAAAATATATTGCACTTGAAGCAAGCACTCTGGGCAAAATATTTGAGGGGAGAATTCTGGACAGAGCTCTTGAAGTGAGCATGCTTGACAGAGCACTTGAAAAAAGCACTTTGTACAAAGCACTTGATGCGAGAACTCTTAACAGAGCACTTGAAGCTAGCACTCTGGACAGAGAACCTTGAAGTGAGCACTCTGGGCAGAGCACTTGAAGCGGGCACTCTGGGGAGAGCTCTTGAAGCGGGCACTCTGGACAAAGCACTTGAACTGGGCACTCTGGACAAAGCACTTGAGGCGGGCACTCTGGACAGAGCACTTGGAGCGAGCACCCCGGACAGAGCACTTAAAGCGAGAACTCTAGACAGAGCACTGGAAATGAACACTCTGGACAGAGCACTGTTAATGAGCACTCTGAACAAAGCATTAGTAATTAGCTCTCTGAAGCAAGAGCTCTAAACCGAGCACTTAAAGCGCACACTCTGGACAGAGTACATGAAACGAGCACTCTGAACAGAGCACTTAACATGAGCACTCTGCACAGAGTACATGAAACGAGCACTTGAAGTGAGCCCTCTGAACCGAGCACTTAACTTGAGCACTCTGGACAGAGCACTCTGAACAGAGCACTTGAAGCTAGCACTCTGTACAGAGCACTTTGAACCGAGGACTTGAAGTGAGCACTCTGAACCGAGCATTTGAAGCGGGCACTATGGGCAAAGCACTTGAAGAGGGCACTCTGGGCAGAGCACTTGAAGTGGGCACTCTGGACAAAGCACTTGAAGCGGGCACTCTGGACAAAGCACTTGAAGCGGGCACTCTGGACAGAGCACTTGAAGCGGGCACTCTGGACATAGCACTTGGAGCGGGCACTCTGGACAGAGCACTTGGAGCGAGCACTCTTGAAAGAGCACTTGAAGCGAGCACTCTGGACAGAGTACATGAAACAAGCACTCTGAACAAAGCACTTAACATGAGCACTCTGCACAGAGTACATGAAACGAGCACTTGAAGTGAGCCCTTTGAACCGAGCACTTGAAATGAGCACTCTGAACCGAGCACTTGAAACGGGTGCTCTGAGTAGTACCAGGCCTACATTTTTCTTTTGAAATTTTCAGATTTATTCTGGATGATTTTTTTGACAAATAAAAAGAAAGAAATATTTTTTGCATTTCCCATTAATTTTCAATTGGGTTCATTTTTACCCCCAAGGGTCTATATAAGTAAAATTTTTTACACCTCTTTAGAACGACCGAAACAAGCCCAGATTTTATATGTATATTGACAGATAGTCTGGAAACGTCACAAGATCTAATTCCACTGAGATGAAGGGAACCATGTTTTTTAACTAAAGAAAAGTGGCTTTGGGGTAAGATTGACCCCAAGGGACTTATTAGGGTTAAATGGAGAAGTGCCTTATGAATTTTAGGGCTGTGACGGTGGCAGTTTTTTACCACCGTGGTGGTTAGATTGTGTGTGTATGTGGGGGGGGGGGGGTGAACACAAACACGTCTCGTAAATCTTCTGAAATTGTTGCCGGAAAGAGGACCTAGAAAGATACACAGAACACTCTCTGTGTGAACAAGAAGCCGAAACAATGCCGGAATGGGTGTGTCGTAGTGAGGACGTGCGCGTCATCACAACAAAAGTTATGGTTCAGCTCCTTAAAACGAGAAATGACATGCATATCAACATTCACCACGAGAAATGTTGCAAACTAGATTGAAGCAGTTATCAGGAAATGATAAATGAGATGCATTAGGGCTGGGCGGTATGACGGTATATTCCGTTACCGCAGAATAAAATGTCAGACGTAACAGATTTTTCTATTTCGTCTATTCCGCGGAATGCAAATAAGTGGGAGTGGCTAACTCTGTCCCCCAGCATGTTAGACTGAGTGTGATGGAGAAACATGTAAAATAGTTCACTTATAAAAAATGAACGAGTTATTTGTGTAATTTTTATAATAAGTGCCAGTGAATCCACCACGGGTCACGCAGCGATACTCTTGTCTTGTTCGCTCTCGCTCTCTCTCTCTCTCGCACGCGCTCTTTCTCTCGCACGCGCTCTCTCTCTCCTCATGCAGCAGCCGGCCGGTCTCTCGCGTGCAGAGGTCTCTCTAGGCAAGTGCAAGGAGCTGAGATGCCAAATAAAGAGTTCTTCTCGCACATAATTCTAATAGTTGTAAAGTTTTCTGAACTTTAAGCAAGCTAAGACAAAACTCGCGTTTATATCAGTGACATGTGCGCTGCTGGAGTGATGTAGTTTGACGTGCCATTTGCTTATAAAAACATATTTGATCGGAAAGACTAGAAAGATATGCAAATGTTAATGTGTAATAGAAAGTAAAGAGTGTCAAGACCTTAAAACAGACTTCATCACATCATATCACCCGTCTTAATATCTAAAGCTCCGTCTCTCATATACAGATATTTATCCTGTCTGTAGGTTTGTGCATACAGTATATTTATACCTGTTCATTTTATGTATTGCATATGTTTAATGTAATGTATGCATAAATAAAAATACAATGAAGCCATACTATAGCTTCAATAGTCTATAAAATAAATAACTCAATTAAAAACAAGATTCTGTCTAATCAAGACTTATCTGTTGTTATCTTCTGGGCATTTTCACTTTAACATTATTAATTTTAAATTGCTCATATTTTAAAACTGTGGTGAGCATTTAGTTAAAAGCTATAGTGAGTGGTGTATTTCTGTACATTTTTATCATCAAAAAACAATATAAACTGAAAAACATGTATACCGTGAAATATTCCGTTCCGTGAAATAAAATGACTCATTCTGTGAAATAGATTTTTGGTCATTCCGCCCACCCCTAAGATGCATAAACAATGACGCACATGCCGTAGTGAGGACTCGGGTGTCATGGCAACATGAAGTTGGTTCAACTCTTTATAATGAGGGATTTACAACATTCACGACGAGAATTGTCAGCAAACAGGACTGACGCAGATATCGGAGAAACGGAGATCATTCAGCAGCATAAAAGAATATCGCGTCACGTGCTCATTTGAGCTATAATAAACGAAAATGCCCGCGCGTCATCCCAACAAGATATATCGTTCAGCTCCTCAAAATGCGGGTTTTAAAGCAACACCAAAGAGTTTTTTTTACCTTAAAATAACGCTTCCAAAACAGTTTCAGTCGTTCATCCACTCTAAACAGGGTGAACAGCACTTTCACATTCGCTTTGCAGCCCTCTATCGACCAAAACCGCACTAAAGAAGTTTCCAAACGTCGGGTAGTGGTCCTGTAGTCCGAGTGAATACTACAAAAACTTGCTTTACGGCAGACCTACAATCCAATCAGAGCCAGCTATGCCTCAGTATTTATGACAGTGGTAATGAACAATTACGCTTCTAACCTGTAGGGGGAGCAAAGAGCCAGAGTTCTTTAGTGTTGCTTTAATTAACAGTCACGAGATGTGAAATGTCTGAAAACTGGATTAAAGCAGAGATCAGGGAGCTTGTCAAGTGGTCACGCGCTCCTTTATAATCTTTAATAAACAAAAATGCACGCGAGTGGTTTCTGGAGAGAAAAATAATAAATAATATGCAAACTTCAGACGCTGGGTAGAAGAGGAGGCAGGATTTTAAACAGGTCACGTGTCTTTCTGGGACCTTGCAGATGCCGGGCTGGCTGACAGGTACTTTAGGTCCTGTCACAAGAAAACAACCGTAGAGCAGAACCATAACCAGGAAATAACCAAAACACTGCATAACATTGCACAGCCTCTATTCTCCTTTAAGTATTACTATGGACATATCTATTGAAGTGAGCACTCCAGACAGATCAATCGAAGTGGGCATTCAGGAAAGATCACTCTGAAAGTGAACACTCTGGATAGATCAGTCGAAGTGAGCACTCTACAGCTGTGTTTAAAATATTAATACGGCAATAAATTGTCATGGACTCCTAATGCGTGTATCATCACAGCACCTTATAGATTGTGATGCACTTTTAAAGGAAGCTAATGAATATGCTAATTAGTGGTGTGACAGATTGTAGTTGATCCATGATCCAAACAGAGGAAACACATGTGACCTGTGTATAAAGTTTATCATCCTAAATTAAAAGTGTTAAAATAAGCACACTCTCTTTCTCTTTCTTTCTCAATGAGTTTAGCATGACTCATCACGTTATATCACAAAAAATTTAACCTAAACTGCTAAGAAGGACAAGTCCATGAAGTTAAAGTAGTGTTGCTTGAAACGTCACATTGTATGCAATCCACAATTAAACTAATGCACTTGTTTAAAATGAATGAAGCATGTGCTGCTGGCTTATAAGCCACTCGCTTATAATACAGTTACACCTTTGGGAAGAAAGATGAGAAGGAGCTGTAGCTGTAAAGTGTTTGTCTAGTTGAAGAGATATAGAGCTACTTCATTCTACTGTATAGCACCTGTCACATTAATTATCTGTCCGTCTATTCGTATTGTATTGTATTTACTCCGACTGCGTGTTTATGCATATATTCATAAATATAGAAGGATTGTATAACAGAATATATTATAATGCATAGTAAGGCACTATCTTAGTAAAACCGCTTTGAAACAACGTATTTTGCCAAAACAGAGTACACTGTTAATTCACTGAGTTAAGTCCTTTACCTGCTTAAGCGAATACATGAATAACAAACACACAAGTCACAACACTGGTTATTCAATGTACAATAAACATATAATAATGTTACTACGTTTTTCTAAACAAAAAAATAAAAATAAAAATGGGACCCAGCTGAGCAGAGCACCAAAGAATGAAACATAACTGTTCGATACTGGGCAACTAGTCAACCATTTTTACCAATCACTAATCCTAAAATGTTTATTGAACTTTCAATGTTATTTCTGACATGACTCTGTTTACTTAAGGTGAGCATTGGCTGCCCTGAGAAGATGGAACCTATCACGAAAGTATCCCATATTCCAGCAAGTCGATGGGCCTTGTCCTGTAGCCTGTGTCATGAACACACAGGCACATGTATACAGGTGAGAGTGAAAACATTCATGAAAACAAAAATGTGTGAGGTTGGGCAGCTTGCAACAAACCTTGAAATATGCTGTCTTAAACGCTTCACATGTTGTCTGTTTATGCTACACAGTGCTCCATGCCATCTTGCATCATTGCCTTCCATGTGACCTGTGCATTTGACCATGGACTAGATATGCGTACCACTTTAGCTGAAAACGATGAGGTGCGCTTCAAATCTTTCTGTCTGGAGCACAGTAGCGGCTCGCACTCAAACAAAAGCAGTTGGAATTCCGATAGACACGCAGGGGCAGAATCGTCAGCAACTTATTCCGATCGAGCAAAGCAGGAACAAGCGGAACAAGAGAAAGCCAGTCACCGTAAGCAGAAGTTGCAGGAGCTTGAGGATGAGTTTTACAGATTAGTGGACCCCAAGGATGTCGCGGAGAGCCTTTGCTTGCCTGATTCTCATGTGGACTTCCTCTACCAGTACTGGAAACTGAGAAGAAAAGGCAACTTTAACCAGCCACTGGTTGCGCTGAAGAGAGATGAGGTGGACAATCTGGCCCAGCAGGAACAGGACGTTCTCTATCGTCGTCTGAATCTCTTCACTCATTTACGGCAGGATCTGGAGAGAGTGAGTATTGCCATCATTTCCAGGATGTTTTCTCAGCGAGTGCTCTTTACATTAGTTGTGTAGTTTATGTTTACATAACTCCCTTTTTCCCAAGAATCCTTAAAGGTAAAACGTGTTGATTTTGCTAACACCACCAAACAAGATTTAACAAATTTAAAAGAATCATTGAAAAAAACAAACACTTGTTTTAGGTTTCCCAAACACATTTATATTTAGGTATTAAGCAGATGCTTCTGTCCAAAGCGACTTACAAAATAGAGCCATTTGTCTTTAGAAACAGAAATAGAAACACCTTAAAGATGTAGTCTATTAGCTTGCCATTTCTGTTTGAAACATAACATGTTACTTTACTTTAGATACAGTACATGTATTAAAGTGTCTATCATGTGGTATTACAAAGTTTCCTAATATTGTTTTGAGTCCCCTATAACAGGTTTAAATGCATGCAAGGTAGAAAAAATGATATTTTTTGACTAATGTCTTAAGCGCCTGTACTAAATAACATTCAGCATGAAAACATTCAATATTAAAACTGTTTACTTCATGAACAAAGATGCAAACCTTTTAATGAATCACTGTTTTGTTTCTAAGAAGATTTCTAGCATAGACAATTTGTTATAACTGTGCATAAAGGTGACATGACTCTTACTATTTTTGAAGATGTGCTGTAGTTTTTTCTCCTTCATGTCATTTTCTAGCTGATAACAAAATACATACATTAACAAACATCTATTATATAATGATGCTTCACAGTGTGTAATTTGTAGGCCTAATTGTAGGGAACAAATAAGGTGGGCTTAAATGGGTCCACAGCTGGGCATAAATGTTAGCATGGCAAAAATGGTGAATAAAGACAATGTTTTCCATTAAAAAAATATGCAAAGACAAATATACAATAGAATAGAAAATATACAATAGAAATTTTTATTTTGCCCACATTAAAGGTCACATTCTTCCTGATCCCATTTTTCAAACTTTAGTTAGTGTGTAATGTTGCTATAATAGCATAAATAATACCTCAGTTCACTACTAGGTGATATATATATTGTCTTTAACAGAATTCCCCTATAAAAACCTACAGCCCTCTACTTTCTGAATGATGTCAATATAGGAGTATTAGAAATGTAGCTTGAAAGCTTTAGGACGAGTTACATTCAACAGTTTCAGTAAGAAGAAAAATAAGAATAAGTTTAAAAGCTATAACAATATGTTGGCTTTGTCAAGCCAACATAATTATTAAAATGTCTCGCTTATATTTCGGTACCCAGCACTAATAATGACAAACTAAAAATGTCTGTAAATTTGAAAAAAAAAAAAAATGTAGCTAAGATGCTTTCCATTTTTCTTGACTGTTTTTAAGATATTTCATCATTGATTGTAGTCCACCTGTGGTCAATTTAATTGGTTGTTCATGATTTAAACATTATGGAATTATATATCATTATTAATATGGTTATATATAATATATAATATAATATCTATACTGTAGAAAAAATGTAATCAACATGTTTTCTTTCAGGTCAGAAACTTGTGCTACATGGTCACACGCAGAGAGAGGATCAAGCAGTCTTTGTGTAACCTGCAGGAGAAGATATTTAACCTGCAGATTCAGCTCTTAGAACAGGATCTGACCGGAGGTATGAAAACAAACACATCTTTTTATTACAAAAGATCTAACCCATAATGCATTTCACCTGCTTGAGCCCTGTTGCAGAGTTTAGTATGTTTTATTAAATTACAGAAGATGATTTAAAAAGAGTTTGAGCCGGTTTTATCTGTAAAGTTCATAGAGTTACAGACTGCAATAATTATGCAATTACCTATTTTGGGGGTGTAATGGATTGATTGATTGATTGATTGATTGATTGATTGATTGATTTTATTTGACCACTTAAATATAAAAATATGAAACAGTACTCCATGTCATACATTAAAATACATAAATACTCATGGATAACACAATAAAGCCCAAAGACTTACGGTATTTCCATTGTGGTCCCTAAGGGCAAAGGGGAAAAGACAACTGGCAACATATCTCACAACAATCATTTTATCATACATTAAACACAACCATTTATATTATACCACAAAAAAAATAAAAACATAATACCTATGTTTGGCACCTAAGCCACACCTTCAAACCCTTTTTAAAACTGCCTATGCTTCTAACTGTCTTAAGTGTACCAGGTAACCTGTTCCAAAGGGTAGCTCCAACATAACAGTAACGTAACTAGTAGTGTAACTATTTACTGTTAGCTGGAAGAAAAAAGTTAAGTAATAATATTACTTTTGAAAGGAGTAACTAGTAATGAGTAATATATAACACATTTTGAGTCACTAGCCCAACACTGCTTACCTCTTTCCATCCTGACCATTTACATGACGACAGTATGTAGTTATTTGAGAATGTGTATTATAGGGACAAACACTTATTGTTTGGGGCAGATTGCTGTCTGGATGTCTTCTGTATTGCCCATCACTGTGTGAATGCTGCTGCCATTTGCACTGATTTCAGATCAGCCATAAGTATCATGGGTACATAACTGAGTATGTTGCTTCAGAGTCTTAACTTGAGGTTCAAATACAACCAGGAAAATGGTACAGGGGAACATTTAGTTCTTGGGTAATCACCCCAGTACTCTTTCTTATACATCATTACCGGAACTAAGTAATCCGAAAGCAGCTAAAATTAAATAGAAATTCTAATTAAATAGAAGTGTTACGCTACAAATAATCATCATTCATCAGCTTTGATCCACTATGTACATTTTATCATAGGTAGATTTAAAGTTCCTTTATTATGCTAGTTTAAAGTTTCCTAATTTTGTTTTGAATTGTCCTACAACAGGTTTATCTTTGTCCGAGCTCAAAAAGCACTGTCATTGTTTTATAATATGCAATGGTTCTGAAACGATTTGTTCAAATCAGTTCAAGGATTCAAGCTTTCTAAACCCCTCCTTTCCGCAAGTCTACTCTGCTCTGATTGGTCAGCGGACCCAGTCTTTTGTGATTGGCTTTCCTACAGCCCTTGTCGGAAACAGCACACCCGTTACCATAACTAATGTTAACTAACTGTTAGGGGTGGGCGATAAACCAGTATGATAGTAGTTACCGGTATTGTGTCACTCCATGATAGGGATTTTGCAAAACCGTTACATATTTTAAATTCTATTTTTGCACTTATCAGGGTTCCGCGGGGTGTTAAAAAACGAACCTTCAGAAAGTTATATCTAAGGCCTTAAAACGCCCAGATCTTCATCCTAGGACTTAAATTTAACTTTCTGAATGTTATTTTTTTAAGACCCCGCGGGAGTTTACCCAAGTCTTAAAAGTCATACCTCCGTTCCCGAGATGCGCTGTCCACAGAAACACAAAACGAAAAGCTCCGATCCCACTTAAATCCATTTTTAATCATATCTTTTTTAAGAGGGTGCACATCATAGTGCACGCAAATCCTGCCAAAGGCTACATTTCAGGTGTTGTGATCTGTATACAGCAGGTTTGGTGAGAAACAAGCCTGTGTCTTACCTAAGCATTGCCAGGTTCTGAAACATAAGAGGACCCAGAAGCGAACAAAATCAACACTGCTTTATTGAAAATACGTATGAGTGGAGTGTTTTTGGCACTGTGAATCTGCTGGTTAATTAAATTAAATGCAATAAATACATTTATTAATATAACTAACTTGTATTAATAAACTGCATTTATTAATGCGTTCAGGGATTAATAATAATTTAAAGTGAGAAGGCATCTCCCATCAGATGTTCATATTAACAAGAAAAAGAAAATCTTGTTCTTTGTATATTTATAAATCAAACAGACACAAGATATACACAGCACAAAGCTTTAAAGTTGTTGGATGTAGCGTAAAACATTGTAATAAGGCACATAGCCTACCAGCAAATGACCATACTAATTTCCATACTTTCATACTTCCCATATTAGTGACAATATGCATAAGAAGATGAGTCCACCCATCCACACAATGGCACTTTTAAAGGAAAAAATGGGAAAAGATAAAAAATAATGTCTATGTCCAATCCCTCACTTATTAGTAACATAAGGTTAAAAATACAAATTGTGCCAGTAATTTAACTAAGGTTTACTACAGTGTGACTCCAAATAGTTTTATCTCATATGGCAACATAACGTAATACCGCTATACCGGCTGAAGAGTGGAAAATACCTTAATATGAATTTTTGCTCATACCGCCCACCCCTACTAACTGTTAGAGGAAAAAGATTTTGTTTTCGAAAACAAAGGTGTGTAAGCGAACCAGGCCCACAACTGAACAGTAAAGGCACACCAAAACAATAATGGTAAATACACCAAGATGGATAAAATATTACAGTATGTTAAACTAAAGGCTTATGTCTTCTCACCTCATGTTCTGTTTACACCTGGTATTAGGATGTTTTTGGTCAATCAGATCACAAGTGGATGAGAGTGACACAGTCCCGGTCATACCTGGGGCCGGTTGCAGTAGCTGTATGTAAAAAAGTTGGGCTTAGCTACATCTGGCTTTGTGAAATTTTTTTATGCCTGTTGCACCATCTGAAACTACAACCAGGCACAGCTACACTCAGTGTAGATGATGCTCATCCCCACTATCACAGTTATACCACACACAGGAGACGAAGATACAATAAACACTATTCAAATACACAATTTCAAGTTCAAACAATGGCCAACAAAGTTTAAAGACAATGATGAGTTTATACGTTACAGTACCTTCCCCTCTCCGCAAGGCGCGACCTCACATCGTGGAGAGAGATGAAGAGTAGGAGGGGGCTCTGAAGGAGAATGGGTAACCGGGAGGAGAAAGACAGAGGTAGTCCAGGATGGGGCCTTGAGCAGGGTGACCCAGACCAACATGCAGCAAGCGTGAAGAGACATAGAGGGGTGGAAAAGAGGGAGGAGTCATGGTGGAGGCGACTGGGTGAAAACCAGGGTGCCGAATAACTGACACAGAGCTGCAGACGACGGCAACCGAGACAGAGGTGGGGCTCCGGAAGACCACTGCAAAGTCAGAGTGACTAAGGATGAAGGTGGAGCCGGAGAGAAGGAGCGGATGGTCAACAACTGACCAAGGCGGAGCCAGACGGACTAGGGAGCCTGGTGGGATGATGGGCCACGGTGGAGTTGAGGGAGCTAGAAGCCAAGGTGGAGCCGATGGGTCAGAGGGCAGAGGTGGAGTGAAAACGGTAATCAAAGATGATGGTGGATGATGGGGTGCAAAGGATTATAGGTGATGTAGTCCGTTGAATGAAGGCAGATGACAGGGGGAACGTTACACCTACGAAATAAAGTTGATGTGCACTAATATTATGTCAGAGTCCCGCTCCTTATGTTATTATTAAACATGCAGCACAACGTTTTGGGCTTTCTCAGATATTTCAGAGCAACAGACTTTTGTTTTAGTAATGAAAGCCTAAACAATAAGCTGAACACTGTTGGTTCATGGTAAAAGTCAGGGCCGATGGAAAACATTGTGCTCGGTTAATAACACATTAGGACAGTAAGCATTACTTTGTGTTCGAGAGTCGAACAGCTCAAATAATTTCAAACCCCATTTACACCTGAATTTAGTGCCATCCACTTGTGATCCATTCAACCAAAATGCAACTTAATACCAGCTGTAAACAGGACCTCAGCATGGCTGTCCCCATCAGGGTCCATCATAAAGGAGGAAGACGTGACAAGAAAGTTCAGCAGACTATGCCAGGCAAAGCTGCAGCGCCTGACAGCATTGGTTGCCGAACGCTTAGAAGATGTACTAGTCAGGTGTGTAGGATTTTTCAGTACATCTTCAGCCTGAGCTTGATGACCATTCCTGTTTTGTAGAAGATGTCTTATGTCTTATTCCTGTCCCCAAAAAAGAGAATTTACTTCTCATATTTAGAAGTTACTGAAAACGCTGGTCCTGAAGCACCTCTGTTCAGTAATTAAGCCATCGCTTGACTATTTGCAGTTTGCCTACCAGCCCTGTGTGGGAGTAAAAGACGCCATCCTCTTTATGCTGAACATGGCCTATACTTACCTGGATGTGAGAGTCATGTTTTTTGACTTCTCAGGCACTCTAAACCCCATTCAACCTGCCCTGCTTAGGACTAAGCTGCTGGACATGCAGGCGGATGCTCCAGTAGTGGCATGGATTCCCAGCTAGCTGTATGGTGTCGGATACAATAGTAAGCAACACGTGGTCTGGTATTGTCTCCCTTTCTGTTTACACTACACATCAGACAGATACTACTCACAGTCCTGGCACTTGCAGAACTTTCCTAATGACTCTGCCATTGTGGGTTGGATCAGCAAAGAACATGAGTACAGGAGTGTGGTGGACACTTTTGTGGAGTACAAACTAAACCACCTGCAACTTATCATCAAAAAGACCAAGGAGTTGATGGTGGATTTCAGGACTCAAAGGAACTGTACAGGCAGCTGACACTAATAGACTCAACAAGGTCATCAGGAAAGCAGGTTCTGTCTTAGGAGTGGAACTGGAGTCTGGCAGAGAGGAGGATCCTGATGAAAATACTCAGTGTAAATTAGGGCTGTAACGATTAATCGTGCAAATGCGTGTTTTCTCAATGAATGAATTTTAATGAATTACGGTGAAATCCCGGCACATCCAAAACCCAGGGGGCGCTCTCATGCAGAAACTCCCTTTGTGCCACAGAAGAAGTAGCATTACCTAGCTATTCCAGGAAATGTCTACAGGAATATTTATATCGCTGTTCTTCAGATTGTTTCAAGGTATTTTCATGATAATAAATAATATTTTGAATGATTTAGTTTAACGAGTGTTGCTTTTTTTAAATGAACGTTGTAAACGACTCCGACTCATAATGATTTTAGATTGATAAGGAGTTCTTACTGACCAAATGCCGTAGTACACCCACAAGCTGTGCATGAAACACAGAATCGCAGCCTTGCGATTCAGAATCGATTTCAGACAGGCATTTTTAATGGGACACACGATTAATCTTTCCGCCCTAGTGTAAATGAACAATGTCTCTCATCCCCTTAACACCACACTGAAGGAACATTAGAGCATATTCAGCTGTAGACCAATATGTTTTACAGAACACCACAGGAGGTTTTTCATACCAGTGGCCATTACACCTCTCCCTTCTGCAGGAAGTAAAGTTGTAACTTCGTTCACTGAGAATAATCCTATGCAATGCCATAACATCTCTGAGTATCACTAGCAAAAATTACCACTCAGTGTCATGTGAATTTTTGTACACTTTTTACTATTTGTTCTAGTGCTATTTATTTAGTTTAATATCACTGACTAGTGTTGTCAAAAGTACCGGGTCTTCGGTTCCAAGTTGTTACTAAAAATAAAAAAAAGTTTGACAGGTAGTCAGTCAGGAATTTTTCATAGACGCAACAGGAAGACATGATGAGCGCAAATGCAGGGTGTAAAGTCTCGCATACAGAAATATTTTGATCACAGAAAGAATGAGCAAAGTGTCGTGATGAAAGGAGGAAACACAATAAAGTCCAACATCTGGATTCATTACAGTTCAAGCAGGTGAGTGTTGCTTGTGTTTGCATTATGAGTATTATATCATATTTTGATTTTAATGTTGGATTGAAATAAACCCCTGTTTGTGAACTTAATGGTTAGTACAGTACCAGCAGGGCTAATGCTTATACAGTCAGGTCTCCTTATTAAGATTTAATGCTTTACAAATGTTCACATGGGTAAAATAAATTGGATAACAAAAAGAGGTTAACTAATTTTACACAGCAGAGGCTTTTTCATTGGAAAATAATAACGAATGGCTAGCACTGTTTGTCATTTTATCTTTAATATGCAGGTACTGTGTAGTATTTTCTAAATGTGATATAATTAACTTATAATTTACTTATTTAAAAACGTTATTTTAGTGCCAGTAATCTCATGTTGTTTTGCGTTATGTTAAACATGTTGTCTTACTGAAGTTTATTTGATTTGTCTTTTAAAGCAGCAGACTGATGTATGAAGCATGAAAGACCCCAGCAAACACACACAGACAACAGCTGCTCAAACCTTTTAGCAACAAATACATTTTATACTTGATGATGTGTTAATACAGAATTGCAATGCTTTATATTATTATTTTATATTGATATTTAACCTAATTAATAAAATAGTATGTTGTTTAATTATCCTGTTTTGTGTTTTGCTTTGGTACCAAAATTTCTATTGGTATTGGTACTGACATTTTGGTACCGTGACAACACTATCACTGATTACTAAATATATAGGCAATACTATAGGCAATTCCACTTTTCTTCTATTCTACCATCTGAATCTGCAATATCAGGTACAAAATAAAATGCAATTATATTATCTAATGTTAACACACAAACCATTAATAGAAATGTTACACTTTAATTATTAATCATACTTACAGGTTGTGATTCGTAGAAGCAAGTTGGTCCAAACAAAGTAGGTACTGGCCCATATTTCATGAACATGCATTTTGTAAATCCAGTGTTGACCTTTTTCTGCTGTGGTACTGCTGAAACAGATGAATTATATTCACTGATAAAACTTTGGAAGTGAAAATACATGCATTTGCTTATAAAGAGCAGAACACAATTACGACTTGGCATGACGTTAAACACATGAAGCAGATGATGTGTTTGAGGGTGGGTCAGAATAGACGTAAGGCCTTAATAGCTTCACTGCGCTCGCGCTTTGCTCGACAAGCCATTGAAATGAATGGGTTTCATAGCGCAGCGCACACTGCATCATGTGTGAAAGCCGCATTACCCAGACTGTTGAACTGTCACCACCTTCTTCCTGATGTCGTCTGATATCTCCTTTACTCTGTGCATTGTTGGTCACTTCGGCACTACAGTGGTTTCCTCTTTCTTTTCCTCAACCCTTTTCCTGTGGATGTATAATTTGATTGGTCTTAACTAAGCACCCAAATGTGGTATACCTGAGTCTGTCACCCATTTGACTTTACCAATGCTGCTGGGGTTCACTTACTTTTGCACAAACACTAATTCCATCTTTCATGTAGTTTTTTTTTTACTTGCATAGGAATTAAATTTGGTCACTTTTCAAATATGAGTTCCTGTAAATGTTTTCCAGACAGTAGTGTATGAAGAAGCCTGCTGGTTTACTCATCTGTTCATTATTCCTGAACCTCTGACTCTGCAATTTCCTCAGCTCAATGCATTTCTGTCAGCTCCTGTTAACACCCATATTTATTCTGCTGTTTAAAGAACACCCAAATAGAGAAGACCGCTGCCTATGCTGTGAGAACAAACACGACTGCCTATAGGACAGTATTCAGCTCACTGTCACTGTAAATACTGACACACAAACACTCTCTAGCCAAAGAACATACATTAGAGCACAATTCATGAAACTATTGTAAGATATTAATGATCTGAAATATGTTATTTAGGTACATATGTACTCGTTTCTCTGTTTCCCAAACAGAAAATAGCCTTGTGGGATTAGGACTAGAATTAGAACAGCGGTGGGCAAAACTTTTTGACTTAAGGGCCGCATCAGAATACAAGTGATGACAAATGTGTATGACAAATGAAGCCTTGTTTTATACCAAGAAAACACTCAGTTCCTAATGTACTGTGTACCTGTATGTTTTTTTTATAAACCCAATCTTATAGATGGTTTCATCGGGCGCACGTGCGTTGTCGTGGTTATGCGCCTGGAACGAAGTTAACTTCCGGTTTGTTTAATGATCTGGCTAGTGGCTAAACTGACCTCAGGAACAAATACCTTGTGGACAATTAAATTGGTTCGGTTTCCTAAAGATGAGGGGAGATGGCGATCACGGACCACTGCTGTGCAAGAGAGGTTTGGCAGCCGATCTGTAGTTAACATTTACTTGTTATTGATTCTATGCAGAAGTCTACAGGGAGCAAAGTTAAGTTTGGGCCAAAAAAAACGTTTCTTTATAAAGATGCTGCTAAAACCGTCGATATTTTGCAAAAAAATCTCTGCCTCTACTTGTGTGCATATCACTGGATGTGCATACAAATATAAAAACAGATGTGTGATATACTGTTCTGAATGTACAAATCTAATATTACAATCTGAGTAAAACTTTTGCCGTAGTAATCGAATAACCCTCTTCATAGCCATATTTACAGACTGAGGTATATAACAGCCCATATAACTGGTGTTAATTTAGACAATCGTTTCAGTGAATTTTGTGGATTTTCTTTATTATATAGAAAAAGACATTCATCGCCGCAATGGAGCCAAGGAACGAGTTAAAGAGAGAAGAAAGAGCAGTCCAGAGAATAAAGAGAAATGGAGATTGGAGAGCAACTCCCTATTTAAACAGTTGGGTAAGTAAATAACCCTTCATCCAGTTCAATTAACTAATTATTTAGTCGTTTTCAGCATTGATGTGACAAATAATTTAGGTTGATGGTGATTAGATTTTTTGACTTAATAGTTGAGGAGTGATTTAGTTTTATTTAATACACTGAACAGTCATTTAGTCACAAATAAGCAGCATTTGCCAAATGAAATGACTTTGTTACTTTTGAGTTACCTCAGGATTGGTCCACTGACAGAAATCTGACAAATTTTGTATTTTTACATTTAAACGTCTGCCATCCCTACTTTAAAATCCAGCTAAGACCAGCATAAGCTGGTAGCTGGATTAAGGTGGCCGTAGCTGGTTTAAGATGGTCCTCCCAGCCTGGCAAAGCTGGTCAAGCTGGTGGGTCAGCTGGTCGTCCAGCCTGACCAGATAAGTCCAGCTAGACCAGCTTAAAAGTGACCAAAACACAGCTAGACCAGCTTGCTGCACCAGCAATACCTGCTAAAACCAAGCTGGGAGCCCAGCGAAAACCAGCTCACCAGATTATGCTGGTCTTAGCTGGATTTTTCAGTAGGGATCAGATAACAGTTTGACATATTAGTCAAATTTTCACAAGACGGTGACGGTGCCAGAAACCACTGCTCACTCCCAACATGTTGACACTTGGTCATCTCTGAGTCACTTTTTAATGCACAGTGTATCTACATGCTGGGCACTCCATTGATGTGTAGGGTACTCCATTGCTTTTAATGAAAAAAAAACACTGCTGTTAATATGAGATCTGATGGGCATGGGAATTTTACCATTAATAAGAAATATTTTTGGGATATAATTTTGCCATTATCACATATGATTTTGAAGTTAATCAGCCAGCATAATTGTATATACGATGCACTATATAGTACTCTCGTGTTTTCTTGACTGGCTGCATCATTATGTCGACTTTGATTTTGAAAGCTCTCGTGTTTTTCATGACGGACTATATTTTGTGTTGTGTTGTATTTTGTGTTGTTGCAAAGTGGGTGCTTAGAGTGGGGGTTAGGCACTGGAAAATATCTTTGAAACTATAAATGACAGTTCTTTCTGATTCATAAATCTGATAAAGCTGAGAGCCTTTTCAACCGTGCAATATTTCACCAGTTTTAAAGAGCACCTATTTCGGTTCTAAAAACAACATTATTTTGTGTATTTGGTATAATACAATGTGTTCGCATGGTTTATGGTTAAAAACACATTATTTTCCACATATCGTACATTGTTGTTTCTCCAGATATCCCTGCATTCCTCAAATGCTCTGATTTGTTACAAAGCTCATCGTTCTGAAAAGTGCTGTGTCCCCTGATTGGCCTCTGACGTCGCTTCTTACCATGTTTTAAAGATTAGCTCACAATGCAATACAATATCGCCCTTACTACCTTATCAATACGAGCTTGAATCATGGTTTAGTCAGTGGTAAATTCTTTAAATATGAACACATAGACAACTTACATGCTGTGATTGAGAAGCGGGTGGAGTTATGATAAAAACTGTTGTGTCCACATCAACTGTAGCCTGGTAATACCATCCTCTGCTATTTTGCTTCGCTTCATAGACAGAGTCTGGCTGGGCATAATTGACAATCGTTTTCCTTCTCGTGGGAGGGGCTTGTCTGAAGTTTAAAATCATTGGTCTAAACGTAAGCCAAGCATAAAGTTTGGATATGACGTGCGTTAAGCGCCGGCTCAGCCGCATCAAATTTCTGCGAATGTGAAAACAAACCCATCGAGCGAAATACCGGAGTAACATGGCTATGAACGACTTTTGCAGATTATGTAAATAAATCGGGCCAGAGCTAGTTAAACAGTATCCTTACGGTCAGGCTCGGACTGGTAATCTGTACAACCGGGCAAATGCCCGGTGGGCCGGTCGACATGTGGGCCAGTGGCCTTCTAGATTTTTGTTTTTAATGCAAAAATGTTTAAGTTATTTATTTTCGACCCGTCATGTATAAATGCAGTTGCATTTGGCTTGGGTGGCGGGTGATAGGTAAATATTTTCGGCTTCTTCATGACAGATTCAGTGTGTGTTACGATCGCGTCCCCATGCCCCACCCCTCAAATGGATTTGTCCAAGCAGCCGCTAGGTTTATGGGGAAATATACAGTGATGATATGTAGTGTTATAAGCACTTTTTTTTGACGCCTGGCGAGTCAGTTATGAAATTCAAATGGTTTCCTGTCATCCTGGGCTTCAAATCCATGGCAGAAAGCTTTTAACTCTTTCACCGCCAGCGTTTTTAAAAAAAGTTGCCAGCCAGCGCCAGCGTTTTTTATGATTTTCACCAAAGTTTAATGCCTTCCAGAAAATGTTCTTCTTTAAATATATAAACATACAATATACCAAATGAAAGAACAGACCCTCTGCTTTCAAACAAAAAAAAACGTTTCATCCTACCTTTAGTGGTTCTTTTGCAATCAGCTTTTGAATATGGGTAGGTTTTTGCAAAAACACCATATTTTGTGCAAAAAGCAATGATAATTCCATTTTTATGACGGACTTTTCATAGAGATCCCATTCAGAGCGATCTTTAAAACAGACACGGACATGCAGCAGCTTGCCATAGGGCAATACTTCCGGTTTTAAAAAGTTGCGGAAGGGCGCCACCTGGTGGATAATAGCGGTATTGCGTAAAGGCGGAAAACATCGTCATTGGCGGGGAAGCGTTTTCTCTTAATTGACGAGATATCTCGTCAATGGCGGGGAAAGAGTTAAAGACACTGTTGTTGTTTTTGTTGTTGTTGTTGTTTTTTAACTTGTGCTGTCGAACTGTTGTATAAACTCAATATTGCTATTGTAGTCGTGTGATGTGGCTCTATATTAGCATGGTCGTGTTTGTCTCCTTTTCTTAGCCTGGGGCTTCGTGCCTAATCACAGCTATGCTAATACCTTAATAACAGCGATATTGCGTTAATAAAATCATTCCTGTTTTTAGAAAAACACAGAATCAAATGAATCTTGAGCTGACACACAGGGCAAACAACTGAAATCAATGGAGTACCTTGACATTGAAAAACAACATCAGTTTAACAGTGTTAAAAAGTGACACCAAGGAAAGCTGGTAAAGTTGAGTACTTTGTGAGTACGTGTTGCTTTCCATGGTGGGCAACAGAAGCGTGAGGTAAAGAAATTGTCATATCCAAATGTCTCTCATAACAGGGTGATTTCAGAATGAGAGGAATAAAGATCAGCTTGGATTAAACAAATGCTTTTTCCAGGAAGGAAAAATAATCCTTTTAATTAAAAAATTATAATTTAATAGCACAACGACTTCCTATGTGTCGGAAGATCAAGGAATATTTGATTTTCACACTTTATGACGCTTGAACAGAATCAAGTTGTATAGCTAAAACGTTTATCAGTAAACGCTTAGAAGTAGACAGGGCAACATTGATTCCTTTGACTGATACCAAATTTTCCAAATATTGCCACATTTTAATTAAGGTTGTGTTTTAATGGGAAAATGGTTCCAGGCAAAAAATTTAAAGAAATCTCTATTTGTGAGTAATAATATTTTTTTATTGCAAATTTTTGTTTTGTATACCATCAGTTAGATCTTTAAAATGAAATTTTTATTCCTGAATATATATACACTGTCTCTATTACAGGCTTTGCCACATCATTTCCACTGGATAGCTCGCTGTTTGACAGCTGGCTGGCTCAGTCGGTTCACATCACCACTGATAACATGCTGAGCCAGTGGTCTCTTTCCAGAGAGACCCACGACCCCTCTGCAAGCCTCCTATCGGACCAACTGCTACAGGACGAGGAAAGTTTGCTAAGTCTCATGATGGACCACTCCATGAAATCCACCTGGAAAACACCCCAACTGGGCCGAAAGGCGAGGGGCGCGCCACGCAGCCGCCGAAAGTATGTTTCACTTCCACAGATCGGATCCACAGTGAAAGGAAAGGTGTCTTCGGAGGACCGTCGCACTGTGGAAGGTAAACAAGGAGAAAGAGCACATCACTTTCGCCGCCGTCACACCCGCAGCTGCGGCTCTGGTGGTCCGGACCCCCCACAACCACCCATTTCCAAAATGGATTCCTGCCACATTTCCGAGGAGTGCGGCTCTCGGCACAACTGTGCGAATGCTGGAGATAGTTCACGTCTGCGTCTCACAAGACAGGGTAAGTCGCGCTCTAAAAGTGAGAGGACAGAGCCGCAGAACAGCTCCTCTGCAAACAACGACGTATCTGCACTCGACCCAGAGACAGACGGCTATTTCTCAGATGCAGAACAGAGCGACTCAGAAATGCGCTCCTCCGGCCGAAAGTTGCGCTTGGCCCAGCTGCGTGCTGGGAATGAAGAAGTGGTTCGGCGAAGTGTACTCGCCTCTTAAAACCACATGGCAGTTGTCTTTGGATGCCCTTGTTTCATTCTGATCCTTTCACAGTATCTATAACACACATTTCATCAATAGGACAGCTGATTTGATCAGTTTCTAGACCTTCAACTGTAATAGCTTGCAAAACGAAATGTTTTTTTATATATATGAAATCGTAACCATTTGTGCTTAACAAAACAAGAGAAACAATGCTTAGACTGTGAGACACATTGTGTTGGGAAGCAATAGGATCTGTCCTAAAATAAGGACAACAAATGTGGGCATTATAACGTGTCTGTTCAGGTTAAGCTTGTTTTAAATGAATGCATACTGTACTGTATGTAGTATGAGTCCATAGGATGAGGCTGATACAGCCTATAATGTTCAGAGGAAAAAGCACAAATAGTCATTGGGTTATGCAGTAGCACACCTGTACTTGTCTCTTTAAATGACTAGACTAAACATACCAGCATCATTCATACAGGTTAGCTTCCATGTGTGGATCTTATAAAGCCTGTTTAAAACTAGTCTGGCTCATGTTTCACCCCAGGTTAAGTTAATATTTTAAATAAATTTTTTTTTCCATAACAGTTGAGAATATTTTCATCTCAGCTTTATGGTAACTGCTGCTCATACTGGAGAAGATAATGAGAATGATAGATGTTATTTAAAGAATAAAAGTCTAAATGTGCAGATGCATTACAGCAATGTGAAAATATGGGATGAACATCATCTTTCATCCTGAAACATTCTTTTTTTTAATATTGATCTGGATATGCATTTGTGAGTCACCCTTATATGTCACATTGTCTCTTCCACTTGTTTTGTTTTGGTTCATTGGTGAAGAATCATCAGTGTTCTTCATGACCGCGTGCCTTCTGTAGCTCCCCACAGCTTATTTAATCACTTATACAGAACGATGGCAATCACAAATATGAGAATATGACAGTGCCTGAAATTTGCCCTCAATTGACCAGAAAACACAGAATCTTACCCTGCTTCATAGAAAAATTGTGCCCATAAACCAGCACTGATGGGTCCATTAATTGTTTCTTGGCCAAAATTGAATTGACACTTCCTCAGGCCTTGATACTTAATTTCTGGCTCTTTTGGTGAGGTGTAACCAATCAACCCATGAAGTTTGTCTCAGGGTTCTAGAGAAGATTGTGATTGCAATCATTTAAGAGAAAACCTAAAAGTTAAACGTGAACATTCGCTAGGCAACGTTTAATGTTTTAAGAGGTTTTCTCAAAACATCATGATGAAATTGATTATGTTTTTGGTTTTGTTTTTGTGATGATGATGATGATGCCAAAGAATAGTAACTGAGCAGATGCTCTGAAGTGGATGTAAACACAGTATCTGGATCTTCTGAGGTTCACGGTTTGCACTGATATCTACTTTGTACACTCCTGGACTGCATCATCGATTCGCTTTCTTTCATCACATGTAAGAGGTCCAAAGATGGGCCACAGGAAGTCTTTATCTGTAAATGACAACTGACAATACGATGTGTGTAAATGAGAGTGTGCGTTTTCTCTCTGTGGAGACCTGAGGTTTGGATGTGTTGCGTCAGCCAGTAAACACCAAGGAATTGTTCGCCCAAAACTTTCAGTGGAACACAAAGAAATGTCTGCATCGCTCTCCATCTGGTTCATAGTGCCACCATGTTAAAGTTGTCTGAAGTCACTCGAGAGCGTATATTTTATGACGTGGTAGTTTTTTAATAATGTTTGCACATTCAAACTTGTCTTGCAACTGTTTACTGTAGGGTGCACAAAGAGTACTGTACTTGTGCCTGAACAAAAGTTGATGAATGAATTAGTTTTTATTAATAAACTTATAATTGAGTTCAGGTGCCAGTACAGTACATTGTGACTTCTACATAGTAAAGTGCTTTAAATTAATTAACAGCATACATTACTGTGTTCCTCATTGTTATTATGTGAGCCAGTTTGTGAAAACCCAGCTAAAGTCATTTTTATGTTTGTGATTTAGCCTATTGATTTCTAAATGAACTCATTCTACATAATCTAAAGGAATCTTTAATATTGACTGAGTAAGGTGATTGAAATCTAATTTTAATGTTTCAAATCTCATCATTAGATTCTGAGACTTTAGTCTGGATTTCACACACAGGGTCACATATAGAACAAGTGTAGAATTGAAATGATGGAAGTTTGATTTTGGTGTGACCCGTTCCACTCGAAACAGGCTTCATTCAACTCTTCGTTCACACAGAACCTGTACAGATCTCATGTATCTTAGCCGCTTTAATAGACTCATCATAGCCTTTAGTGAATTGCTGAACCAAACACAGATATGAAATACTGTGCCTTTAGTGAAACCCACTGCAGGGCTTTAAGCCTCTTTATCATGCTTAGTTGCTGTTTGTGTACCCAAGCTAATGTATACTCTGCTCAATCACTGTAAATCTTCAGCTTCTGTGATATCATTTACATCCACCCACAAATCCAGACTTTACTCTTCAGTAGCCAAATAATGCGAAACAGTAAGAGAATAACAGGTGAAAGCAGATTTGTATTTGTTTGCAAACATTTGTTAAGCCACCAAATGCAAAATGTAAGTGAGCTTTACTTGTTAGTCTTCTGTCTTCACTATTGACTTTACCTGGAGAGCAAAATATCGGGAAATTTCTTTGGTTTTAAGCATTTTCTTAAGGTCGAAAGGACAATTGAGGAGCACGGATGCAAAAGCCGCTAAACGCCACCTCCATCAAAAATGAGATAATGATATTTACTGTATGCTCTCAGCGCGTTTTATTATTCATCAAACACTTTTCCTTCAAATACACTTAATCCCAGCCTTAGGCTATTTAAAAAGAGCGTTTTTCTTTTTTTGCAGAATCTTATAAAAGGTCTGAATTAAAAATTGCTCATTTACAAGAATTATGCACTTAGAGGGTTTCTGAGCTCTTCAATTCTTTCAATCACATAGAGAAAAGTACAAGGGAATCTTTATATTTTGACTGAATGAGATCAGTAATGGATAGTTCAATTCTTTAGGGATTGATTATTCCATGTGATAAATGTCCAGGTCATATTTCACCCCAACTAAAATAGACAAAGAATCATAAGGTTCAAATGAACCGTTTTCAAGACCATTGTGATTTTTTTCATTCTGACATTATTTTAATGACAACAAAGCCCGATGTATAATTTCATTTTGATGTGTATGCGTACAGTACACGAAAGACCGATTTCACCATCGACATACTGATTTTTCTCTGAATTTATATGCACTAATTCCACAAAATGGCAACACTGCTGTTATTTCAAAGATTCTGGAATTAAACAAGAAAGGAGATGGGTTGTGCTGGCTATATTTGGGCTTAAACATATTCAATTTTTTAATGAATTCATCTTTAAAATGTTGCTTTGTTTTCTTTAAGTAAACAAAGTTTGTTCTTTCCCTTTGTGTTGGGGTGAAATACGACAGACATCTACGATCAGTATTGCCAATAACCTCTTAACAAACCTGCATGGACTTCTGTATTTACTGCTGGTAAAGACGCTCCATTTATATGTTGGTCCATCGCTTTGGTCCTAAATTCTTTCATTGTCATATCAAAGAACGACCCAAAGTTGATTCTAAATCTACTCGTGTGTTTACTGTTCAGCAAGACTTTCCATATAGGTCCTGTCTTTATTCTCTCGTTCTTATGGAAGTAGTGGATCATGGTCAGGAGAAGTAAATCACTTGCAATCAAGAATCATGTGTGTCCTGTAAATCTGTCAACATTTTCACCTTCCCATTGATTCTGATATGATACGATATAAATGTTGCAGGAGTTTATCCTTATATTCTTGGTTTCAAGGAATGTTGTGCCATTTGTTAATAGCAGAGAGAACTATTGAACATAGAAGAGCTATTTTAAATTATTTTAGGCTTTTTTGCTATATATTTATTTTTTGTATTGGAAATCTTTATAGGAGGAAAAAACATATTTTTCATCAGTGCAAAAACCTATTTTCCTTTTTTTTTTACATTTTCCATGTTAAGCTGTCATTCAGAGCAATATAATGTTCATGTGAGTGTATGTGCATGCTGTTTGTGATGCCTTAATAACAGCTCCTGTCCCATCATAGCATCAGCGCTCAGCTGTGGTCGACCGGTGCAGTCAATAAAGCTGTGCTTTTCATTTACACATTTCTGTGCTGTGTGTTATTTAATGCAAAGGCACGGGTTGGTTAACACACTTTAGTCTAGTGAGTTGGTACACTAAAGCAGAGCCTCTCAACCTTCTCTGAGCCACAAATCTCCAGACTTTACGGCAACCCAGAGCCCCACACAAAAAAATTATTATATGCTACATTTTCTGTAGTTAATTAAGATGGAATGAATCAGAATAGGCCTGTCAATAAAATATATTCATACAGACAAATTAAACTTCATTTAATATCCAATATATGTATAAATTCTTAGAAATGTCTAAGATGTTTTTCTTTCTATTATGTTTGTCTAAACAATATTTAACTCACACAATAAACATGCTTTTAGCTCAGACAGGTACTGCTGTTTATTGTTACACTCTTCACAGAATGAAATGATACTGCAGAATGAAGGGGTTGATTTAGAGAAAGATCCAGTGCAAATATGGAAAATATCAAAATTGTTGTGAAAAAATTTACATTCACATTTACATTTACAAATTACAGTACAGTGTCATTGCGATACAAAAAAAATATTTTTATTTCTGTAATTTTGTATTTCCAATTCATCTTAATTGTATGTTTTTGGTCTGTGAATGAAATTCATGCTTCAGGGAGAACATCCAAACTCTACACAGAAAGGCCACCTGACCTAGCTGGGGCTCAAACCAGAGACTTTGCTGTAAAGCAGCAGTGCTACCCACTGATGAACCCTTTCAAAGACAAGGCTTAAGGCTAGGCCTAGACTAAAATGCATGTTTGAGCTGCCTCAACTGAAAAATCACTTGCACTGACAGACCTCAAACCAGTGCCATTGATTTGTCTCAAGGTACACACCAGTAAAGCATTTTTCTAACGCATGTTTATAAAAGATGCTTTAACATCTTAATTTAACTTAGGCTTTAACTCATGCCTTGTCTGTGAGAACCAGGCCTAAATGTTAAAGTTAACACATAAAAGTTAAAACATTATTTTGTTTAAAGGTCATGCTGTCGGTATAAAAATATCACAGTGTTACAGGAGTGAGTAATAACCCTAATAAGTCCCTTGGGGTCAATCCTACCCCCAAGCCACTTTTATTTAGTTAAAAAACATGGTTCCCTTTATCTCAGTGGAATAAGATTTTGTGACTTTTCCAGATTAGCTGTCAAGATTCATGTAAAAAAACTGGGCTTAATTCGGTTGTTCTAAAGAGGTGTAAAAAAAGGCCCTTTGGGGGTAAAAATGGCCAATTGAAATGAATGGCAAATGCAAAAAAATCATTTTTTTCTTGTTATTCATCAAATAAAATCAATGCATCCAGAATAAATCTGAAAATTTTGACACTAGAGCACAAAGCAATATAGAAAAGACATGCTCAATTACGCACAAACAGACACGCACAAACACTGACTGCCACAGAGAGGTTTTTTTTACAGAATTTGACAAAAAACAGCCACAGATGCAAAACAAAGATGTAAAATGCTCACACAGGTGTGTGCATGCCCACACACACACACACACACACACACACACACGCACAAAGACAGTAAAACTTACACACACATAAAGACACAGACACACACAAAAAGACAAAGTCACAAACACACACACGAACACAAACACCCTTACATTTAGTCAAATTTCTGTGGGATTTTGTAAAAACAGACATTTCAAAATGCATCAAAAACTACAAAAAAAATTACTATTTGAAATATATATATTTTTTTAATGACCTTTCTAATGTTTATATAAGCATAAATTCACAAAATGTATCACTAAAGTATTGATGTTGAGCAGTTGGCCACATGAATGGGTCTCTATGGGCATCTGCTGGTCAAAATGATTTATTTCCTAAACTGTAACCATTAAACAGTTTTTTTTCTAAACACTAAGTGGTTGAATTCAACACATAACATCTAGATCAATATCTAAAAACAATTTAAATCAAATTTACATCATAATTTATGTGAATTGTTCATAAAAATGTTATATTTTACAGGCAAGCTTATGGTGTATTTAAGGAAATGAGTGGTAAAAAGGTACAAAAGTACTTCATATCTCCCAAAACACTGCATTAATGTATAGATGGGAAGTAAAAAAAATCATATATTATTTGTATCATTAAAAATTTATATATTTTTGTGATCACCCTTTTAATTTCTGGGATCATTTTTACCCCCAGGGAATTGTAATGTATACAGGAAAATAGGGGCTTATGAGGGTTAGGTACATTATGGAAGTGCACTACTTTTCACCTGGGCAGTCGTGGACAAAAGTATTGTCTATAGGAAGTTTGTCTTCTGAAAAGTTTGCTGCTTAAGCTTTTATGGTGTTCATTCACATTGTTTCTGGATTATTGTGCAGGTGTCAGACGCATTTTAAATAATTGCAAAAACATACATTGGTCCTGACATAAAATGTCCAGTTAACATTATTTCAGTAATCATATCAGCACCACATGTGAAAGTGTGAATGAGTACTTGTCAGGTGAAATCATTATCATACTGATTGGATTGTATGAGCAAACTGATTGATATAAATGGAAAGGAATAAGTGCTTCCAATAATTGTGTTCTTGTTAGCAATTGTTACCTTTAAAAAAAGACATGCAACTTTGCATTAATCACATGCAAGGAAATTGCTACAAAGAATATTGCACCTAAAAAGCTTTCTAGATTATCAAGAACTTCAAGGAGAAATGTTTGACCGCCTTACGCTATTTTAATGGTGAGTACACTTGAATATTTTAGACAGTTGTATTGTTACTGTATTATTATTGTGCTGTTGGTGGAATCGAAGACTTGTGTTTACAAAAGTTTGATGTAGTTGTAGGCTGGAAAACCTTGTGTGTACAACAGTGTTCTGCTGTAATATAAAACATGGTCCATTTCATTTTTTTATATATATTTTGAATATGGTTTTTATTGTTTGGGTAAATGTCTGTTTTAAAAAAAGTGTGCCATCCCCTCCCATAAAAACGAAATGCTCCCAATTCTGTATGTTCTGGTGACAGCCCTGGGTTCAGTAAGGGCTGCTTCAGGACATCTAAGTGTGTCCGCAAGCACCAGGACCGTCTCCTCCTGATGGAATTGTGTCACCACTAGCGCAGAGCTTGCTCAGTACAGGTGGGTGTGGAAGGGCAGCAAAGAAGCCACTTCTCTCCAAGAAAAACAAAGAGGACAGACTGAAATTCTGCTGAAAGTACAAGGACTGGACAGCGAATGACTGGTGCAAAGTTAAAGCTCCCTTCTGACTGTTTGTTTCATGCCAACAGTGAAGCGTCCTGAAACCATTCACATGTGGGGTTGCTTTTCAACCAAAGGAGTGGGCTCTCTCATAATTCTTCCCGACAACACTGCCCTTAATAAAGAATAGTATCAAAACTTCCCACAACTTTTCAGAAATATCTAGAAGCCATTTGGTGATGATTTGTGCATTTTCCAGCATGGTGGAGCATCATCATGTCAAAAGGCAAGAGGGATAATGAAATGCCTTGAAGATCATTCCATTGAAATGTTCCAATCCCTAAGAGAACCTGTGGTCAATCCTCAAAAGATTATATTCAATTGTATTGTCACTACACCAGCACAAGGCAACAAAATGCAGTTTAGGTCTTACCAGAAGTGTAAAAGCAGTATAAAAAGTGCAAGATTTCCACATTTGCATAGGTGCAGGATTAGGTGATACTATGGAAATAATTTACTGTGGGTGTGTACTTTCTACAAATACTGAAGCAGCAAACTTTACATAAGACAAAATTAATTTCACTGCCAATACTTTTAGCCACAATTGTAGCCTATTTCATGACGTAAACTATGGCTACAGTTTTAATGGCAAAAACTGAAAAAGCACAAGGCTGAACTTTTTTTCTGTGTGGGCATATTTCAATTTCAACGAAACTTTATAGACATATAAACATACTGTAGTAAACAGCCCTTAGACAGAAGTGTACATGCAGTGATGAATGGGGAATCACATTGCAGATTTTATACACCTCACAGGCTGTCAGGATATCTTCCCTTGCAATTATGCAGGAATAAATATTCACAATGTCCCGGATTAAACATTTTGCTGCAAGATGTTTCTTTTCAACTACATTTTAGTTCATTGCTATACACTAACCTGGACTTTTGCATTATTAATATTAATTCATGTTTATTCCATGGAGAGTTTACAATTTAGAAAATTCCCAGAATTTTGCAACCCGTGTATGAATACATATGTTAAAAATGTATTTATTTTTTGTATCTTTGTCAGAAGGATCAGAAACTCTTGCAATATTTTAAAACCCATTAGCCTATAGTGATTTTAGAAATATTGTGACATGTAGTGACATTATTAACATTCATAACATTGAGTTACTGTAAAATACACGACAGACTTCCGTTGTAATTCATTATGATAATACTTGTGACCATAAAAGGCAAAGTAATACACAGAGTAACTATGACAACTGATGAGAAAATGGAGGAAAACAATAAAAGCGGTTGTGCTCGTTGTGAAGACGCTGGGTAAGTAGCCTATTCATAAAATTAACATGATCATTTAAGTGTAACAAAACATTGGCTGGCTAAAACTGGTTCGGCTTCCGAATAACTTTGCAACTTTATGGTGGCAGCCACAGAAATTCAAGAGATGCGTCAGTATGATTTGATGTGTTTAACTTCGTACGTTGTTGCGCATGTCGATCGTCTTATGACATCAAAGTACCGCGAGAATAGACAGTTTCGTGTATGTTCTTTGTGTTCTCGCGATACTTTCATGACAAATGTCCAGCGCTGCATAATGACAAACAAACTTCTTGGCGCCACGCTAGATAGAACAATGAACATGGTAAAAAGGCACATTTACAAACATTATTATAACATCTAAAAGAACCATATAAATGAGACGAATTTTTGTATATTGTTTGATGAGTTTGGTTGACATTCAGTGTAAGATGTAGCAAATTATCCAAATGAGACTCAGCCTGTGAGATTGTAGTAACGTAGTCCAGTCGTGCTTTGCCAGTAATTCAGACTGCTGGCCAGCAGAATTCTGTGAAACACTAAAAGCCCGCGCATTGATCCGGGAGTGACGTCCTCCATCACCCCGCAGGCAGCAGCTCGAGAGCAGGTAAGCTCGTTTGTTATGACCGCCGGCTGCGGCACATCAGATGTTTTCTTGTGTAGTTTTATTGTGGAAGCGATTATACTGTAGGTTGTGCTGTGGTCTGGCGATGTTGTACAGATATGTGTTCATTGGCATTACAGACGTAGATACTGGTGCTAATTATTAACTTAGATACTGGTACTTAATATTAATGTATTTATTAATTAGATTCTACCTATTCCATTAGCGACTAGTAAAATATTTTATACTAGATTTTTAAATGAACTCTGCAGTGTTCAGTCTGACTAGTCATTGACTCACATTGCACATGACAGGAAAATGGCAGTTGTAATAGTAAGATAAAAAGCTATGTTACTAACTAATAACAATTGCACCACGATCTATGTGACATGTATAATATATAAGTGTTTGTACTTCATGAATAATTACTAGTGACTATTAAATAGGTACTAGTAGGCATATCTAATGAATACAGTATCTAAATAGTATCTAAAAAATACTTACTAGTGATGTCACTTCTTGTTGACGTTCGAAGGGTTGTCAAACAAAACGGAGCGTAGCTAACTCCTTCCCCTCCCTTCCATGCTTTCTGAAAAAGTCATGAATGCGCCCAACCCCCACTCCCAAATCCTTCTTGTCGTTTATTGGCTGGAACAGTAAAGCTGCTTTGCAACAATTAACAATTGTGGAAAGCACTTTATAAATAAAATTGAATTGAATTGAACACTTTGTTATGTTTCGTGGTGGTAGGTTTGAACACTTTGTTTTTGTTGCAGTTTGTGGAGCCTGGGCTGTCTAAGTTTTTTTTTACAGTGTATTCAGGGGACAGGCAGCTAGCAGGAAGTGAGGAGATGTTTACTGTAAGAAACAAAAAAATGTTATGGCCTAAAATGCGTTAATTCGCTTAAAACACCTTTAACTGAGGAATCAGAAGTTGGTAAAGTGAATGTTTTCTTCGCCATCATGCTGCGTTCAATCCAACACATCTTTGAACTTCAGGCGGATGCATGTGATATTGTAATGAGTGCGAGGGTGGATCTGTGGTGTGTGCAGGAAATGTGATTGACAGGCAGATTTTACACAGCCCTGCGCTGATTGGACCAGTTGAACCGGGAGTGTTGAATTTTTGCCAAACAAATAACAGGCTCTAGATGGAGGTAGAAGCCTGTGTTTTTTTTAAACAGTCTAATTTATGTTGTTCTATCGGAGCATAGTGTCGTTTTCAGTGAATATGATAAACAAATCTTGCCGACTGCAGCTTTAAATGTGTCAAAAAATCGTGTTGCTTCCAACATCTCTAACTTCAAACTAAAACTAAACACATCCAATCACAAACTTACTTCTGGGTTTTTTGGCTTGTTAGCTGTAGATTCTGTCACACAGCAGCTTTTAGGCATTATTCTGTTTTTGTTATAAACCAGAAATGACATGGAGGCGGCCTCTCGCAATACAAAGTCAATGGAGATGGTTGGATTGTTTTTCCCCCGGTGGACCGTGGTTTTCAAATTGGCATAACTGCGCATTGTCTTCATGCTCCACATAGTTGGCTGAGCGCATACGCTATAAATAACAATCTGCGTCAGCTACGTTATCATTATGTTGCATGAGCGTCCTGACACTTGTAAAATTCAAATCACAGTTATACGTTCGAATATGCAGTTGTTTTTTAAATGTGACAAATATTCGAAATTAGAATTTTAATTTGAACGCCCTATAGCTACTGTGGTTGTCACAGTGCCACTAAGTTGTGTTGCTTTTCAATATCAATATACAGCTACCAGTTTAGTTGCATAGCTTTCAGTCTCATTCTCTATGAGACTGGTCTGGTGTTAGCCAGGCTACAAAATAATTAAATGTTTAAACGTGATTTAAACATGTTTTAAATGATGCATTTTAAACCAATAACTGTCTTATGAATTTTATTGTTGTTTATTTGTTTTACTATTGACTTGACTTGTTTAAAGTAGGGTGACCATACGTGCCATTCTTACCGGACGCATCCCGTCCAGGATTTTGTGTTCGCCTTCCAGAAGTCGTATTTGTCGACCGTATACGTCATAGAGGATTATTATTACAGAAATGCAACCGTTTTTAAGGTAAGAATGAAACTACGATTGTATACTTATGTTTTTAACTGAATGGCATATGCGGTCAACAAATACGACTTCCGGAAGACGCACTGAAATCCTGGACGGGATGCGTCCGGGAAGAATGGCACGTATGGTCACCCTATTTAAAGACACCAGCATTCTGAATTAAATCTCTGTGTTATGTATGAAACTCTTCAAATAATCACAGTTATTAAAATATGAATGAATCAATGAATGAATGCATGTTTGATATGGTAACATTTTGCTGTCATGTTTCTACTTTTTACACTCAGGACAATGCCAATGGTATTTTGGAAATGGTTTGGTAAGTGGAAAATCCATAGATGAAATTCTAAAGACAAAGTTAAACTCTGTACTTTATGCTATGCAAATGAGTTCTCATCCAGATTCTGTGGGCTTCCACTGACATCAACAGCCAATCACGGGTCTGAATCAGGAAAGCGCCAAAATGCAAACTCCTCCTTATCTAAAATGTTATATTAGTTCCTTTTTTCCAGACATTCCTTGTTCTGAGTTTCCGACTGCGCGCTAGAGACTGAAACAGAACTTGACCAAATCCTAAGCTCTGAGTCTCAACCCTAAAAAGTGTGACATTAACAGAGTATACATTAAGTTCTGAATATCCGGCTGAGTGCTAGAGACAGAAAACGGACACAGAGAAAACCATTGCTCTAATTCTCCAGCCTGCGTGCTAGAGATTGAAACAGAGCACCCAACTTCTTGTCTCCCGCTGAGAGAGACAAAAACAGATCATCATTAAACCAACCAAGTTTGTGAATCTCTCTTTGAGATTTTACAGCTCCTCGTTCTGAGTTTGACAATTGAGACCAGGGCTTCCCGCAGAAAATGTGTTAGTTAAGGTGGTAGGGTTGGGCGAGTGGGCGGGACAGAGGGTGTGACAATCAAAGTGGCAGGGTGTATGCGTCATGATGAAAATAAAAATATTTTTATTTAAAACACTCAAATAAAACTTAATTTTGAAGAAACTATGACAGAAAATTAACACATACTAGATTATTAATGAATTAAATGTTTTTAACAGATACCTCTAACAAGAATAGCTGCATGATGAAGTGCAACTAAAGGGTTAATAAACACAAACTAAAGCAGATGTTGTAGAACGTCTGGCGAACAATGATAGATGGCGCAAAAAATTGTAAAAACTGATTATTTCCCACTATTAATTAAATTATCTTAAAGGAGTGTAACTACTGTAGCATGTAAATAATGAACATAAATAAAGTGAGCAAGAGCGCTCAACAATTATATCTAATCAACAGGCATGTGAAACCTAGCTAGCAGGTTGCTCAAACAACAAAATAACCAGCTAACTTACTTTACATTTGCTAAACTATAGACTATACAATAACAGGCTTAAATAAACCCAAAACATAAGTCCACTTACAGTTCTCACAGACACGTGTTTTATCAACTGGCTATCCTCCAGACATGACGGACCACGTCTTATCTCATTTCGGCCGTGTGGCACGCGTGAACGCTCGTGGTGTGAAGCGCGTCCACGCTATTCTCTGAGATGTTTTATCGACTGGCTAGTTATTCTCCAGATAGTGATGGTCCGGACCACGTCTTTCTAATTTCGGCCATGTGATGCGTTTCCCTGTGTTTTTTTTTGGAGGATCTAGTTAAGGCGGTAGGGTTTCCAAGCTTAGGCGGGCCGCCTGAACTGAAATGTGCTGCAGGAAACCCTGGAGACTGAACCAGATCGACCACAAGTTCTGAGTTTCTGGCCTGTGCGTCCAGAGACTAAGCAGATCACACCACGTTTCGAGCCTCACTTCCAGAAAAGCAATAACCTGCGTCTGCAACAAGGTGAAGCTCAGAATCGCAAACCTATACTAAACCTATAAGGGACTTTCATCTGCGTGATTTTCATCCAGATTTGTTAAGGACCTTCTGCACCAACTACAGGATCGCGTCTGCGTGTTCCAGATTGCTAGAATCCTCTCTGTGCTTCCCGGAGATAAGCATTCTCACAGCAGAACTGAACCTGACTCTTTCCTCATTGCAGCACAAAAAGCCTGAAACTTGGCCAACGGGCCACCAAAGGACAGCTTATTCGACCACACAGAACATAAATATAACACAACCAAATCTTTCCTGAAACCATGGCATTGGTATTCTATCAGTAACTGTTACCATATATGATTTTCAGTGTTGCATAACTGGTTTATTTAATGTTTAGTAGATAATTCTTTAATTAAAATAAGGTTGTCATCTTACCAGAAACAAAACATTCTGCCATAAATTCAACTCAGTCACTTCAATTTTCTATTCTTTCATTTTAGTTTCCATCTTTTTCTATTCTTTAGTATTTTAGTATCATTTAGTAGTGTTTTTAGTTTTCTTGTTTATCTTTTGTGAATAAATTCAATTTTATTACCACTGTGTTCCTTGTGTTGATAATACAGTTAAAGGGTTCTACAAGCTGGTCCGAATCTCACAAAATCCTTCAGATAAATTAGATGACCAACTCCCTCTAATTTTCATATTTTCTTATTTGTTGAATGATCTATTTAGATCATTCTTATTGTTAAAGTGAAATTCTTTAGCTGGTGCCCCGAAGTAGAGGAGGGAGGGGTCATCTGACACACACGCATACACACTTGGGTGGAACCTCTATTGTCCTGTGTATGGCATACTAACCAATGGTCGCCCATGTGAAAATCACTAAATTAATTTGTGCCCGTTTCAAAATCACTACACATAATTGTAGAACGGTTGAGATTGTTGTTGTATTCGGGAGTGCTGTGTATGTGATTAACTATGAGTGTTCATATTAGCTTTCTGTGGAAGCATTCCACCTTGTGGCTTTTGCACTGCCGCTTAACTTCATAATCTTTTAAGCACCCTTAATTAAAGAGTTTTCCAAAACATTTGTTTTAAAATTTCAAACTAAGTGTAAAGCAGATAATTGAACCACCTGCCCCTTGGCTATCTGAGGTTCTCTGTGAGTATCGCTCCAGACTCAAGGCTGCAGAGAGGAAGTGGTGCAGATCGAAAGATCCTTCTGACATTTGTCACTATCAGTCTCTTCTTGCCTCCTTCTCCACGGATATCTCCTCTGCTAAGACCCTATACTATCATTCAAAGATTAACAACTCACCCGACTCTCACACACTCTTCAAGACCTTCTCTAGTCTTCTTTGTCCCCCTGCCCCCCCACCTTCATCCGACTTAACGGCTGATGATTTTGCTTCATTCTTTGTGAAGAAAACAAATACTATCAGCAGTCAGTTCTCCAAGCCGTCGCTTCTTGCACATGCTCAAATCTCTCAAATCTCTCCCCTCCTTCTCTCTCTGAAGCGAATGTTTTCAAGGTCTTTGCTTCTAACCATCTGACTACCTGCCCGCTAGATCCCATACCCACCCATCTCCTTCAGGCCATCTCTCCGTCTTTTATCCCTGCTCTCACCCACATTATCAATTCATCCCTTTCCACTGGTACATCCCCGCAGCATTTAAAGATGCCCCGATAACCCCGCTGCTGAAGAAACCCACACTCAATCCTGCTATGCTAGAGAACTACAGACCCGTTTCTCTTCTTCCGTTCATTACCAAGACTTTTGAACGTGTGGTGTTCAACCAGCTCTCCTATTTCTTCACACAAAATGGCCTCCTGGATAGCAATCAGTCTGGTTTCAAAAGCGGTAACTCCACTGAGACTGCGCTGCTCTCAGATATTGAAGCCCTTAGGCAGGCAAGGGCTGCCTCCAAATCATATGTGCTGATCTTACTAGATCTATCTGCTGCTTTTGAAACGGTCAATCAACGCATCCTCCTGTCGTACCTCTCAGCTATTAATTCCTGTGTTTGTAAAATCAAGGGAATGAAGGACAAACCAGTCAGAAATGGAAAGTTAGAGGAATTTCTCAGTCACACAAACTTAAATTCAGTTGCTCAGCATGAAAATGTAGTGCAGCAGGACAACGCCCAAAAGACAACACACAGCACAAAAACACACAAGGGACAGAGATCATGTAATGCTTTTCAATCTTTTGTCATGATTCTTGGCCAGACGACCTCTACACTTTTGGGTTAAATGAAATTGACACACTGCTGAAATTGTATCAAGACATCATGCTGAAAAATGGATGTGACATCACTGCTGTACAGGCAGAATGGAGATTGTTGAAAACCCTTGTTAAAGGACAGTTTTCAGATAAATCCTATTGCAGCTTGTGGGAAGTCCTACTAACAAAAGAGCCCTACTGCACAGATTTCCAGAATGTTTTACATCTAGTTGAGATAATGCTTGTCCTACCAATTTCGGCTGCTCAGTGTGAACGTGGCTTTTCAGCTCAAAACAGGATAAAATCTAAAGTACGCAATTCACTCCATGTGTCAACCTTGGAAGATTTGATCAGGATCAGCACTGAAGGCCCATCACTTGAACAGTTTGATCCTGAACCATGTGTCAAACGCTGGCTTTCTGCGAAAAAGAAGAGAAGACTGCCAAACTACACTCAGTGGCCAAGTTATATGGACATAATCATGGTCAGTGGCAGTGACACTGGCTCAGATTCTGCGTAAAAAAAAAGAATAATTTGACTGTATAAAGTTCATAAATTGGAAGTTACATTCAGTTCCCAAATAAGCTAAGTTCCCAAATAAGCTTCAGTTCCCAGAACATTCACAAGATGAAAATGTTGAAACTATAAGAAGAGGAGAGACATGCACACAACATGGTGGCTAAAAGTAAGTGCATTGTTATGAGGCTCTTAAAAAAATTATTATATATACAACCCCAAAACAGAAAAAGTTGGGACACTGTAGAAATTGTGAGTAAAAAAGGAATGCAATAATTTACAAATCTCATAAGCTTATATTTTATTCACAGTAGAATATAGATAACATATCAAATGTTGAAAGTAAGATATTTTGAAATGTCATGCCAAATATTGGCATATTTTGGATCTCATGAGAGCTACACATTCCAAAAAAAGTTGGGACAGGTAGCAATAAGAGGCCAGAAAATTTTAATGTACATATAAGGAACAGTTGAAAGACCAATTTGCAACTTATTAGGTCAATTGGCAACATGATTGGGTATAAAAAGAGCCTCTCAGAATGGCAGTGTCTCTCAGAGGTCAAGATGGGCAGAGAATCACCAATTCCCCCAATGCTGCAGCGAAAAATAGTTTTCTGAGCTTCTCAGAGAAAAAATGCAATGAGATTGAAGTTATCATCATCTACAGTGCATAATATCATTCAAAGATTCAGAGAATCTGGAACAATCTCTGTGCGTAAGGGTCAAGACCGGAAAACCATACCGGATGCCTGTGATCTTCGGGCTCTTAGATGGCACTGCATTACATACAGGAATGCTACTGTAATGGAAATCACAACATGGGCTCTGGAATACTTCCAGAACACATTGTCAGTGAACACAATCCACCGTGTCATTCGCTGTTGCCAGCTAAAACTCTGTAGGTCAAAAAAGAAGCCATATCTAAACATGATCCAGAAGCACAGGCGTTTTCCATGGGCAAGGCTCATTTAAAATGGACTTTGGCAAAGTGGAAAACTGTTCTGTGGTCCAACGAATCAAAATTTGAAGTTCTTTTTGAAAAACTGGGATGCCATTTCATCCGGACTAAAGAGGACAATGACAACCCAAGTTGTTATTAGCGCTCTTTTCAGAAGCCTGCATCTCTGATGGTTTGGGGTTGCATGAGTGCGTGTGGCATGGTCAGCTTACACATCTGGAAAGGCACCATCAATGCTGAAAGGTTTATACAAGTTCTAGATACATATGATCCCATTCAGACGTCGTCTCTTTCAGGGAAGACCTTGCATTTTCCAACATGACAATGCCAGACCACATAGTGCATCAATTACAACATCAAGACTGCATAGAAGAAGGATCTGAGTACTGAAATGGCCAGCCTGCAGTCCAGATCTTTCACCCAAAGAAAAGATTTGGTGCATCATAAAGCGAAAGATGCGACAAAGAAGACCTAAGACAGTTGAGCAACTAGAAGTCTGTATTAGACAAGAATAGGACAACATTCCCATTCCTAAACATTGGTCCTCCTCCAGCTGTTCCTTTATATGCACATTTAACTTTTCTGGCCTCTTATTGCTACCTGTCCCAACTTTTTTTGGAATGTGTAGCTCTCATGAAATCCAAAATGAGCCAATATTTGGCATGACATTTCAAAATATCTTACTTTCAACATTTGATATGTTATCTATATTCTACTGTGAATAAAATATAAGTTTATGAGATTTGTAAATTATTCCATTCCTTTTTTACTCACAATTTCTACAGTGTCCCAACTTTTTCTGTTTTGGGGTTGTATATATATATATATAAATACTAGAGATACACAGATAAGTCATCCATTCAGCAATCTTAGAGCACGAGGAATAAAGGAAAGTTCATGGCGTTTAGTTTTACTTCTGGGTACATCAAATGTTCTGCGCAGCCTTAGAGAATAAGCAGGAGTAGAAGCCGTAGGCAGGAAGCAGTGCAGCGGTGACATACTGGCCTTAAGTGTCTTAGTAAGAGTACGTATTGTGGCATCCTCACGCCTCTCATTTAGTGTTGGGAGAGTTGAAGACGGAATACCTATTATCCGACAACACCGCTTTTGAATCCTCTCCAACTCCTCAGAGAGACTTTTAGGAAGTCCACCCCATACTGGACTAGCATACTCAAGAACTGGCCGAATAAATGTCAAAAATACTTGCACTAAAGCATCAAAAGGAAGTCCAGCTTTTTTTGCAGCACAAAGATAGTTTATTCTGGGGCGTGCCTTCGAAATCATGTACTTAATGTGGGCATCCCATGACAAGTCAGATGATATTTGGACTCCGAGCAATTTAAAAGTAGAAACTCTGCTAATTGCATTCCCTGAAATAACAGGGGAGGGAGGGGAGGGAATGTTGTCCTCTCTTCTGGCACTGAAAACCATGTCCACAGTCTTAACTCCATTTATTGCCAATGAGCGTTCCTGTTCCCAATCCACTACAAAATCCACGGCCTTCTGAGTGAGTCCAGGTAACGATCCCATTAGGAACTCTGTTATTGTTAGGTCATCAGCTTATTTTACAGGTATCACAGAAGGAGGAAAATATGAATCCAGGCTATTTATGCATAAGACAAAAAGCAATGGGGATAGAAGTCCCCCTTGAGGAACACCAGCTGGAACTGAGAAGGACTTGGACACCTAGGAGCCCCACTTGACGCTCTGCTCTCTATTACTCAAATAGCTTTTTACTATGCACCAAAGAGGTCGTCTAACATGCAAATCAGCTAGAGAATGAAGCAGTCGAGAATGTTCAATTGTGTCAAAGGCTCGAGTGAAATCAACAAAAACAGCGTGGATGTCCATTTTGGGGGAGCTGTTAAGTGCATCGTGCCAGTGTTGCAAAATTTGAATCAATGCAGTATCAACTGACCTGTTCCTCATAAAGCCATGTTGTGATGGCTCAATCTTAGTAGCTGTATCCTCTAGAATGGCATCTCTGAGGATTCCTTCAAACACTTTTCCAACACAGCTGAGTAGTGAAATTTGGCGATAATCGGCTGGAAAACTAGGCTTTGCTTTTTTAGGAACAGCTTTGACTATGGCCTCCTTCCATTGTTTTGGAAAAATGTTATGCTAAATGCATGTGTTAAAGATGTCACATAACACCGGTGCCAACTCTTCATGAAAAGTCTTTAGCACCCAAGGAGGAATGCAGTCAGGACCTACAGCCTTAGCTGCATTTACTTTACGAAGTCTGGTCTTAACTTGTCCAATACTCAGAGGAGGTACACTACAGTTTGACAGCTTGCAGGTAACTTCTTCCTCAGACAGAGAGATATGACTCGCATAGTTCCACACGGAAGCAAAATGTCCAGCCAAAGTATCACATTCACGTTGCATGAAGTTTCGGTCCTGAGACACCATGTCACTCTTGTCTCCTTCCATTCCCATTATGCTCTTCAATGACTAAAACCATTGTTTTGGTTTAGAGCATCGCAGTTCTTCAACCTCATGCTAGTAAAAATGTTTCTTTGCGTTCTTAATTTGTTTTGCAGTGATTGATTTTAACTTCTTATACAGAGTTTTGTTACCAGAACAAAATCAGATCTGTCTTTAATTTGAACAGTCATCCAAGGCTTGTCTGTGTTTGTAATAGAGATTTTCTTTAAAGGAATTGTTTTATCCAAGATGGACAATAAAGTGAAAGTAAAGGCACCGACCTTAGCCTCAGGATCCATAACTCCATGAATGTAAGAAAAATCAGTAGTGTTCATTTGGAGGCCCAATTCTCTCATTGTCTCTGGGGTGCGTTTTCTGCAGACGATATGTTTAATAGACTTGGTGGGCCAGTTTCCTGCATTAAGCAAGATGGTCTGATGGTCAGACGAACCAACAGGAGGCAAATGCTCAGGGGCCGTATTCACAAAGAATTTTAAGGCTAAAAGTAGCTCCTAACTGGCGAATTTAGGAGCAACTCCTAAAAATAATTGGTGTGTCACTCCTAAATTTAGGACTCCTAAATTTTTTCACTAAGAGTAATTCACAAAGCATTTTAGCCCTAAAAGTAGCACCTAAGTCTGGGACAGCTTAAAAGAAGTCGAGAGGACTCCTAACTCACTAAGACCTATTCACAAAAGATCTTAAAATGCCTTAGGTGCTGATCCTCCTTTACATGGACAGTTTCACCAACTCAAAAGCATTGCAAGTACTTAAAAGCACACTTTAATGTAAGCATATTGTTTATAACATTTGTTTCATAATTCATTACATTCATGACAAGCAGGAAGTTTTTTAGAATTACATGAAACAATAATGATATTAAATATTTAATATTATAGGCATACCTGTTGCCATGCTAGTCTGTTTAAAGGCTGCAATCTCAACCCTCTACTGCGATTGTAATGCATATACCACCGCCTCTCACATTCGTCCGGGGTCCGCGACATAAGTGGGAATGTTGCATTGATCTGCAACAAATCCTCTCCCATCAGTAATGCGTGGGTTGATCCGAAATGAGCGGATGCATGCGGTCACCCGCGGAGTCATCCAAAAATATTTTTAATGATATTCGGGTCGCGTTCGGTCGGGTCGTTTGAAATAAAGATGGCAATTAACTATTAAACAATTACTACTTAAAAAAAATGCTGGCCAGGGAGCGGGTCGGGTACACTATTTATTTTTTATTTTTTGCGGTCCGAGTTGCGGGCGGGTTAGTTGAAAACGTTGGTCGGGTGCCAGTTGTTTTGTACATTGACCCGCGCATCACTTTCTCGCATGTCTCACGCTTAGTTTTGCTTGATATCTCAGTGCCAAATTTCCCTTTTATTACGTTTCTTTTTTCCAGCACCAACTGGGCCAGCAGCAGTAACTGATCCTGCATCCATTTGGGCTTTCTTTTTCGTTTTGGCGAGTTCCACCATCATTTATTTATTACATTAGGCAGGCTTCTTTAATATGGCCAACATTTCCTTGCTTTAAGTAGTCTATTTAGGCTAATAGGATGTACATTAATCAAGCAAGTGTTAATGCAATGTCGTTTTTTATTATTAGGCAATTGGCGGTTTTCATTTGTATTAGGCTTGATTTAATTTAATTTAATTCACGACTTTTCTTTAATATATGCATTTCGATGGCATTACTATTATTATTATTTTGTATAGGACACAGACATATTTCGATATTGTAATTCCATGATTTGGTGCGTCTGTGTTATGTTCCGCATGACAGCCCTGTCATCTAACAACCAATCACCGTGGTCATTGCGAGGCAGCTCGTGCATGAGAATTGACGTCATCCGTAGCAACGAAGACTCACTCTTAGTTTAGGAGTTATCATTTTTCCTTACTAAAAGTAGGTCTGAAAGGCGTTGTGAATAACTTTTAAGAGAAAACTCCTAGCTAAAATCTTTTAGTGCGATTTAGGAGTACTCTTAGTGATAAGATAAAATGCTTTGTGAATACGGCCCCAGGTGTATTATACATGGAGGAAATATTGGTGAATATTGAGTCTAATTGGCTAGCCTTTCTTGTTGTTCTGGACACAATTTGTTTCAGGCCATTTCTACTACAGATGGCTTCAGACTTATACTTATTTGTATCACCCAGTATGACAATTGCAGCCTGTTGGTAATTACATCTGAGACAGCTATCCAAATACTGTGACTTTAGTAAATCCGGTTGAGCCGTTACAGAGGAACGTGGGGGAAAATATAACACAGCAGCAATAATACAGCTTAACTCACGTGGAAGACGTAACCAGACACACAAAACTTCGTGTTTTTCCTCTTCTAGTTGTGTCAATCGAATTTGTTTGATGGTGTTACAGACATACAAGGCAACTCCTCCTCCCCCACCTTCTTCACGATCTCGTCGATGTATTGTATATCCAGGCAAAGTAACAACTGAATCTGGGATACTAGCATTTAGCCAGGTCTCAGTGACGGCAACAACTGCTGAGTTATTGTTCAGTGCTACACTATGAAGCTCATCACATTTGTAGCGTAAAGAGCGCACATTAGAAAGGAGAAAACCAGGCATTGTTGATGCTGCCTTGTGTTGGGTTATCTTGATATGAATTAAATTCTTAGGATGGTACCCATAGTCAGATAAAGACATTCTTTGCCCACTTAGCTGTCTTTTAATATCCACATCAATTCCACAATTAGGGCGATTTCCAACAATTGTACAGATTGAACGAATATGATTTCTCCCAGCTTTCTTACCTCTTGGACGAGATCTGAGTCGAAAAATTCCATTAAGCTGCAGTATGTTCTTAACTTCAGGAGCCAAAGGAGATGCACATCTTCTCAGACTTCTAAAAAAATGGAGGTCACTTAGATGCCCAATTTGTGCCATTGTATGGAAAAGATGGAAGCAATTACTTGAAGAAAAATTCCTCAGTACTTCCTAAAATCCACCAAGTTCAAGAGAAGTAGGCCGCATACCAGAATCCAACCAAAATCTTCCAGAAATAGATCCATCCACATGTCCTTGCTTCCAATATAGCAATAAAATCATACAAATAAATAAATTATCCATGCATTTCCAAGCTATATTAAGTTAAAATTGTTAAAAAAGACTAAAAACTCCCAACTACCAAACAGCTCAGCATTCATGCGGCTGCAATTAAAGGCGCCACCCCTTCCCCCTTCCTCTAAGTTAGGGTTAGAGACCCTTTTTTCCCCCTATAGGAGCCAATGGCTCCTTAGTTGTTGTTTTTTTTGTTTGGAGCCCTGCTCTACTCTACTTGTCATTCCACCCTAGGGGTGTGACGGTCATTATATAACTGTGAGACCGACGGTTATAGTTGAAAACCGTCATTAGAACTCTATAACCGCCAAAACCGTGTTATTAAAATATTTTTTTAAACATTTTTTATCATAAAGAATTTTTAAATACTAATTAAAACAATTGTTAACAGTCTGTGTTATACGCACCCTCACGTTCTCACGCAGTGAAAAATACAGAGCGGAGCAGACACTGACAACGCGCGAACATACAGGACAGACCAGGTTACTTTTCGGTTACTTTTGAGATTTAACATATTAAACAAAGTCTCACCTTTCAAATCATCTCTTCCTTCTAGTTAATTTATAGCATCAAATAAACATGAATGACCATGAGAAGGAATGTTGTTTTAACCGCGGAAAGGCGTCAGTACACTCCGCTTTTCAAGTTCAAATCCTCCCATGCTAATCTTCTAACTCTCTTCAACGCACATTCACTGCTAGTTGTCTTGCTGTTAATTTTAAAGAAACGTAGAGCAAGTAGCTAATCAGTGTCTAGTTTATTCAAATGCCGTGTGAGCACTGTGCAGCGCGTCTGCGGAGAGCGTTTGCTGCGCGTGGCCATTGTGCTTTTACACCGGCTGCGTTTAATAACAATCTCAAGTTCACATTACTTTCTTTTACCTGCGCATTTATGAGCAAAACCTCTTCAATACGCTTTTAATCCACATTGTTTTCATGCTGTTCTGGTCCGTGTAATGACAGATATAGACACAATTACAGACATAAAAAGCCCAATGCACAAATATGTTTCTCCGAAGATTATTAAAATAGATGATAGATAGAGGATTAATTTATGCTGGGCAGAGAGTGACAGCGCAGTCTTCTGGCAACCGTGTGTTTTTTTTTAATATTTCATTGCTTTCTGTTAAATTGTTCAAAGTTATTACTGTTTAAAACACACTTGGCATCACATTCATGATTTTATGGTAAAATGACACTTTCCCGTCAATCCACGAGCATTTAAACGAGCAAAACGCCCCCCACTGACGGTTATGTGACGAACCGTCACATTTGACTCCCGTCATAACCGTCATCACCAATTCTGAAACCGGCACACCCCTATTCCACCCTGATGATCCCATGGTTTCTGCCCGCATCTCGGCATGCCTGAGGGACATCTAAGTCTGGATGAAGGATCACCATCTCCAGCTTAACTTTGCGAAGACAGAACTGCTTGTCATATCATCTGAACCAAAGATTCAGCTGGGAGTGGTCATTGATGATCAGCTTAGCTTCATGGAGCATGTTGCCAGCACCGCTCCCCCTAGTAGATTCATCCCCTACAATATTAGGAAAATTAGACCTTTCCTAAATGAGCACGCTACGCAGCTCCTAGTCCAAGCTCTTGTCCTGTCCAGGCTGGACTACTGCAATGCGCTACTGGCTGGGCTTCCAGCCTGCACAACCAAACCCCTACAGATGATTCAGAACGCAGCGGCAAGTGGTCTTCAATGAGCCAAAGAGGTCGCATGTCGCTCCTCTCTTTGTCAAATTACACTGGCTTCCTATAGCAGCTCGCATCAAATTTAAAGCTTATACAGCCTTACTGTATGTACCCTCTCGATCCCTGCGCTTTGCCACCGAGGGATGGCTTGTGGTGCCATCTCAAAAAGGGAAAAACTTGATGAGTACTTTATTAGAATATTTCCAGTGCACTTATGTATTGCTGTGTATAACCTTTATTCTGCTATTTGCATCCTCCTAAAATCTCCTAAAATCGGGCAGTTGAGGTTCTGGTTCTATGAAGCACCTTGTGACCCTGGACCACAAAACCGTAAGGGTTATTTTTAATGAGATTTATACATTATCCAAAAGCTAAATAAATATGCTTTCCATTGATGTATGGTTTGTTAGGACAATAGGACAATATTTGTCCAAGATACAACTTTGAAAATCTGAACTTTGTGTAAAAAAAATAAAAATATTGAGAAAAATCGCTGTTAGCATGTGGTGATGGAGGGTTTTTCAAAGACTAAACCCAATCGCAGACAGCTTCTAACAAAAATACTTTTATTATAACATAAATACCCTCGAGGCGGCAAACAAAGACAATAATTCAAATAATAAACATATTACAAATAATAAACACAACAGACAGAGCACATGTGACGGTATCTAATAACAATCATTCAGCATGAGACCTCAGACACAATGGCATTAAAGGTGCAATGTGTAATTTTTAGAAGGATCTCTTGACAAAAATGCAAAATAATATACAAAATTATATTATCAGGGGTGTATAAAGACCTTTTTATAATGAACAGTTATGTTTTTATTATCTTAGAATGAGAGGTTTTTATCTACATACGCAGAGGGTCCCCTTACATGGAAGTCGCCATTTTGGGCCACCATGTTTCTACAGAAGCCCTTAACGGACAAACTTTTTTTACTAAGTTGTCTCCGTCAATTACATTTTTTTTCCGGTGGTTGCTACCGTAGCTTCTCAATGTTTTTCAAAAGCGAGGGGTGAGCGGTGGACTGAGCCGTTGGTTGCAATTCATAACCTCACCACTGGATGGCGCTAAAATTTACACACTGCACCTTTAAATAGGGAAGAACTAAACTAGGGAACCAGGACAAACGGGTGTGGGGAATAAACTAATAATGAATAATTAACAAGGAAACAAGGGGGTGGGGTCAAGACTTTAGAGATAGGAGAGCATAAGGCACACACAACACAGGTCACGTGACTCTCCACAAAGATGCAAGTAAAGGATACGGGGCTGTAAGAACCCTGTCACTAGAAACAAGACAAGACTAAACACATACGTGACTGATAAGAGTCCTAACAAATAAATGAAATCTTTACCACATATATTAATAATGAAAAGGTTTGTTTTAGCGCTCTCGTGTGTTGTAGTCAAGACCACCTAAACCGAGACCAAGTCATGACCAAGACCAAAACAGGCCGAGACCGAGACAAGACCAAGACTTTTAAGGATCTTTGCAGATATGTGGGAATTTATCTTTATCTATAAGCTAATAAAGGTGAATAAACACTAAAGAGCTGAAATCAACTTGACCATTTATTCTGTCATGGGAGAAACTTAAACAATGCTTAAACAATGCCAACATCATATGCCAAACCTGAATAAATTGCATAAAATTAATGATAAAAAATAAATTTGTGATGTGCCATCAGTTGTGGTCTTGACCGGTCTTGAAATAAAACATCATAAAAAGCGGTCGATTCCAAGACGAGACGAATACCTTTAAAAAGTGGTCTTGAGACCAGTTTCGAGACCGAGACCGGTCTCGAGAACTACAACACTAGCACTCTCTACTCGCTTACTGTTGTAATGACCCTGTTGACTGAAAAGGGGAAGTTGTAAGGTTTTACATAAACCAAGCTTGAATGGGAAATCCCATAGGAACAAGTAGCTAAGCGAAGTTTGTAGGTAAGTTTCTGGTCAATTTTGATCGCAATTTTTCAGCATTCACTTAAAGTTTTTGTAGGAAATTAACAAAATATTTTCATGTAATGATGTTCTAATGATTCTCAATGTATTTTTTTGCTTTTTCTACAAATATACCTTGCGACTGGTTTTGTATACGACTGGTATAGCAACATTAGTTTTGTCTTTATGCGAACGAGTGTAGCCAAATATCTGTCCCCAGAACTATAAGAACATTATGAAAGCAAACCATGGCTTTACTATAGTGATCAAACAAAACACTGAACCATTTTAGTGTGCCAATAGCAATAAGAGCATATGAGTACATAAAAGCTCTCATAAAACAAGAATTTACACTGATCACACAAACGCCACCAAACACCAACATTCACAGGTGGGATTAAAAAGAAGTTTGCAGGTGTTTGTATGTTTCTTCGTTTGTATGTTGCAGGAGGAATGCAGGTAGTCTTTTTTACGACTTTGTCCTGTCAATCTGCCAAAGCCGACAGTTTACTGCTTTCATCCTTCTCATAATTTTTCTGGACAATATATTGATATTTGATCTGATCATCCCTGCTCTGAAAAATGTTCCTGCTTTTTCTAAGGTAAGAAAATAGTTACACATCACTGGACAATCTTACAGTTTATCCTAATTGTGTATTAATGTATTTCACAGATCACAGATGGGTTTTTCCTGTTAATGTATGTGGTGGAGTTTTTTATGAAGATTTATGTTGACCCACGGGGTTACTGGAGAAACCCTCTAAACATCCTTTCTGCCATCGTTGTGATGCTTTCATGTATTTTTGTATTTCTGGGCATCACAACGCAGAACACAAGTGTGCGTGTCTTTCTAACATTCAGGCTCACAGAGATCTTACATAAGCAAGAAGTGTTACAGGTTAGCATACAGTCAACAAACAAAAATTCAACATTTAATTTTTTTATTTCACTTTTCACAGTAATCAGTTGACCTCAACGTTATTTTTTTATTCTTTAATTGTACTGTAGGTATTGGCAGCTGCCTACTGGAGGGGAGCAAAGAAGGCTGTTTGTTTGGTTGGAGTAGTATGTCTGACGATGATTACATCTGCTCTAATTGGGCATCATTTGTTTGGTGACAACTGGGTAGACCTCAGGGAAAGTCTCGTGATTCTGTTCTCCTTGGCAACAGTAAATACTTTTAAATCTTTAATTTTTCACATTTATTTACAGTGAAGTGTTGCTATTTAAGCATTAAAAAGAGCTGTGAAGTTACAAAGTCGAAGGTTCACTGCAACGGTGCACATATTATGCTATTGGGAAAATTACCTTTCATGCAGTGTGTCATGTTAAATTCATTTCAATTCAATTTTATTTATATAGCGCTTTTCACAATAGTTAATTATTTCAAAGCAGCTTTACATTAATAGAAGCAGTGAAAAGCACAGAAAAACGACAGATAGCACAACATAATACACAATAGCATAAGCAGCTAAATTTGCTGCAGCTATGAATCAACATTATAAGCGAGCATATTACTAATGTAACGTATATAGCAGAGGGTGCTAAGTTAAGCCCAAGAAGGCTGCCTCCCCGGGTTGAAAAACCCCCTAGGAGAAAAAAACCCGGGCTTTTTAGCCGGGGAAATAAAAAAAGTCCTAGGAGGAAAAACCCTTGGGAGATATATATATATATATATATATACACACATGTAACGGATAAGGAGATTAAGTGGAGATTAAGCGGGTTCTGCCGGTGATCGTTGGTCAGGCATCAGCTGGGCATCACGTTGAAGGACGGCCAGTAGATCAGAGGTGTGCCGACTTTCACATTTACCAGAACTGGGTCTGTTTGTCTCATTGTCTTGACTTGACAATAGCATGAGCCTCTTAACAGAACTGGTACAAAACGAACGATCACAGGACAGCAAACACAAGGGCATTAAATAGGGGAACAAATCAAGAGGGGAACAGGTGACATGATTCAAACAATAATGGGATAATTAACGAGGAAACAAGGGGGCGGGGTCAGGAGACCAGACAGAAAGCACATGGCTATGAAAAACAAAGCCAGTGCTCTCACACAAAACATTGGGCTGCCATGATCCTGTCACTATGACTAGAAAACTGACCTGAAGACAGGATCATGACAATTTCTAGCAATGAGATAAAGATATTTAGTACCGGGGTTGACACTACAGGGAATACCTCTTTAAGTAATTTTGTGGGAACAGGGTCTAATATACAGGACGATGATTTGGATGATGTGACTAGTTAAGAGAGCTCATCTATTGTAGTAGGTTTACAATGTTTTCCTTAAGGGCCGCAATTTCAACCCAGTCTCACCCCATTTCGTCAATATTTGACGACACTTGACCATTCGTCATATGTTGACGTGAAGGGTATACCTTTCGCGTCATTTTTTGACGAACTGGGGACTTCAATACTATTACGTCCGTTGCATTCTCTTTCCTATTTTATTACCATTTGCGCGTCGGTTTAGGGTTAGATTTACATAATGACATCCCTACCCAAACCTAACTCTAACCCCAACGCCAGGTGACAACTGTTTCTAACCCCAACGCCAGGTGACAACTGTTTAATTTCGCGTACACTGTTTAATTTCGCGTACACTGTTTAATTTTGCGTAATCTAACCCTAAACCGACGCGCAAATGGTAATAAAATAGGAAAGAGAATGCAACGGACGTAATAGTATTGAAGTCCCCAGTTCGTCAAAAAATGACGCGAAAGGTATACCCTTCACGTCAACATATGACGAATGGTCAAGTGTCGTCAAATATTGACGAAATGGGGTGAGACTGTGTTAGCAATTTTGTTAGAAAAGAAGTTCATGAAATCGTTACTATTGTGTTGAAGTTTACTATTGGTTTCTGTTTGTTCTTTGTTTCTAATCAGTTTCGCAAACTGTGCTAACGAGGAAACCAGGGTTATTATGATTCTCATTTAAGCTTGCTGAGATAGGTAGATCTGGTTGTTTTAATAGCCTGTTTGTAGTGTTTAACACTCTCTTTCCATGTTGAACGCCATACCTCTAACTTTGTGCTTCTATAATTTCTTTCCATTTTTCTAGCTGCCTTTTTAAGGGCTGCAGTGTGATGGTCATACCATGGAGCTGGCGTTTTTTCTTTGATTCTCTTTTTTCGAATGGGAGCAACGGCATCCAATGTGTTAGAACAGACATTGTTCAGGTTTTCTATTACAATATCTAGATCGTCACTGTTATCTGCTACATGTTTCATTTGGGACAGGTCTGGAAGAGTGCTAATAAAGCTATCTTTAGTGGTGGAAATTATTGTTCTGGCTAGTCAGTAGCATGTTGTGGATCGAGTAATGTGTATGACACAAGGCAATGGTCAGAAACTGCATCACATTGAGGTGATATTTCGATGTCATTAATATTGAGTCCGAGCGACAGAATTAAGTCTAATGTGTGCTTACGAGTATGCGTGGGCCCTGTCACATTTTGTCTAATTTTGAGAGAATTCAGAACATCCATAAATGCACGTCCTAATGCATCTTTTGGGTTATCCAGATGGATATTAAATCACCAACGATAAGAGCTTTATCTACAGTGACTACAAGGTCAGACAGGAAATCTGCTATTTCTTTAAGGAAATCTGCGTGGTGGCCCGGAGGTCTATAGATTGTAGCTAAGGCAAAAGAAAGCTGATTGTTGTTACGATCAGTTATTTCCATATTTAACAACATTATTTCAAATGATTTAAATTTTAGTTCAGATTTATGGTTTACTTTAAAAATGTTGTTGTATATTGTAGCTACACCACCCCCTCTCCCCTTTAATCGAGGTTTGTGTTTATAATAGTAGGGTTGTGGGTGGATTCGTTTTAAACTAATGTAGTCGTCTGCTTTAAGCCAGGTTTCTGTTAAACAGAGTGCATCTAAGTTTTGGTCAGTAATTATTTCATTAACAATAGGTTCTTTTTTGGTAAGCGATCTAATGTTAAGAAGGCCAAATTTTAACATTCGAGGTTCATCTGTTAATGTATTGTTTTCTAATTTTATGTTAAATCAGATTTGTACCAGATGTGGCAAGCGGTGCTCTGTATTTGTTTGTTTGGGGAACAGATACAGTTGGAATGTGCTCATATTCTAGTAAGATAGACTCTAAGTGCTGGGATATAAGTGATCTTGACATATCAGGGCAGCAAACAGACGGGCGGTTAAGCCGATCCGTCTGTTTCCTGACCTGGGCCCTAGGTAGTCAGACTATATCAGAATTAAGACTATTGATCAGATGTCTAGTGAGTATAGCACCTCCTTCCGATGACGGATGAAGGCTATCTCGGGTTAGGAGGAATGGTCTCCCCAAGAAATGCTTCCAATTGTCTATAAACCCTACTTTATGCTAAGGGCACCACTTTGACATCCAGCCTTGAAGTGACACTAATCTACTATGTGTTTCATCTCCCCGGTAGGCGGGGAGGGGACCAGAGCATATTACATTGTCTTACATTGTTTTTGCAATTTCACACATCTCTTTAATAGTATCTTTGGTGATCTCCGACTGGCGGAGCCTGGTGTCATTCGTACCAGCGTGAATAACAAACTTAGAAAACTTACGCTTAGCATTAGCCAGCACTTTAAGTTTGGATCTAATGTCAGAACATATACAGTCGACTATGGTGGTTGGTGCCTCAATGTTAACGTTCCTGAGTATAGAATCTCCAATGACCAGGGCACTTTTAACAGGCGTTTCAGCTGTTGTGCTGCTTAGGGGATCGAATCTGTTAGAAATTATCGTAGGGGTCAGCCTTGCATCTCTCTCTTGCATCACTTCCAAAAGTGATGTGGTTGTAAGTGAATCTTAACAGTCTGCCGAAGCTTCAAATTTGAAAGTGAACCGTAACTCAATTTTTTGTCTTTCAAAAGAAAGAATGAAGTCATCCAGAACTTTGCGTTCTATGTAGTCTCGAATTCACAAACCTTGTGTACTGTATAACGTCATGTTGGGAAGGTGCTGTTCTCTCTTGCTCTCTGCGCTGTGAAAGTGAATTCGGTTAATTTTCACCCCCAAAGTAGGAGGTTGTGAACAATCAGTAGTTAAAATTCATCTAGGATACCACAACAGGCACTAATGACTGCTTCTCTAATCTGTAAACCGGGATAACCATGAAGGATAGGGTTGGTGCCTAGTTTATCTGGACCAGATTGCTCCTCCGAATCACGCAGCAAATCATTAAATAGTATGACCAACAGAATTAGATTAAACAAATGGCCAGGCTTACACTCACCTAAAGAATTATTAGGAACACCGTACTAATACTGTGTTTGACCCCCTTTCGCCTTCCGAACTGCCTTAACTCTACATGGCATTGATTCAACAAGGTGCTGAAAGCATTCTTTAGAAATGTTGGCCCATATTGATAGGATAGCATCTTGCAGTTGATTTGTGGGGTGCACATCCAGGGCACCAAGCTCCCATTCCATGACATCCCAAAGATGCTCTATTGGGTTGAGATCTGGTGACTGTGGGGGCCATTTTAGTACAGTGAACTCATTGTCATGTTCAAGAAACCAATTTGAAATTATTCGAGCTATGTGACATGGTGCATTATCCTGCTAGAAGTAGCCATCATAGGATGGGTACTTAGTGGTCATAAAGGGATGGACATGGTCAGAAACGATGCTCAGGTAGACTGTGGCATTTAAACAATGCCCAATTGGCACTAAGGGGCCTAAAGTGTCAAGAAAACATCCCCACACCATTACTCCACCACCACCAGCCTGCACAGTGGTAACAAGGCATGATGGATCCATGTTCTCATGTTTATGCCAAATTCTGACTCTACCATCTGAATGTCTCAACAGAAATCGAGACTCATCAGACCAGGCAACATTTTTTTTTAGTCTTCAACTGTTCAATTTTGGTGAGCTCATGCAAATTGTAGCCTCTTTTTCCTATTTGTAATAGAGATGAGTGGTACTAGGTGGGGTCTTCTGCTGTTGTAGCCGATCCGCCTGAAGGTTGCATAGCTCGGTTGTAAGTGTGATTATTTCAGTCAAAGTTGCTCTTCTATCAGCTTGAATCAGTTGGGCCATTCTCCTCTGACCTCTAGCATCAACAAGGCATTTTTGCAGACAGGACTGCCACATACTGGATATTTTTCTCTTTTCACACCATTCTTTGTAAACCCTAGAAATGGTTGTGTTTACAACAGGTCAAGCCCCAGCTGGGTTTTTTTTGCGTAGAGTTGCTGCATCCTCTGCAGATTGCGCTCGCGTGCCGTGTCATGTGACCAGAGTGTAAACGCAATCCTTAGAAAATGAATTTAACCAGCTTACGATTTTATCGCAAATGCAATTAATCGCCCTAGACATTAGACACTTTTAAAAACATTTTGACTACCGGTCATCAGCTAATTTTTGGGACTAATTATTAAGTTACAACGTAACTATTACTAAACATGTTAATAGACTTCTTGATCAGATGCCTAAAGGAATAGTTTACTTAAAAACTTAAAAACTCATGAGTTACTCACCCTTGTGTCATTCCAAAGCCACGTTTCCTTTCAAGCAACACAAAGGGAGACATATGGGTTCGGAACATCTAGAACAAAATTTAGATTTTTAGGTAAAAAATTCCAGTAACATAAGCTTAATAAAAAACTAAGCTGCTGTCATGTGTTTTTTTTTTTACCAACAGTTAGATGACTGGAGACGTTTCCAGCAGATATTGTATGACCAGGGGATGAAATTAAGCTGGATCTACACTATGAGCTTCCTGATTCTCGTCCACTTTCTACTAATTCCTGTCATTACTCAGTTGTTTACTATAGAGATGAGTGTAATATTCTTTTTAATCACTACAAGCAATATTAACTCTTAAATGTGCTTACAGTGCTTTCTATTCTAAACTAGTCTTGAAATATGGATTCATGCCAAACTTGGCCCATCTGATGTTCCAAACTATTGAACAATAAACCGAAAATCTGCAGACAGCTTTTCATTATCCATTATTTATTTCATTATCAAGTAAGCACTGACACATGGATCAGAATCAGTCAAGCCCCCAAAAGGGATGGATTTCACTAATTTATTACACTTCTGTTTATTCAATTTACCAATGTCTCGTAATTGTAAGCAGCCTTAAAGAAAACGGCTTAGTACAAAATGCTTTGTTTATATTAAGGATGCAGCAATCTGATATTTAGAATCACAACTAGTCTGATACTGGCCAAAAATGCTGTATTGGATATCACCAAAACAAAAAATCTGATCCATAAGTTTAAGTTACAGAGTAAATGCATTAAGCATCATACTATAAATGGAGATTTGTTGAATAGTCACGAAAAAAATCTGCTGTGCGATTAACTAATTAGGTGTGTGTTTGTATGTGTGTGTGTGTGTGTGTGTGTGTGTGTGTGTGTGTGTGTAGGTTGGTATATGTGGTTTACGGGAAATAGTGATGAATAGTGTATAATAACATTTATTATGCTACAAACATGGTTTACTGGGACACAGGATGTGTCCCTATTAACTTAAAAAACATACAAAATGGTACTTTTTCATAGATTAAAGACTGCCAACATGTTTTTGTGATGGTTAGGGACTGGGGTATGTTAGGGAAATACAATATACAGTTTGTACAGTATAAAATGCATTGCATCTGTGCATTTGTCCCTGTAAACCACATATGCCAACATGTGTGTGTTTGATCATATTGGTTATATACAGTGGTGTGAAAGAGTATTGGCCCCCTTTCTGATTTTTTTGCATGTTTGGCACACTTTAAAGTTTCAAATCATGAAAGAAATTTAAGTATTAATCAAAGATAACACAACATGTAGTTTTAAAGGAGACATTCAAAGCCCCTGTTTACAAGATGTAGAATAAGTCTCTGGTGTCCTCAGAGTGCATATGTGAAGTTTTAGCTCAAAATATCCCATAGATCATTTATTGTGTATTATTGGCATGTCAAAATAGGCAGTAAGTACATTTTGTAGACAAATTATGTGAATGCTTTGTTAAAGAGAAATGTATTTAGTTTAGACTTAAATTGATCGACTGTGTCTGATTCCCGAACGTTTTTGGCAAATCATTCCAGAGCTTAGGGGCTAAGTAGGAAAAGGATCGACCACCTTTAGATACTTTTAATACTCTAGGGATATTTAAGAGACCAGAATTTGGATTGTTGTCTATTAATTCAGTAATTCAGATTGCTTCAGATTGCTTCAGTAATTCTCTAAGATACGAAGGGCATTTAAGTCTTTATATGTGATTGGCAATATTTTAAAATGTATGCGATATTTAACTGGTAAGTAACCAACCAGTGTAAAGATGCCAAGATTGGGCTTATGTTGTCATACTTCTTAGATCGAGTAAGCACTCTTGCAATGGCGTTTTGAACCAGCTGGAGGTTATTTGAGCAGCCATATCACCCTGTAGCCCAAGACAGCTTGCCCACTGAAGCTAAGCAGGGCTGAGCCTGGTCAGTACTTGGGTGGGAGACCACCTGGGAAAACCAGGTTCCTGCTGGTAGAGGTGTTAGTGAGACCAGCAGGGGGTGCTCACCTGGTCTGTGTGGGTCCTAACACCCCTGTATAGTGAAGGGTACACTCAACTGTCAAAAAGCACTGTCCTTCAGATGAGATGTTAAACCGAGGTCCTGACTCTCTGTGGTCGTTAAAAATTCCAAGATGTCCTTCGGAAAAGAGTAGGGGTGTTCCCCGGCATCCTGGCCAAACTTACCCATTGGCCTACTAATCATCCCCTCATACTAATTGGCTATATCACTAGGTCTCCTCTCCACTTATAAGCCGGTGTGTGGTGGTAGTTCTGGCGCATAAAGGCTGCCGTCGCATCATTCAATTCAATTAAATTTTATTTATATAGCGCTTTTCACAATTGGTGATTGTTTCAAAGCAGCTTTACATTAAAAGAAGCAGTGGAAAGCACAGAAAATCAACAGATAGCACAACATAATACACGATAGCACAAGCAGCTAAATTTGTTGTGGCTATGAATCAACATTATAAGCGTGCGTATTGCTAATGTAACGCAAAGAAGAGGGTGCTAAGTTAAGCCCAAGAAGGCTGCCTCCCCAGGTTCAAAAACAGCAGGTGGATGCTGCACATTGGTGGTGGTTGAGGAGAACCCCCTTTTATATGTAAAGTGCTTTGAGTGCTGCAGAAAAGCGCTATATAAATGTAAAAAAATTATTTAGTTAAATAATTATTTACCTAATTTGCGTGACATCCCCAGAGTAAGGAGCTACCTATAATCTATTCTTGAGGTCATAAAAGCGTGGATAAGCTTCTCTGGATCTGATGCAGACAGCATATGGCATATTTTTGAGATATTTTACAGATAGAAGAATGCTATGCAGCAAACGTTTAGACCTAGGTTCTTGACTGTGAAAGACAGCACCACAATACAGCCATCTATGGGCAACTTGTAATCTGACATATTTAGTTTGGAGCGATTTTGGTTCAATAATAAGTATCTCTGTCTTATTGGAGTTTAGAATAAGGAAATTATTTGCCATCCAGTCACTTATATCGCTAATACAGTCTGTTAACTTATTTGTTATTGTCTTAGAAAAATGGTTGGTTTCAATAGGATGTGAGGAGATGTAAAGCTGGGTATCATCTGCAGTGAAAACTTATGTTGTGTTTCCTGATGATGTGTCCTAGAGGTAACATGTATAACAAGAACAGGATAGGACCTAGAACTGATCCCTGCGGTACGCTGTATTTATACTCTTCCTCATTTACATAAACAAAGTGATAACGATTGGTTAGGTACGATCTAAACCATGCTGACGCCTGACCACTGATGCCAACATGGTTTTCTAGTCTATTGAGTAAGATTGTGTGATCTATTGTGTCAAATGCTGCACTAAGGTCTAGTAATATTAGAATTGAGATTTCAACATGATCGGATGTTAAAAGGAGGTAATTTGTGACTCTAAGCCAGGGGTCACCAATCCTGTTCCTGGATGGATAGTGTCTCTGCAGAGTTTAGCTACAATCTTAATCAAACACACCTGAAGCACCTTAATTAGCTGCTTCAGGTGTGTTTGATTAGGGTTGGAGCTAAACTCTGCAGAGACACCGGCCCTCCAGGAACAGGATTGGTGACCCCTGCTCTAAGCATTGCTGTCTTTGTGCTATAGTGGGGCCTGAATCCTGATTGGAACTTTTCTTACATTATTCTTTTCCTAATTGAACATTTTAGAAAGAGATTGGTCTAAAATTATTAAGATCTCCTTGGTCGAGGTGCGTTAGTATCCTAGTTCTAGCGATGATTTAAAGCTATTTAATACTAGGTCTGACACTACTACTTAATATACACAACAATAATTTGGATGATTTCATTTGAGAGCTCTTCTATTGTAGTAGCTTTAAATGACTCAAGATGTTAAAGTTGTAATCAAGTTTTCGATGTACTGTTGGGTAAAATGGTGACTGTTTGTGTAGCTTCGATGTTCATGAGTCACGACTATTATGTTGGAGTTAAATATCGTTTTCTGTTTGTTCTTTGTTTCTAGCTAGTTCCACAACTGTGCTAAAGTGGAAACGAGAGTTATGATTTTCTTCAATAAGCTTGATGAGATAGGTAGATCTGGCGATTTTATAGCCTGTCTGTAGAGTTGAACACTCTCTTTCCATGCTGCACGCCATACCTCTAACTTTGTCCTTCTCCAATATCGTTCCATTTTTCTAGTTGCCTTTTTAACGGCTGCGGTATGATGGTCATACCATGGTGCTGCCGTTTTTTCTTTGATTCTCTTTGATCTATTGGGAGCAACAACTTCCAGTGTGATAGAAAAAACATTATTGAGGGTTTCTATTAGTATCCAGATCTTTACGATTATCTGCTGCATGTTTCATTTGGGACACGTCTGGGAGAGTACTAATAAAGCTATCTTTAGTAGTGGAAATGATTTTTCTGCCTAAACGGTAGCGTGTTGTTGACCGAGCGATCCTATCTAGAAGTATGGTGTAGAAGTATTTGAGTTCAGATTTATGGTTTACTTTAAATATTTTATTGTAGATTGTTGCTACACCACACCCTCTCCCCTTTAAGCGAAGTTTGTGCTTAAAATAATAGTCGTGTGATTAGGGTTGGGAACCGATAACCGGTTCTTATTCAGAACCGGTTCCGTTTTTTAAAAGGAACCGGAACCGCACGTAATTCTTAAGTTTCGGTTCTAAAAGCGGTTCTGATGCGAGGCACGTGCAAAGCGCTTATGTCTCTTACCTCATGAATATTAATTACGTTGAGCCACTGTTTATAGTCACTCGCGCGCGCAACCAAATTAACCCAGCTTACCACAGAAAACACTCGGGCTGCTGAGGTAAGCTTTGTATACTTCGTGTTAAACATGTCTAAAAATCAATCTGCACTACCAGTATAGCAACATGCGTTTTCAGCACTTTGCACACATTATAACCCCAAAAAGGTTCCTCACTTGAACCGTGTGTTGTTTCACGGATGAAAGTGATAAAATAAACACGCACATAGCCGCGCTGATCCCGTGGTCGCTTCGGGGCTCGAGCATCACCCACCGAAATGGCCATGCACATTATGCTCAATTGCTTCACATTTCGCATCTAAAACCACACGGAAAACGTGATCGCGCCACTTTTCTCCAAAGCGCGTGGACGCTCCAAAGCGTCTGTGGTTGCTAAGTAACCTAAGCATTGCTTGATGTTGTGACGAGCAGCCTCCGGCGAAAAGAAATCAGCGCATATGAACACGCATGTTTGTTAAGAAACGTATATCTGATCCTCATTTACATTTTTATATTTCAAAATATATGTATGCATTATATATAAGCCTATACGCATGCACATACAAAAATTATTACTTGTACAGCAGCCTTTTCAGGATATAAAACACTTGCTCCAGCATATAAATCTCAAATCATATGTTTGAGAACTACTGCTGCTATCATGTTCACTTCAACAGGTAGGATCTTACGAGGACTACAACAGGAATAAATGATATAGGCCTAGTGACTGAAAAAGTGAAAATATTAATCATTTTACATTTAAAATATTTTATCAGTAATTAATAAACACAAATTGAATTGTTTAAGTATTGTGCATTATTTTTTATTATATGGAACCGGAATCAGAACCGGAATCGTTAGGCAGAACCGGAACCGGAATCGGAACCGGAAAATTTCTAACGATTCCCAACCCTATGTGTGATAGATTCATTTAAACTATGTAATCGGCTGTTTTAAGCCAGGTTTCTGTTAAGCAGAGCACATCTTAGTTTTGGTCAGTAATGATTTAATTGATAATAGGTTCTTTATTGTGAAGCCATCTAGTGTTAAGAAGGACGAATTTTAACGTTTGAATTTCATCTGCTGATGTATTGTTTCCTATTTTTATATTAGATTTGTGCTAGACGAGGTAAACGGTGCTCTGTATTTCTTTGTTAGAGGAAGAGACGTGGAAATGTGTTGATACTCTGGTAATATTAACTCTATGTGCTGAGATATGTGTTCTTGACATGTCAAGGCAGCTAACAGACGGAAGGTTAAGCCGAGGATAGTCAGACATTATCACAAGTATGTTTATTTGTCAGATTTCTAGAGAGTATAGCACTTCCTTCCCGGGATGGATGGAGGCCATCTCTCTTTAGCAAGTCAGGTGTCCTCCAGAAATGCTTCCAGTTGTCTACAAACCCTATGTTATGCTGTGGGCACCACTTTGACATCCAGCCATGAAGCAACCCTAATCTACTACACGTCTCATCACCCCGGTAGGCGGGGAGGGGACCAGAGCATATTACATTGTCTCACCTTGTTTTTGCAACTTCACACACATCTTTAAGTTTGGATCTAATGTCAGGCGCTTTGGCTCCCGGCATACATTCGACTATTGTGGCTGGTGCCTCTAATTCCATGTTCTTGAGACTAGAATCAACTTTAACCAGGGTGCATGTAACAGACATCTCAGCTTGTGTAATGCTGAGGGGGGAGAATCTGTTGGATATAATCACAGGAGCGTGGGGTGGGTGCTGAATACGACTATGCCGCCTGACAGTCGTATTCGGTACTTTTGGGCTACTTCACTTTGTCAGGCAGGTCCTATTTAAGTAATTTATTGATAACAAATAGGTCTGGCAGTAATCAGGCCTGGGTGTAGCTAGAAAAATGTGTGACAAACATGCAAAAAAATCAGGAAGTGGTCCAACACTTTTTCACACCACTGCATATATATATATATATATATATATATATATATATATATATATATATATATATATATATATATATATATATATATATATATAAATTTCTTTATCTTTATCATGTCAAATAGAATATTTCTGAGGAGATGCAGAAAGTGATGAAGGACACCCAAAGAAAGAAGCTTCAAGACTTTCAGGAGCACCTTGATCAAGAGACAATGATTATAGAGCTGCTTCAGGAACAGGTAATCTAAAACCAATTTCAAGGAATCGTTTTCCAAAAATTACATTTATCTCACAATTTACACACTCTCATGCAACCCCAGATGCAAATTAATATCTTTATTCAGTTGAAGACAGTCAGAAGTATACTAAATACAATCCTTGCTTTTTCTAGCTGTGCAATTCTATTAAATAATGGTCGAAATTAATATTAGTGTGGATAACCTTGCACTTCTGCATGTTAAGGCCAATTCACACTCCAATTGAGGGTTTCATACTGACCCAACAAACTCCAACAAAGGCATTTTTGAGTCAGAATGAAACCCCTGTTGGAAGTTGTTGGATCAAAGTAAATGAGACTTTAGAATGTTGGGGTTTGTTGGAGTAGGTTTAAGTTGGATCAGTGTGAAATGGCCTTTATACTGAGTGTTTTAAAGAAACATGTAAAAATATAGCTGCAAGCAGCAATTGCGGGGCCAAGCACCTTCAGCGCAAAGAGCACCCAAAGCACAGCACGCAACATGCAACGCAACAATCACCCAAGGTGCAATGAGCACCCCAGGTGCATCAAGCACACAAGGCGCAGCAATTACAGAGCAGAACCATTGCAGTGCAAAGCAACAACGGCAAACATGGCAAAAATAGAACATATGTGAACTACAGAGAGGTTGGGAAGAATTGGTGAGAGAGAGAACAAAACTTTAATAGAAGAATTTAATACATGCCCCTTGTGGGATTTGAACCCAGGAACTCAGAATCTTAATGCATGTGATTTACTAGAGTCGCCACTCAGTTGACATTGTTCAAGTGGCAGCAGAAAAGAGCTTAAAGATACAAGCATTGACATATGGCAATCACTGAAGGTGCAAATATGACACCACTGATCAGAAATAGAACATACAATGAATAACAGAATCAGATAACTCAAACAACAAATTAGTCAAGACAAAACCCACGCTCATGGGATTCGAACCCATGACCTCAGAATCTCATGGCATGTGATTTACTAGATGTGCAACTCAGTTAACACAGCTCAAGAGGCAGCAAAAAAAGAGCTTAGGTGGTGCAAGGATTGACATATGCCAATCAACACAGATGCAGAACTGACAATGCAGAGCAGAACTAACAGAAATACAATGTATATGAGAATCAAAAAGCTCAAGTGAGATTGAAGACAAGAAGATCATTCTGTTTAGTAATGCTATACAATGTAATATACAGTCACATTAATATACTATATACAGTCACATTAATATACTATGACAAATAGACAACCTCAATCATTTACCATATGCCTTACAATAACACATGAACAGAATGATGGAAAATAAACCAGTGAATACACTTTCACAAAGAAAATTTATATCAGACAAAGTATTCTGTAGTAATAAGCAGTTGAATAAGAACTGTTATAGTTTATAACCCCTAGGTGGCGCTTTATTCTGACCTCCCAGGTGCCTTCAGGACATCATGCCGAAGCTCCCTACCTATTTTTGCACGAATATGTCCAATAGTTATAACAATTTATGACAAATTTTAAAATGGCGGACAGGTGGTGTGGTCAAACCCGACATAATACATATGGACAGATTCGGCATGAGCCAAGGAATTCGTAGACATCGAGATTATAATTTTCTGACAAACATTTCAGTAGTTATGGGCAAAAATGGCCTTTTTTCATATCTCATGACCCATAGGTGGCGCTGTCACCAAATTAGGCATGGACCCCCAGTTCATGGTCTACATGAAGTGTACCAAATATAATTTCGATTGATCAAAGAATGACCGAGATACAGCTTCAGAACCATTTTTGCATCAACCTCGTTATGTTTGTACATTTATTACTTTTGAACCAATATAAAAATCAAAATTCTGTTCAGTCATTTCTGTGCGGCTCACTCCAAAGATCATCTGTGCCAAAATTCATAACAATTGAACCAAATTTGAAGGAGGAGTAGCGAATAAACGAAATACTGTACATTTCAAAATGGCCGCTACTCTAATGGGTGGAGTTTTACTGTACGGCATTAAAAACAATAAGCATGAGGAGAGCAATCACGTGTACTAAGTAGAATTTTCTTAGATCAAGCGGATCAGCAGTTATAACCATTTGAACATTGAATATTTGAGCTGTTGGTGGCGCTATAGAGTTAGTGCTAGAGACCCAATTTTTGGTCAAATGACTATTTATGATCACCACTACAACTGTGCCAAATTTTATCATTTTCCTATGTACAGTTCATAGGGCTGTCATAGACTCCCATTGGGGATGAAGAATAATAATACTGACAATTCCAATAGGTGCCTCAGCACCTTCGGTGCTTGGCCCCCAATAATCCACTCATAACAAATTAATGTGTCATTTCTGTAACTTCATAATAAGCACAATGCGAGCAAGCACTTCTAAAAACTTACCACTTTAAGACAAAACTTTTGTTTATCAGTGACGCATGCGCTGCTGGAGCAATGTAGTTTGATGCGCCATTTGCCCATAGTACAAACATCTTTGATCAGAAAGACTAGATGCAGTGGTTAAGGTCTAATAGAAAGTAATGAGCGACAAGACCTCTTTAAAACAGGCTCCATGGTCATCTCCTCATAGAGCTTGTCATATTTATTAATATCCATATCTAGAGATTTGTCTCTCATATACAGGTATGTATCCTGCCTGTAGGTTTGTGCACTCATACTTGTTCATTTAACATATTGCCTATTTGTAATGTTACTGTATGCATCAATACAAAATACAATGTATATTTGATAACTGATTAAAAAACAAGATTCTGTCTATAAAGACATAATCTGTTGTTATGTTCTAGATTAGATTTAAGAAATCTTTAAGATTGTAGCTGGACCATATTATTGAAAGTTGTATTGTAATGGCGTGCATAGAGAAGGAGTAGAGGGTAAATTGTAGAGGGTCCAATGTGTTGGGCAGATATGGGCCTTGACCATCTTCTCAGAAACTTCCTTACCACAGAGGTGAGTGCAACTAGGAGATAGTTGGTATAACAGACTTGTCTATGCTTCTTGGGTATGGGGATGATGGTAGACTTTTTAAAGCATGTGGGGTTGATAGACTGTCCCAGGGACAGTATAGCCATATGGCCGTGAACACTGGTGCCAATTGGTTGGCACAGACCTTGAGAACCCGCCCAGCTATCTCATCTGGTCCTGCAGCCTTCCTGTTGTTCACTTGCTTAAAAGTCCTCCTGACATTGCGTTCAGTCCTCTGATCCCTCCGACTCCACCACTCTCCCTCCCTGGTACAATGGGCACTTGGTCACAGCAGGTGTCGAAACATGCAAAAAAAAATTGAGGTTATTTACAAACTCCTTACTTGCGCCTCCTGATTGGGGGGGAGGCTTTTTAGTCAGTCATGTTTTTTACCTTTGAGGTCTCCTTGCTGAAATTTGGACTCCACCTTCTCTCCATATTCCTGGCATCCTTCACTGCTTTTCTGACATGGTATGCTGCTGCTTTGTAGTCTTCAATATTGCCAGTCTCCAGTCCTGATTTATATGCAGCCGTATGTTGTTTCAGGGCATTTTGAGTATTTTTATTTATCCATGGTTTCTGATTTTCATATATATTTAACAGTCACTTTAGATACATGCATATCTGTAATGGTGGAAATGATAGCATTGACATTTTCAGTGAACACATTAATGTCAGTATTTATATTGACAGTGCAGTTTTTGAACGCAACCCAAAGTGATTCATGTAGTGCCACTCGCATGTTGTCCTCGGATTGGTCTGTCCACTTGTTGTCCTCTGATTGGTCTGTCCACCTCTCTTGTCATCGGGGGTTTCCTTCGTAGTTTCGCTAGCCTGGTAGCTGTTCAGAGCATCCTGGAGCACTGTGAGAGCTGTTTTTGTAATTGCCTGTGGTGAAATGTACACTGCTACGATTACCACAGATGTGAATTTATGTGGAAGATAGTGAGCCTGGCATTTTATTGCCAGGAATTCCATATCAGGGGAGCAGCAGCACGTTGATGTTCCCGCTTTGACACCAGCCCTCATTCACCATGATGGCAACGCCACCTCTGATCTCCTTCTTGGAATCCTTGAAAGTTCTGTTAGACAGGAAAATGGAGAGGGTCTCCATCAGTTTTATGGAATGGTCGTCTTTAGATGGATTAAGCCAGGTTTCCGTGAATAGGAAGACATTACAAACAACAGTGCTAAATGCGTTCGCTGTTTCTGTTTGAGAGGAGCGTGCAAGCCGCACATCCGCTTCTCATTAAGCTTGTGAGTATTGTTGCCGCTGTATTAGCCTTAAATACACAAATGTGTCAAGATTCCAGGCTTTTGCAAGTATCCTCATTAACACAAAAATTTAGGTCTTAAGAGAAAGTAAACAGCTAAAAGAGAAAACTTATTGTAACAGTGTAACAGTATATTAGATCCAGACTTTGGTCTTAAAGGGGAAGTAACCTAATTCTGCCACTCGTGTTAATCAAAAAGCACTGAGAGAAAATCTCTCACTGCTCTTAACTAAATCACTTTTCTACCTTGAATAAGATTTGTACGTCTAATTGTACACAAGTTTGAGTCGAGTTGCTCGTTCAGGGTTTATATTCATGCTGTATTAGAGCTATGACTGTGAACAGAAACAACCCTGAATTATTTGTTTAATATAATATAAAATAAAATGAATAATATAAAATACACATTTCTGTAACACTTTACAAAAAGGTTGTATTTGTTCACATAAGTAAATACATTATGACAAAACAATGTGAACAATATGTTTTATATAAGCATTTATAAATTCTTGTTTATGTCATTACAGTAATTGATGTTAGTTTGAGGTGCATTAACTAATGTTAAAAGTTTAAAAGTTTTTAAGTTTCAGGTTTCAAACACTTTTATCACTTAAAACTCATCTTTGAGCATCATAATAGCATATGCAAAAGTTTTTCCTGTGACAGTAATTTCTTCATGCTAGAAATCAGCTTCAAATAACTCTATACCTTTGCTTCATTTAGTACATGTGGATACCATGAATATGCAAATTAGTCCCAGCATCTGCACAACCCCACAGCTCGGACCATAGATATAAATATGCAAATAGGTATATTAAAGCGGTACCATGTAAGATTTCCTGATGGCTACCCCATGTGGTTGATAAGTCCAAATGTCTGTTACCAGTGTTGTAAATACTGTAGTTGTATAGCCTTGCCATGGGCAGAGCAATAGACGTGAATTTGTTGAATGCAGAAAGTCATTTGGAAACCATGCCTTCTGACCAGGTAAAGTAGCCCATGGGGCTGTAAGTAGCAGGTCTGTGGGTTCCTACCCAACCACGAGTGTGGTTGTCAGGGATGTGGACTCGAGTCATATGATTTGCAACTTAACTTTGACAAATTTGAGGACTTGAGACTCGACTCTGAAAGACTTCATAATCAGATCAGAATCCTTATCACTCTAGATGGGTCCCTGCAGTGTTGTGTAATCCGATCGGCGTATTAACACGCACCGGCCCGGCGGCGGTCCCTAGGGGGCGTTTTTACGTGTTTTTGTACTTTGTTTAACATCAAATATTCAATCAACAATCATAAACTTTGCATTATTTGAAAGTTTAAACACTCAAAATTCATGTTCTGAGCTTATTTTTGCAATCAATACACTGGTGTGGAAAGGGTTACATGAAATGCAGACGGAACGCATATAAAAATGGGTGTGGGTACTCACATGTCTTGCCATATGGTTCTGATCATCTCTGACAATTCCCAAAAACTTCAACGTACATTGCAACGTAAGGGTCCACTCTTCAAAAAGCATCCCACGTTTTAATCCAAAACAACGAAAAATAGTGATAAATCCAGCAATACCCTCCTTTATTTACATCCGCGCGTCCGCTAAGTATGATCGATCATGTTTATTTTCTATCAAATATCGAGTTTTATCAGTGAAAATCCATCTCTTCCTGCTTCGTTAGACTCTTCCGATAAATATCCCGCCCTATTTTTCTGTTTTGTTCAATCAGATAAGGTTTGACAACTCAAAATGAATCGGGAACACCGATTTGCCCAGACAGATGTCCTTCAGCTAACCATAGGCTTTTGACTGGATTACGCCAAAACAAAGCCAGCCAATGCTTAGCCAGCAAAGTTTTGATGGGCAGGGGTAGTAACCAATCATGAAACGATTACAAGGATTCAAATTACGTCAGTAAAGTGTACTTCTGCGCAAATCTACAGAAGCGCATGGAGAGGAATGCCCACGCCCCCTCCCTGCGCGTTTGTTTGTTTGGGTAGCATAGCAGCCGGCTAGGCTCTCCGGAGCCGCTGAGAAACCTCTCAAAGGTTAGATATAACATCTCCATTGTGGATTGTCGACTGCAGAGGACTTGTTTGTGTTGAGAGTGTTTTGGAGAAGTTGATAAAGAGCATGATCGCGGAGCAAAGATACAAGATTGGATATAAACGAAACCGCGTCGTCGACGAGAGATGGACCGGACTATGAGCTCAGCTGCGCTCGCTTGGATAAAGTAAGTGGATTCTTTTGTTCATTAGTTATTTTACGTTACATTTCTAGTTTCTTGTTAGCTGTTTTGATTATAAAGTAACTGTGGAGATGACTAAAATACGAGTTTTACATGGTTTCATTTTCTATGACATGTTATATAAATGAATCATTTTTATAGCTATATGAATCAAATGCACAGAATATACAAACTAAAAACAAGATATGTGGTGGAAAATATGAGTATTACCAGCTGAGAAATATAGGTTATTTGGCAAACATAAGACATTTGTAATTATAAATATATTCATGTAATGTGTGTATGTGTGTATGTATTATGTTCATGTATATTACATCATAGTTTCTCATACAAATAGTTGTATGTCTCTAACTTTTGACTCAAACTAAAATCCTCTCTTGCTTTGTGTGTGTCTGTGTTGTGTTGTGTTGTGTTGTGATGTGATGTAACAGGTCTTCAGCTGACATCCAGAGGAGGACTGGAATCTGGAGTGCATTCATGAGCGACCACATTCAAAATAGCAAGTATTTTGTTATAATGTGCAAATGTTTTTTTCTGAAATAGTTTTTTCTATGTGCTTTGGTGGGCAGAGAAGTTCTGAATTGATATACATCATGTAATATGTAGTCCTGACTCATTTTCTTTTGATAATCATGTCATTTTGTTATCATGTGTATATTTGGAGTTTCCAAGTGCACTTTTTCTGAAAGGACGCCTGGACTTTTTTGAAATAAAAGCTCACAGAAACAACATTTTTTGGAGTATCATTCTCAAATTTGAATCACAGCATGGTCAGACATTCAGTTTACCTATATGGTGTCCCCAGGTGTCTCAGATGACCATTTCATACCTTTTTTGCTAAGTGAATGTTATTTAAAGAAAAACGGAAGTCATTTAATGTATATTTTACCTTGTTTTACTCTGTTTCTTTACTACTCTGAGTTGTTATGACTATTAGGCAACAATATTTCAAGTGTCTAGTTTCAAACAAGACCAGAATTATGAATATAGACCATAGGGTTTAAGAGCTGCAGACGTTTTAGTTTGGAGTTGTCGTTTTTCAGAAAATGCTCAAAAATAGAAGTGCTGGCTAACAGGTTAATTAAAATTAACGCAGTGACATCAAAGTATCGCGAGAGCTATTCAAGAAATCACATGGAGAAGTCCGCTTTGATTCGCTCTCACAGTATTTTGACACCACCACCAAATGAAGTCTATAGCGTTACAATTACAATTAACCCCGCTGGGTCAAAATATTTTCAAGCCCACCAAAAAAGTTGCTAAGAGCTGCAGACATATTTCAAAACGATGCTATGTTTTAGTCAACAAGACACTGATTAATATGACATAGCATTGGATTTGGTATCTTACACACCCAACTCAGAAACCGAAAAAAACATATGATGAAAGAATTAACTTACATGCCACCAAAACACTCGTTCATCAATAACTTTCTGGAAAAACATTATACATTTCCAATAATTTGCGGGAGATTGTCTTTTGGCAGCGTGAAAAAATACTGGAAAAACAAAACGCTCAACTTTGTGCAACAATGTAAACAGTCCGTGTTACAACTAACCCTGCAATAGTTTTTGCCCCGCACAACCCTATATGTTGTGCAACAGAAGAGTAAAGACGTTTTTGAAATCATGGTCCTTGCTGATTCATAAAAGCCCTAAAGGGCCCCGAAAGGTGGTTCATAAAAGTCCTAAGGTACCGACTCTTTGAGAGGTAAAAAGAACACAAAATTAATGTGGCTCCTGATGATCTTCTGAAGTGGTGTTGGTAGATAGGGCAGTGATTAATAATTAATAAACTCACATATTTCAAAATATGTGTTCGGCTTGTAAATTGAACCTATGTGATTCACGTGTTTTGTCAAAATAAATTCCTGCCACAGACAGGAAAAGGAAGAGCAGCCACCACTAAATTAACTACAAGAGCAATACAAATGACAATGCATAGTAGCAAGCAACTTCGCATAAACCTTTCTCATTAATTGCAAACGAGGAAATTAGGTTAATGTTATCATACAGTTATATTTATTAATTTAGCATATGCTTTATCCAAAGCTGAGCCTTGCATCCTTGAAAAATCCTTACATACACTGTAAAATAAACAGAAAAAATAAAATGTGTTGCCTAAAATTGAATAAAATGGAGGAAGAACAAATGGCAGAATTCAGTCTGTAGTGTACACATTATATGTTAACTGCAAAAATGTATGGTATGGCTTTCACTTATCCAATATCAGGCCTGACAAGATAAGTTCCTGAGTTCCTCTTCACAGTAAAATGCAGCTATTTCAGAAATAGACTTGAGTTAATAAAATGAATAATACCTTTGAATTAATCATTAATCAAATATTTTCCACATTTTGTATTAACAATATCCTTGTAATACAGAGGGACAGAGACTTGGAAAGAGCTATGAAGCAGATTGAACAGACTTTAAGTCATGATAAAACTACAGTGACGGAAAGCCAATGCAGTAGTGCATCTTTCATCAGAGCACATCTGACAGTGCAAACAAACCATGAAACCATCATAGAGTGAGTAACTCATTCAGGCCATCTTCCTTTCATCTCAAAAGAGCTTGCTTAATCACTACCTTTAAACAGTATTTTTTTATTAATTTACCCTACATCTTTTTCACTGTGATTTTCATTAAATACAACCTTGATTTTGTGAAGTATCCTTATTATCTACCTTTGCCATATATGCTTTGTGTTTCTTGTAATAGTATAACAATATTACAGTTACCTTTTTTCTAAACTTGGTTATAGGCTCCATCAGCTCTACAGTGATATGATACAAGTACTTGAGGAGCTGCTAAAGTGGAAGCTCATCGAGGAACGAAGCAGGAGCACAAGCAGAAAATTTAGGATCTCAAATCGGCCTGTAAATTAATTGTTCTTATTTTTCCCAAAATTATATTACTGACAAATCTTTAAATAATAAATAGAATTAACTCACAGAAATTACAATGTGCAGTTTAAAGGTCACGTAACACAAAATATTTCTGCTTATCTCATGTTAATCTTGAGTACCTAGAGTAGTGTTGCATCCTTCATATCTCTGAAGAGTATTTAGTTTTATCAGATTTATAAAAGATAGATCAGATGACCCAGTTGTTTTATCACTGGGAATGCCCCATTTCAATGAAATCCAGCATTAAACAAACACACTTGCACACCTCCTACATAAACTACATCCATGGTTCCCATAATGCTGGGTTCTTTGGATTTGATGAGCTTCAGCTTTGAAAAGTTGACCCAAAATATTTTAAAAGAGCGTCTGAATTTGCATAAAACTATATGTATAAAAGTATATGATTAGCAAACTTTCAGAATAGGAAGTTATGAAACAAATGTTATCAATCATACAACCTCCTTGAGTAATTCTAGGCATAAGATACATAAGACTATTTATTTTTCTTAAAGGGGACGTTTCACAAGACTTTTTTGAGATGTCAAATAAATCTTTGGTGCCCCCAGAGTGTGTATGTGAAGTTCTAGCTCAAAATACCATATAGATAATTTATTATAGGATGAAAAATGCGGTTTTGGGTGTGTCCTTTTAAATGCAAATGAGCTGATCTGTGCACTAAATGGCAGTGTTGTGGTTGGATAGGGCAGATAAAGGGGCGGTATTATCCCCTTCTGACATCATAGGGGAGTCAAATTTCTTTTTTCTTTACACCATTCCAGCATCAATGGCTAGATAGATTGGCGAGAATTGGTTAATTCATACACAAGTTGGGGAAGGGACAAATCTCTAATTTACCTAAGTAGCATGTTTTTTGCCCTGGTGGAACCAAAATACCCGGAGTAAACAAACACTGTCACATGCAAACTCCACACAGAAAGGCCACCTGACCTAACCGGGGACATTCTTACTGTGAGGCAACAGTGCTAAACATTGAACCACTGTGCCGCCTGAGAGAATGGTTACCAAAACTAAGTTACTAGGTCACATTTTCTAGGTTGATAGCACTGGTACCCAATTATAGCACTTAAACATGGAAAAGGTCAAATATGTCATAATATGTTCCCTTTAAGTGAAAAAGAACTTCAAATGCAGCCACAAATCTAACACCGTAAACTGAAAGGGTATTTTAGTTTTAGAATATAACTCTATAAAAAACAGTGCATCCACTAAATCTAGAAATATAAAACACATATGAATAATATAAGAAAATAATCTCTTTTAAACTTAAAAGTCCAAAAACAATTTTGTTACAGTTTTTTATACAAAACACAAATAAGGTCCATTAAAAAATTTGATGCTATCGTGCACACAAATTCAAAGTGTCTAAACAGAGTCAGCAGCGCTCAAGTTTGATCTGTCCTGAAATGACATTGATTCACAGAACAAATAATCTCATGATGGGCACTCGTGAGGGGGCGCAAGGATCGCGTCCCTTACATGCATTCCGGCAGAATTTTCCAAGGATTTAGAGCTTCGCTCCTTGAGGGAAGAACCATGTAACTTATGGACCCCGAGGTATATCGAATAACTGCGTTTTCGGCAGCGAACCACCGCTGCCAGCATGCCGTTGGTGGAAGTGCTGCCAAACTGAAGAGAATGTTGTGTGCCTTCCACGGTAACATTACGCCCACCCTATAAGCCTCATAAGCCCGGGGTATTCTGAGGTTACGGACGAGGAAATGCCACAAGGCTTCCCTTCCCCACCTACGCAGTGCAGAATATGCCACAGCGTGCACAATACATTCACCTTTTCACAATACCCTCTCATTTGTGTTTGTCTTGTACTTATAGCGCGCTTCGGCCGCTCCCTTGACATGAACAGACCCCCACCCTGGCGTGTGCCTTGTAATTTAATGCACTTCGGCCACATGAACAACCCCCTTCGGGACTGGTCGCGTGCAAGCACTGCGTGCAGTCGGCTCCTTTCATAAGACCTTCACCTATACTGCTGCGACATGGCCGTCTGTCACACTTGTATGGATGTAACGTTAAGGTTATTTTCTTGGTTTCTACTTTGTGAGATACAGTGCGCTCTAGCTGATTTTCACGTTTCGGCCACTAGCACAGCCGTTGGCCTAGTATAAATGTGCTCGCCTCAGGCTCTACCGCGTGACATCCCCCGCCGTGCGCAATACACCATTAAAGTGTCTAAGCTGCCACAAATTATACAAGAAGAAGAAACGTATACAGAGAGTTAAACTTGTGCCTGTGGCAACATTTATTGCTCTTCGTATGATCAGTGGCGTTACCAAGGCACACACCACACACATTCATGCCCCCCATCTGTTTCGGGTGACGACGGGAATCTGTGTTGGCTATGCTTAGGCTCTCAGATGTTGTAGTGATCCGTTTTGAAATGCAATGCACAACGCTCAACCCCGCTCACTAAATGCATTCGTTACACACAAGCTGTAGAGCAATGGGGACAGACTGAGTATAGCGAAGTGTGTCGAGAATGTGGCCGCTCGCTTCGCACAACGATCTTTCTCAGCTCGACACACACACCAAGCAGTGCACAATGCATCTCACACGCCCCCAATTGTTGACAGCCTTTGCTCTATACTAATACTGCATTGCACTATATATATATATATGCAGTATATATATATGTGCAGGGTTTGGCAGAATGTGATTAGGCTTACAACATCCCCATAAGTCTGGCTACAGTATGTTTAACCTTACGGGCTTGTGATAAGCAGTGAAATATCTCACTACAAACACAGGTATCTGACTCCCTGCGTGCGTGTGGTGAGCTGTTACTAAGCTGTTTATTATTATTGTCTCTCCTTCTCGCTCGGGTTCTGCATCCGATCCTGCACAAAGTAGCAAGCTGTTGCAGACCCAGACTTCATTTTCTATGGCTCTGTGTGCCAGCGGCTCTGTGTGCCAGCGGCTCGTGAGCCGGTGCCCTACAGCAGATCCCTCCGCTAGATGATTCACGCACGTCTGCGTTGCGCACTGTGTGGTACAGTTCAGGAGTTTGCAACATCACTGTACAGCCGTTGACAACCTCTATTAAATGGCAACCTTGCTTTAAAGCGCACAGCATGAAACTGGCACCCGACACGCATAAGGCGAGTGGTTCCTACCTGTTCCATCGTATAAGGAGTGTATCTCTTCGCTTTGTGCTATTGCAGAACCAAGCTCTGTTCTTCCATGGCTCTGTGTAACACATACCGTTGCTTTACGCCACACAATATGTAACTGGAATCCTGTGCGCTGCCATCTGTTACAGAAATGTCCCAGGTGCATGGAGTCGAATCTGCACTTGTATCCTGCATCTGGCCATCCAAAGTGGTGAGCTGTGACAGGTTTGACTGGTTGGCCATCAGTGCGTGTCTGAACACACAACCCCTGTGGCCCTACCACAGCCTCAGGCGCATATGGTGCGCTCTGCGCTAATTATGGTTTGTCATGGGTTTGTAACATCTCCATATGATTGGTGCCACGCACACATAATATGCACACATAGCAGCAGGCTTGTTCCACAGCTGACAACATATGTAATAGGCACCCACATGTGCAAAAATGTCAATATTGAGCTACAACATCCCGACTGCTCTGCAATGTTTAGCCCATTACCTTACCCTGTGCAGCACTAAATTTCTCCCTTGGCTAACGCCGCCATGATACAGAGGAGAGACAGTTATGTACGCCCGCTTTATCCAGGGTATTTGTATATACTATTACCCAGAGCTGCTGCCAATTTGGCTCGACGCAGACCACCCCAGCTGTGCGGTCCTGTCGCATAATCGTTGCAGTGGACTGGTACTTGGTCTGGAGTTTGTGAACGGGTAATGTAGGTTGTGCCTGACGAGAGAGGTAGAACAGCTTGTGCAGCCGCTATCTTCTCACCCTTGACCCCTGTTGCGAAAGGAGACCTATGTGCACTATTAGGTGCACTACGGCGGTGCTTATAGTGGGGTTTGTGTAGACCCGCACCCATTGACAGGGTGTAACGCTGTTCCCTCTTAGCTGAGCAAAATGCGCATCCTGCTATCTTATTGCCCGTTTGGGAATGTACCAACCAGCCACAGACACACTACTTTTCATTAGAGTGATTTCTGCATTTGTGCGTGTGAGCATATAAGCACAGTTTGCATGCCAGCTTTAACCCACCAAACATGGAACGTCTGGGAGATATTCAGATCATGTCTGTAAAACGTCCGTTAGTTCAGAACCACTTTTAAACGTCTGCTGGACGTGCAATAGAGGGTCAGTGTCTGGACGTCACTCTTGCACCCCTCTTGAATGTCTGTGAATGTACCAAAACGGTTCAGTGTATGAGCGTCAGACTATGACCCCTTATGGCTGTCTGTGGACGTGCAAAACAGGGTCAGTATCTGGACGTTACTCTTGCACCCCTCTTGAATGTCTGTGAACGTACCAAAAAGGTTCAGTGTATAAACGTCAGACTATGACTCCTTATGGATGTCTGTGGACATGCAAACCCACATGGAAAGAACCTATGAGGATATATGCACATATATGAAACCTGCAGCTTATATGCACATACAGTATATGCTGCATATACATGTAGGCAAAATTGAGGTGCATATATGTGCATATACGGGCCATATTGGTCTCATGTATTGCTTATAAATATCCACATATAAGCCCTACACATACAAGATATGTCTCCTATATTGCTCATGGCAGGATCTGTTCATTTTGTAGCTAATACCTCACATTGGCATCTGTCATACATGATGCCTAGCTCATATTTTCTATTATCAAGGCAATAACGAGGAACTAACTAAAAAAATGATGTAAGAACTTATGTATGAGCAAACACGTGAAATTGGTATCACATAATTGGCATGTTATGGAATTTAAGCTATGATGTCTACACGTTTTCCTGAAACATTTACAAGGCCAATTCTTTCTTGTATGAAGATAGTAGATGTCTATGGCTGTGCCAAAAATATTAAATATCTGATCACCTGACCAGAGACTGATATGAACTCATATGGAATTTTTTTTGTAAATCAAGAATTTATTGTCAAATAGTCTGGAGATCTACCTGCTATTTAAAAACAAGAAATCACATGAAATTGGCACATGTTTATATGCAATACTCTACCATTTATGTAATATACAGCCGCTGAAAATTTGATTTTTTTTTTTGCATTTATTCATCATTTCTACATTTGTGTCCATATTAGTCCATTGTCTGTTGGCAAGCAAACCTCAGGACTGACAAAAACTAACAGCAATGAAAGTATGGGAGCATGACACATGAAACATGTGATAAAAATAAGGTTATTCCATCAAGTACAATTGTTCCTAAAATACATGTAAAAACATTATGTTGTTTATAAATGAATATGACACCAAACACCAAGGGTTTTTTTTGCTCATCCACTGTATTTTTTCTGCCTGCTTTAGCATAGAGCCTATCTTTAGATTCATATCCTTTCCCTTAAAAATAGTTACTTGTAAAACTGATTTTGGAACCAGTTGTACTTCCCACTACCTGTTGTTGTAGGTGTGGCTCTTATTACAGTCAAGTCCAAATATTGCCTCCCAGCTCCCTTTGGAACATCATTTAAACGTTAGACAAAGACATTATGATTACTTCTTTTAGACGTGTTTTGCTCAGTGGGTTCTCTGGACAAATGCAGATGACATTTCTGACTGCTACAGTCTGTCTGGAAGCTTAAGGGAAACAAAGTATTTTGCCTTCTTTTTTCATTTCAGTTTTCTGCAAAGACATGTATAGAAAAACATATACTTTTTCTATGTACACAAAAGGCCTATTTCTCATAAATATTGTTCAGAAATCTGTGTAAATCTGTGTAAGTGAGCACTTCTCCTTTGACAAGATAATCCAACTCACAGGTGTGGCACATCAACATGCTAATTAGACAGCATGATTATTGCACAGGTGTGACTAAAAGCCTTGGCTCTCCAGCACCTTGTTTCCAGCCGGGCTCTGTGTCTGTCTGGTTACATCTCAGGCTCTTCCGCCACCGTCTGCAGCTCTGTGTCCATCAGTTGGCACTAGAGGTCTACACGGAAGACCCGAGACCCGGGACCCGACCCGGGACCCGTACGGGTTCGGGTCTATATTTTAAATGATCAGCCGGGTCCGGGTCGGGTCTCAATCTATTACTTCGGGTCCCGGGTCTGTTTAACATTGTGGGTAATACCCGAGGTCAATCGGACTCGGAGAACACACACTCACATTTAAATAAAATATTTCAAAATCAGCAACAAAAACTTTTCTATGACGCTAAAATTGCGTTAAAAAGTTTATATTTGGTTGCTTCAACCAGGCAGCTAACGCGCATATGCTCTTTTAATGTGTCTCTGGCTACCAGTCAGGAGCTTCTGCAGTGAGACGCAATGACTTTACCTTTGACAATTGGCTCTTTTATTTAGAAGGCGGGACTTATTCCGCCGTACCGCGCATTTTGCACTGACTTCTCTAATTTTTATAATAATATTATAAATTGACCGTCTTGCTGTTATATCTAAAGTTTTCACGACTCAAAGAGCACAGAGATGATAGCAAAGAAGCAACGAAAGCAGCCATGGCACTGAACGAGCAATCGTTATTATAATCCAAATGGGCAAACATTATTAAGCAAGTTGACCCGATGTAAAACTGCGTTATTAATCACCATGACTGAAAAGTGGACTTTAAAAGCTGGAATAAGCATTAAACATTTCAATCGTCAAGAGAGGAATAACATGGATGGAACTTTCTTGGAAATAAGGATTGTGCATCACACAGACAGGTACAAGGAGGGAGAAGACTAACTTCTATGGGTAAGACAAAAAGTTTAATTTTTGCTACTTGTTTATTGACTTATTAATAACATTTAGCTAAGAATATTTGCCGGTCGGGTCTGTGTCTTCCCGGACGGGTTCGGGTCCAGATTTTAAGTAATAGACAGGTCTTCGTCGGATCTGGGTCCAGCTTTTAAATAATAGACGGGTCCGGGTCGGGTCCCGGTCCAGCTTTCAAAACAACAGACGGGTCCGGGTTGGTTCAGTGTAGCACATTTGCGGGTCTGATCGGGTTCGGGTAGGAATTTTTAGACCCGTGTAGACCTCTAGTTGGCACCCTGGTCTCCTCCATGATGGTTCCTTCCACTCCTCCATGGCTTCTCATGCTCATGTGTCGCCTTGCTCAAGGCCCCATCCTGGACTGCATCTTTCTTCCTCCTCCTGGCAATCCATCTGCCTCCAGAACCTCCTCCTACTCTTTATTGCTCTCCATGGCGCAAGTTTGCAGGAATCGTCTGCCCTCACTCACTGGACTACATTACCCATAATCATTTGCACCCCTTCAACCACCATCTTTAATTTTTTTATACACACACATGCTTACCATTGTCTTTATTCATTGTCGGTTCTTGTCTATGTTATGGGTATTTACCCATAGTCTGTCAAATAAAGTTCTGTTTAGTGTTACCTGTCATCGTCCTTATCCTTCTTACATACTGTGACCCATATTAGAAAATGTCTCTGCCCATCTAAAGTTCTTGGATAGGTACATGTCAGCCAAGGGGATGGGTATTTAATATTTTAAAGCAGTAGGTGTGCACACGGTCAACATCCAGTACCTGAAAAAGTGTTGATGTCCAAACCCTTGTGTAGCATATTTGGTGATAAGACCATTTTGAACTGTGGCCTTAAGAAGTAAAATTGTACACCTGGTTTAAATGGAGGTCAACAGGGATGTCTGAAATTAAACAATTAAAAATTGTATGAATGTCTTTTAGAGGTCTGCAAAGACATCGAAAAACCCTGTAAGGATGTCACTTGGATTTCAATAATGAACATTTAAAAAACATCCTTTAAAAGATGTCTTTTAAACGTTTAGCAAGCATGTCAGTAGGACGTCTAATTTCAACACAAAAAAGACGTCTAGAAAAGACGTTGCAAAAACTTTCATTCTGGATAGTCCATGGACTTCTTTTGAACTTTCCACAAACATGTCAGTAGGACGTCTAATTTCAACACAAAAAAGACGTCTAAAAAAGACATTAAATGAACGTTGTCTCTGGCTCCCCACTGGACGTCTTTTAAACATTCAACAAGCATGTCAGTAGGACGTCTAATTTCAACACAAAAAAGACGTCTAAAAAAGACGTTGCAAAAAACTTTCATTCTGGCTACTCAGTGGAGGTCTTTTAAACGGTAGACAAAGACGTTATAATGACGTCTTCTGGACGTGTTTTTGTTTAGTGGGTTATGTGCTTGGTTGGGGATACGAACACAGGCTTCATGTGAGCCAGCCCCTCTCAGGAGCACTTTGGATCTCAGTCTGCTCTGAGATATTCCATGAGACACTGTGCTGCTGGTGACGAACACCTCTCTGGTTGACCGACTGGCTTACAATTGCACAGCGCACAACTTACTGTACCAGACAGCAATTTGCGCCTGCTCTTCATTAAGCAGCTCATGTCTCAGCCGCCGCAGATGCGACACAGACTTAAGTCTGTTAAGGACTTTAGACTGTTTGAGATTGGTTTGGATGTAATGAATCGGTACATGATGGGGGAAAAGTAAGAGCTTTGTCATTAAGTGCCAGCGGTTACATGTTGCCCCAATTGGTTTTTGCTGCTTATACACGCAAAATCAGTAAGGACAGCGAGCCCTTCCTACTAGACGCCCCTCTTTATGCAGCACCTGTAATGGTGTGAAGCAATGACTATGACCTGGTGCACTGTCACGTGTCGAACGTTATATTTTTGCAGCAGTGAGCAGATGAAGGAGAAGCGGGCTGCCTACCCCAAGGGTTTTCATGCAGCTATCACTGCTTTCATGCTGGTGCCTTGGGCGTGCAATGGCCGAGCACAATTAATTCTCTTGAGTGAGAGAAGCGGCCGAATCACTTGCCTATTATAGTGCCGTCATGGGCTGTATATGCCCTTAAGGGACTATTTGCCTAAACCACCCTCAGTGCAGTTGAGGGTGCAGCATAGACGGTTGCATTCTACCTTCCTATCTAGCTGATCTGAGCTGTGCCCGGTATGGGTGTTATACATTTATTTAAGCACTCCACTCTGACATTGCTGTTAGAGCAACTCTTTATGCTTTAGAGATAGGCTGTGGCTTTCATAAGCGATTGCTGTGACCTGCCCAGCTCATTCTAAGAAATTTCCCTGCTCCAACTAAGCAGTCAGCTGCTGGGATCCAGCTGGGTTCACTGGATCATTAGGTCTTTAGGGAGGACAGCACATTACTGCCACACTAGCATAGCGGTGTGTTTCTAATTCGGCAGTCGCACTATCCGACGCTTATTCACAGTTTGTACCGCATTGCCAGTACAGCTGTATTACTGCTGATGTCTAAGTATGGAGCCGTGTTTTCGCTTCATCCTTGTACTTTCACGCTAGCTATCTTGGCTGTCGCGGATGATATGTTAATACCAGCAGAAACTGTGTCGTACTGTTACAGGTTGCTCATCTGCTGTAGGGCTGCAAAAAGACTGAAAAGCTTAATTCTAAATATTAGCAAAATTCGAGTTATAATCGAATTCTAAATGCAATATTTAATATTAAAGGAAAAAAGTACTGCACTGTCTGCTATGCCCGAAAGAGAGCGCAAACGAGCGCAATAAGCAAATACAAATCAAATCAAGCATCGCATCTTTTATTGAAATGAAATGACATTCACTTTTTAAAGTGCATACTTTTTCAAACAACTGTTCTTAAATAAAAGATAATGTCCTTAATGTGCATGTAAGGAAAATTAGGTAACCAAAGTGCATAAAACTGTTTTAATGCATCAGTAACCTGAGAAAACACGCTTCAACAGACAGCGTAATGTTTGTACATTAACACAAAATCGCAAACTGCCATTCTGAAACAAACCGCTCACTACACAATATTGTTCGTCAAGAACACCAGACGGTCAACTTGATCTGCAGCGAGTGCTGAGCGTTTTTTGTTGACAATGTTTCCAGCTGATGAAAAGATGCGCTCAGCTCTGACCGATGTGCCAGGTATGGTCAGGTACGTCTTTGCCAGCTGCGCAATATGTGGATACATACCGCATGATTTTTGCCACCAACTGAGAGGGTTTTCGTCAGCGGGTAGCGTAGCTTCTCGATCATACGTGTCCTTCTCATGCTCTAAAGCCTTGATGCTTTCTTCAACACTGCTCTGGGTCTGACTGTACACATCATCGAACAGGTTGCCCATGGCAGACAGCGCAGTCTTTTTTCTTGCGTCTCTGGTTGTTTTACAGCTTCAGTGCGCTCATTTTTTGACTCCTCCATTATAGTTGTTAACTCGGACAATATTTTCGCCCGTTCTTGTTTTTTCTGTTCCTCTGGCAAATGGTTTAGACGGTGGAGTCGGGAGGTCTAAATAGTTTGCAGTGTTTAGTAGCATGAAAGCCTGCTTTTCATTAGAGTAACGGCCTTGGAGATCAGCTGCGATTTTCATTTTCATTTCTTTCACTGCCGAGCTGTCATCAGAATTTGGTAGAAGGTGCATTAACAGAACGTGTTGCAAAGGAAGGACAGCAGACGCAGTCGGGTATTTGTCTGTTGACAATGCTTCTGTGGCAGTCTTAAAAGGTTGAAGAACGTTCTTAACCTGTAAATAAACAGTAAATAAACAATCTGATAAATTAAAAATAATAAATAAACTGACTAAATAAAAAATAAACCGAATTAAAATTGACCAGTTCTTACCATTTCCATCAGAACCCATTCACTTGTATTCAGCTCCAGGTGAGATATTTTCTTTTCAAAGATTACAGCAACCACAGGTGCTTGCTGCTCCAGGGCTCGATTGATCATGTCGTATGTGCTGTTCCAACGGGTGGGGCAGGCATTGATAACTTGTCCGATTTAACTTCAGGCTGTTTTTGTTTTTTCTCGAGCTGGTAGCTATCAACAGCTGACTTGCTGAAATGGGCAGCGGTCATCTCATTTTGCTAATTGCTGTTTCAATAGCTCGAACACCACAAAGCCCCTTACATACAGCTAGATTAAGTGTATGCGCCAAACATGGTATGTTCGCTCTTTCATATGGCTCTCAACTGCCTTCATGTAATTCCCAGCATTATCAGTAGTCACGGATATCACAGACTTTGGTTTGATTTCAAATGCACCAAGAATTTGCAAAATGAATTCACTCACATTTTCGGCGGTATGCTTTTCTCTCAGTTCTTCTGTTTTCAGCACATAGTTTTTGAATTCCCAGTCATCTGATATAAAATGTGCAGTGACTGTCACATATGCATCAGTGTGTAGAGAAGTCCATCCATCCGTTGTCAAGGCCACAGATCGATTGTTCAGCAATTCTTTCACGCTCTTGGCAGTGCAGTCATAAAGCTTCGCAATGCGATTTCCCCGAGAGGGAAAATTATACCGTGGGTTGAGTGCTTGCACGAAGTTTTGAAAGCCTTCGCCATCAACGATACTTATCGGGCGCATATCTTTGCAGGTGAATTCAGTAAGTTTTTGTGTAATTTCTTCTAGTTTTGCAGAAGGTAGTGGTGTGGTATTTGAGGTGTAAAACGTAGTTACCCAGGACTGCTTTAATGCTGGACCCTCCTCATTGCACTATCGAGAAAACTCCTCGGGATGACACGATTGCATGTGCGTTCGCAAGTTAGTTGTTGTGGAGTGATATAGCAGCGGTTTCTTACACAGCTTACAAATGACATTGGTTTTGTCAATGATTTCTCCTTTGACACTCCAAAAAACCAAAGAAACGCCACACAGCACTTCTAAGATGTTTTGCAAGATTAAGCAAGATTCTCTCAGACTCTGAGTCCTCACGCTCTTTTTCCGCCATTTTATCACAGTAAAATGCACCTCTCATCGACCTGTAGCCTACTGGATAACCTAAAAAAAAAGCCGCGTCAGTTATGTCATCATCATGACTCGCGCTCTTGACACAGCAAAAATTCGAATGCACGAGTTTGGCTTCGAATATGCCCATTTTTTCTAAATTCGACGAATGTTCGAAATTCTAATTTTTTTTTGACAGCCCTACTATATAGTAGCAGAAGTCCCACCCCTATATGCCGTCATGGGCGGCATTGGCCAGTACACTGGCGTTGTTCAATAAAAGCTTCAGAGAAACCGGAAGAGGGAAGAGTTCCCATAGCATCAGCGGACACAATGGCTGCGTCCGAAAACTCTAAATTGCTGCCTTCTGAGGCAGCTTTCCAAGGCAGGGAGGCATCAAGGCATGTTCGAATTCAATGTTAGGTTTACTTCCTGTCTCCTGAAATACCCATGCGTGGGCGTACAATAAGAATGTTATTGGTCGAGCCTGGTCGAGTTCGAAAAAATAAAATGGCGGCCAAGGTAGCGAAGTCAGTGTAGCTGATACAGTATACCGTAATGAAACTGTTATAGTTTCTGAGATGATTATCATACCGTGAAAATCTCATACCGTTACAACCCTACTGCAGTGCCGAGAGAAGTGACTTGCCTGAAGTCTGTGTTATTTCCAACGTTAAATGTGTTCTCAGTTTGTCATACCACAGAAAAATGTGTAATTAGCCACCCAGTAAAATGTGAATGATGAAAACTTTAAGTTTAAAAATAAAGTTATCAAATCCTGAAAAAAATAAGCAGGATTATCTGCTCTTGAAATGCTGGGGATGTCCACTGTCAGAAAAAAGCTGCCATCTCTTTTAACTTTCAAATACAGTTACAACCTGAATGAAAGTTTGTAAAATCTTCTGTACTCAGAAATGGAGAAAAACAGCTAACAGTGTAACTCCACAATTCAGCACTACATAGTTCACTGTCTTTGTAACCTGTTTCAGCAATACACTTAAAATTTTAAGTGTGTTTACAAACAATTCTCTGAAATGACTTTACACTGACTTCAAGAAGGACCTTCGTATGAAATTCAGTTGCTCCAAGTGAAAATTATTTCCAGAGCTTAATCTTAGTGGTGGTTTCACAATCTAATTTTGCACATTTTAATACAAATGACTTGACTATGACACCAGTGGTTTGAAGGATTTATAGACATTCAGTATATAACTGACCCAGCCTACGCATTATACCTTTACAGACATTGTTCGAAATAAAACAATCGATCTGTTTCACATTGTATAAAGTTCTGAGCTGATCATGGTTTGTTTTCATTGCAAACATTTATTAAAATTTATGATGCAACAACGGTATCTCTCATAAATGCATGGAACAGCTCATGGAATGACAGATGAAACATTGAGAAAAAGTACAGAAAAATAAAATGCGTGTGATGTATGTGCCATTCCACTGCAACGCGATAGAAAAGGATCAAAACTCCACCCTTTGTTTTTCACCTGGTTCTGAATGTTTTTACACTTAACATGTTGTGTTTATTAAAAAAAAATCTAATAAAACAAATTATGAAACAAGGCATGCATAATATTTTAATCCACAATGAAATTAAAAACCATATAGGACATCTTTAAAAATAAACTCATGTATGGCATTTATATAAATTACACATGGTCCGTTTTATTGGTTACTTTCTGTGCGTTGAGTATTTCTCTCCAATGCTCATTCTTGATCAAGGCAGGCTGTTATCCAGCTATAGTAGAACTGCTTACATCATCAAGATATATTTTGCATTAACTAGATTTTCCACTCCTTGCTATTGTTATTATTGGTTAGCAGTTAAATGTAATAATCTATAGGTATTTGTGTAAATGGTGTGCTGCCCCCTTGCTCAGAGAACTATGAGACACCTGTGGTTACAGTAAAGATAATCTTCCATAACGTTGCTGTTTATTGACATGTGTATCTTAAATTCCAAGCCATAATTAAAAAGAAAACGATTGGTCAATCCATTTCAAGAGGCTTTGAGTTTCTGAATGTGGCAGTACATTTAAGTTCTCGAAACAAAAACAGATATGCAATTCAGCATGACCACATCAATAGACTCTTGGCACAGACAGTCACAACTTCATCCTTAAGCCTGAGGACTGTGGCCACATATGACAGTGAAGCACTTCCTTTTTGAAGTTTATATTGGGATTTTGATGCACTTCTATTAAATCTTTCTGAACTGGGCTTGCCGGTACACATGTAGCATTATCATTTACAATAGCTGCATTATTTTTACAGCTCTAGGGGTGAGAACAGAAATGGATAAATGACATAAAAAACACCAAATTACAAAGAAAGTAGATGTTAATGCAAAGATTTCATTGTTTTGGATTTATCAGATTTTCAGAATCGCTGATAGTTTGTTACTTTCATAAGAAATAACGCGAGAAAACGGTTGATCAACTTGGACCCATGAACAATAACAGTCCATTGGAGTTTTTCTGAGAGTGAAGGCAGGCTGTATGTGGTGCTATTCGATGGCTCGTTTTCTAGTCAATGTATTGCGAGAGCCAGCGGAAACCTTCGCCATAGCCTTGTCTCTTCAGCACGCTGCACATGAACACCTCCAGTGGTCTTGTGTTCAGCTCTTTGAGAGGAACGTTGCCCTAAAGAGACAGACAAAATACATTCATGTAAGAAATAATGGCGTCATCGCATGATCTGTCAGATTTCTGCAATATATTTTGTAGAGCTTTAAAACATTGTTACTTCCAAAAATGTAAGATTTAATTGAAATTGTCTCTCTCATTCTTTCTCTCATTCTTACTGTCCATACTTTTAAAGTGCTGACATCCTACCTTGCCTGTTGTCTGACCATACAGTCCAAAGATCTCACGTAGTTTCTCCTCACTAATGGCTTCTGGTTTATCAATCTTGTTGCCGAGAATTAAGATTGGCACATTTCCAATGGTTTCATCTGTCATGAGTGCCTGTTATTCATGAAAGAAAAACCACCATGAGATGCCACCTCATTCTGCAAACATGCCATGAGAGTTCTGAGTATTTCAAGAAAGGCTTACGTCAAGTTCTGTTTTGGATTCGGCCAGCCTGTTGTGATCTATGCAGTCAACAAGGAAGACGATGCCATTAATGGCTGGGAGGTAGTTCTTCCATACTCGTCGAGCTGTTAACAACAATACAACCAAACAGTAAGCACAAGGCCAATCTCATTAAGACAGATGCTAAGGTGTTTATTCATCTACTTACCCTGAGCATGGCCACCCAGGTCAAAGGTGGTGAAGGTCATGCCAGCAATCGTCAGCTCTTCGGAGGCTGTAAAGGGAAATAGACAAACGATTGAATCAAGGACTGTGGCCTGATGCACAAAGTGAGCTGAACAAACACATTTTTTTACTTGATAAAACCTGACGAATCCAACTTGGGTTAATTTGACTTAATCTCTCTGATGCTGCTGTTAATCAGGTTTCATTTCATGGCAAATTAAAGACGGGCCTGGACATGTGCTGGTTTAAGCAGGGGAACCTTCCGTGCCATGCATGACTTCAAACCATGACGTCTAGTGTATTACCAACACAATCTGATAAATCCAAAACAATGAAATCTTTGCATTAACATCTACTTTCTTTGTAATTTGGTGTTTTTTATGTCATTTATCCATTTCTGTTCTCACCCCTAGAGCTGTAAAAATAATGCAGCTATTGTAAATGATAATGCTACATGTGTCCAAACATGTGTCCAGATAAGACAGGTGTTCAAATACTTATTTGCAGCTGTATCATACAAATAAAGAGTTAAAAAAAAATCATACATTGTGATTTCTGGATTTTTTTTGATTATGTCTCTCACAGTGGACATGTACCTACGATAACAATTTCAGACCCCTCCATGATTTCGAAGTGTGAGAACTTGCAAAATAGCAGGCTGTTTAAATACTTATTTTTTAGTAAATTGTGTGAAAAATACTGGGTTTTTTACACACGAAACATGAACATTAAACCCACATTAAAGTCGCCATGAAACGGAAGTACTGAGAGGAGGAGATTTGGGTTTTTGATTACGGATTATATTGACCTAGGAGCAACCAACAAGCCTTGCCATGACAATTGGACAGGTCAAAACCCCTCAGATACATTTGTTAGAACCAAATGCCCATTTCTTTTGCATCAAACATGCGATTATGAGAAAGTGACAAGCTTGTCAAGTATGCAACGCATCTGAGCTCTGCATTTAACCCATCCTAGTTAGTAGTGAACACACATACTGCAAGTCCTGAACACACACATGGAGCAGTGGGCAGCTATACCAGCACCCCCGGGATCAATTAGGGCAGGGGTGTCCAAAGTCGGTCCTGGAGGGCCGGCGTCCTGCAGAGTTTAGCTAAAACTTCCCTCACCACACCTGCCTCAAAGTATCTAGTCTGCCTAGTAAGACCTTGATTAGCTGGATCAGGTGTGTTTGATTAGGGTTGGAATAAAACTCTGCAGAGACACCGGCCCTCCAGGAGCAGGATTGGACATCCCTGAATTAGGGTAAGGTGCCTTGCTAAAGGGCACCACAGTTAAAACCCTCTGGCCACGTGCATCAAACCGGCAAGTAGTTACAAGCCCGATGCTCTAACCACTAGGCTACAATTGCCCCGAACTGATTGTTTGCATACATTCTGATCTACCCAGAGCAAAATATGTGGCCTTGTTAGGAGATGATCAATGGTTGCACCTGTTGCGACTGATCATAATTTTTTTGGCTCATACAAAACACACGTTCAACACACCAAGACAACTGAGCATTTTAAGAACCCATTGGTTAAAATAACATTAACTTACGATACAGAATCGACTTTAATATCAGTGTGCAATGTTTGGCAGTAGGAACTGAATCTATAATAAACCTGTATTCAAATATTAAAACCTTTATTCATCATTTTTATTAAATAAATAATAATAGTGAAATCGGAAGTGTAATTCACCTTTACTTTGATAAATTTTATGTAGTGGCCTAATACTACAATAATTTAAATTCATTGTTTCCTCATTAATCTACACTCAATTTCCCATAATGACCAAGTGAAAACTAACTTTTACAAATTTTTTGTACATGTATAAAAACGAATCTATGAAATAGCCATAATGTATGATTGTTAGTGTGGTCCAATATATACTTACTTGGGTGTAAGGTTGGCACATGCTGACCCAGTCTGTCATCTTTAAGCATATGAAGTAGGGTCGTCTTGCCAGCATTGTCCAGGCCAAGAAATACTAGTTTGCCCGACTTCTTATACAGCCCTAAAACAAGGAGAAAGAGACTTTATAGAGTCCTCAAGCCCTACATCAATATCATTTCAAAATAAATAAATAAAGGACAAAAGAAAGAAATAACGAACGAAAGAAAAAGAAAGAACGTTGACAAACAACAATGAACACAAAACCACAAGTGCAGTCTTAACAGCAGCTGCTCAGTCATAGATTTCCTATATGCTTATAAAAATAATATCTCACCTATAAACAGTTATATACTAAGTTAATGTTAATTAAAACATGCTTCAGAATTGCAGGGGTCACAAAATCGCTAGCCCGATATCCTGGGGCTATTGTGCCTTCCAGTCGGTTACCCATCGGGCTATCTTAGGGAGTAAAAATATAAATACTTTTGCACTCTCTCACAGATTTAATTGGGTAATTATGTTTTATGTAATCCAGGCTTCAAAATTGTGTTTGAATGCGTGTTCGCTTTTTAGTGTCACTTTCCATTCGCGATTGCTCAAACTGTACTGATTTGTCATAGATTTATCTGGATCTGTGGCACACAATGTCCTCCAATGTTGTCAGCAGTTTGAAAGAAAAAAATCCAAATTGTTGTTTTTGCCAGGAACACACAAAATAACAGCTCGAGTGACACCTTTTCTGCACCTGTTACACATGTATGTGCATGAGGCCATGTCCATAAATCACAGGATAAGTAAATAAAGGAATTATCCTCATGACACGCCTTGGGTAATTTTTAAATAACACCCTAATAACTGAATACAGAATTGACCAATAGCGATCCAATATTAATGTTCTTTTATTTACCATGAAAACTATACCTGTTGAAATGTAATAACTATAGTTGAAATTTAACTCACTTATTTTATTACGATTTATTTGTTTCAGTTAAAGACAGAAATACAGACATCAGATTGCCCAATGCTTGATGAAAAAGAAAACATAAGAAATACATAATCTACAGTGTGAAAAACAACCGTGTAAAAACGGAATACAGTAGCAGTAAACAGTTACTAGTTTCAATCTCTATAATTTAATTACAATTATTTCTTAAGAAAATATAAAGGCAATATTCTAATTCTTGTGAATGAATGTTAAATTCGAACTGATTTTTGACACCATTATGACTGAACTAATCTCTAAACACTGAACACAGAGAACAGGTAATAATGACATCCCAATTTGACTGAACACAAAGATGAGCCAAAGAGTAAGGACACAAAACAGAGAGAGATAAATGAATGATTGACACTGTGATAACTGAACTGAGAGGGAAGCTAATGACACCCTAATAAATATATTTTACCTAAATAAATACATGGGTGTTTTAAACAGAGGAGCAGTTCAACATCAATTAAATATTTCACATTGTGTTTTTGTATATAAAACACATTATTCTAAGAAAGAGGGGGAAGGCAAAAGTGACATATCAATACAAAAATGTTTCAGTTTGAATAAGCTACGATGAGTTTTGATCCTTTGATACATCAATCCACTGAAGATAAACAAGAAAAACAAGGTCTGCAGGAGCAGTCGAGAGGGAGTTTTGCCTCAAGAACAGAAGACAGATTCATCTGTGACGTACTGATACTGCCCAACAGCTTGATGGCACAATTTGCTAAGGCATCTGACTTGATACAGAAATCAGTCTTTTATATCATGTATATTCCTCCTACATAAAATCGACAATGCTGCAGCTCTAGGGGAAACTATAACCTGGCAATCCAAAGGGGCGAAAAAACATCAGACAGATGGATAGATAGGTTTCCATGGTAGGTGGGTACATAACACAACATGATTTTAATGAATTGGGTCACAATGACAAGAGAATTGCAGTTTGAGCGTCTGAACCTCTAAGATTTCACTAGGGCTGCAACTAACAACTCCTGCACACCAAGGGGTCAAAGTGCTGCAAACTAAGTGGTTTAAATTAGGTGCTTGAGCCAGTGGCGGAAATCCGCCAGTCCCAAGCTAAGAAACGTTAACCGTCTCTTTCTTTATTTAAAGCTCTGCTTGAATAAAGGGGTTAATTCAACAACAAAAGAATCTCGCTTATATTAAACATATGATTACTTGACTGATTATTATTGATGCGATTAGCTTCATGTACTTGTGATGCATTTTCTGACAGCGTGGACCAGTCGTCAGTCTGTCAATCATTAACCAATCTGTATTAACAGTATTTCATGCAATATTTTGCAAGTTTACATTTACGTATGTACAGTAGGCTAGTAGACCAATGTGACTTACAAGCAAGGAGTAGCCCATGTCCATAATTTGTTCCAATTCATTCCAATAAAATCCTTTCAGGTCACTTTGCAATGTCAGTCTATGTATATATGTTGTTTCAATTGATATCATTGATGCCTCAGAATTCTACAGTGATAATGTTTTACAACGTTTTGCGTCTTACCCGACTGATGACTTTACGTCCCGAATGCAGTCGCTTTGCGCATCCTCAACAAGCACGTGTATGACGAAGAACACAGAAAAGGTGGATGACATCAGTCGGGCGAGAGCGATTCGAAAGCGGACTTCCTTATGATTTCTCTAATCACTCTCGTGGTACTTTGTCGTTTCTGCAGCGCCTAATGAACTCAAACAAACCTTATGTCTGGGATTGATGTTGGACGACAGCGAAGCGTGCTTCTACAAACAATGTGCGCATACCCCCATCAGTGCAAAAATAAAACTTATTGGATTTACGTGATTTAGACAAGTCATCCCACCAAGGTCAGAAAATACAGAAATCCGTATTTATATAGAAAAATCACATCCCTGAACTACTCATGTAACAGTCTTAATAGGGAAAACATGGAAGTATTTAGTGGCTTCTAAATTCATCACTGTTTGGATCCTAAGGAATGAATGGGACAAGGCTAAATGCTAACACATTCACCACGTGCTGTACAAAGATTAAGTCCACACATTGAACATGGGTATGTATTCATTTGTCTAAGTTGAGGTAAGAACATAGTAAAATATTGAAAAACTATGGTGTTTTCCTTTAAGTGAATGTTTGACTAAAGGGCACCTCTTCACGTTTTTACATTTCCTGTGGTGTGTTAGTACAAGTTAACAATATGCAAAAAGTACATACCCCAAAGTCAATTTTGACACCAAAGTTATCGTCTCCAACATAAATCTATTTTCTTGGACTACAACAAACACTCGACAACAGTTTACTTTCTGGCATTAGAGATGTAGACAAGATCGACATTAACTTACAGCCTGTAAGTTAACTCTTGTTAGCATTGCATTGTGAGCAAAAATTACAAACATGGTAAAGAACATCACATTTCTGGCTGGCTTCAGAGGTATTCAGGCCAATCACAACGTATGGATTAGCTGGCCAATAAGGGACACATCTCTTTTCAAATCGATGAGTTTTGTACAAAATCAGTTTTCTTCAGGAAGAGTGCGAAATCTGGAGCTACAAAAATGTGGAAAATAATGTGTTTTCTGAACCAAACCACGTAAACACATCGTATTATAGCAAATACACAAAATAACTTTGTTGTTTTTTGAGCAATGAAATGGGTGCCCTTTAACTGTTGAGGAAAAATATTTGATGTGTAACATTATACTAGATCCTTGCATTACAAGAGATCTTAAAGCTGTCTGTCTCAATGTCAATAAACAAGTTTAACGTATACTGATATGGTTTTATTTTTGTGCGTGCCAAATCTATTAGTTTTACAAGTAATTTAAAGATAAGGATGTGGTAATTTGTATGTTAATCTTGGATATTTTTCTCAAAATTAACTTTGCGGACTCTGTCAACTTCAAACAGGTGTAGTACTGTAATGGTTTGTCAGATTCTAACAAATCATGCATTGTTTTAACTTTTTTAATAGAGAATGTCAAAATATAAAGAGCTCATGTTTGAAAATTTGGTCATTTCAACTCAATTTGCCATTATGGATCACAAATGATGCAGCAGCAAACAGAAATGGAGAAAGAAAAGGGTATTTTTCAAAAGGCAAATTCATATATAAAACAATGGCTGATGGTTCTGTCGAAAATGTAAACAGGCTGGTGTAAACATACATTTCCATAAAGCATCTAATATTTGTCCACACCCATGTTGATTAGAGTATTAAAAAACTTTAAAAGTGTTAAATTAGGGTAAATTCAATCATGCAATTAATCTAGATTAAATATTTTAATTGATTGGAAGCACTAAAATATATACACACAAAAACATACATACATATACAGTACTGTGCAAAAGTCTTAGGCCACCATTAGATTTGTTGTTTTTGCAAAGGTATAGTGATCATATATAATTATTTCCTCAGTATGTTTATCAGAATACAACCAGGAAATGTGTATGTAGTATAAAAAACTGTATAAAAGTATAAGTTGAAGGGTCAGGTATTAAACTCCCCTTCCACTTCAGCAATAACAGGCAACTGCAGGATCTCCTTAACCGATATGAAATTAAATCCTAATTTCTCATTCGAATCAAATTACTTTAGTCTACTCAAAAAGCTCAAGATGTGTTTAGTGCCAAGAGAGGTCACACTAAATACTGACTGATGCCTGAAGACGACATTTATTTTTTTATTTTTTTGTACATATTTCCAGTATTTTCTGTTTGTATCTTAATTAAAAGAGTGAAAAAGTAATATGGATTGACTTTAAAACAACAAAGCTGTTGCACAGTATTGTACATAGTACATACATGCCTATATTAATATTCAGACAACACTTCATCCAAAGTGACTTACAAAAGCAAGGACAAAACAAACAAGGTTAACAATGGCAAAAACAGAAAAACTTACTTAGGAAATGTAGAACGCTACTGAAACCACTATAAACCCAATCAAATATGAAGGACATATCCAGGCCGTCAGAATTCTGAAAGGAAATTAATAAAAAAATGTTTAAGAAAACCATGTGACACTGACCAAATTACAATTAACCAATAAAAACATTATAAGTACCAGACAAAGAAAAAGTGTTATAGAGCAAAAGCTGTTTAAACATCAAAAGAGCTCATTTAACATATCCGCAAGTCCTCAAATAAATAGTAATTAAAGGGATAGTTCCCCCAAAAATGAAAATTCTGTCATTATTTATGGTGAGTAAATTATGTTGTTACAAACCTGCATAAATTGTCTGTGTCACGCACACACACAGGCATGGTAGAAAAGCTTTGTTGCTCATTTAAGATAAGGTTCAAAAACAGGTATGAATAATGCCGAACAAAACTGATTCCCCTGGTGATAAGCCTGATGTAAAACTCTTAAAAGCATATGTCATAGGCTCCACATGGGCTTCAGGTTCAGTGTTTGACTTAATGTCAGTAGATATAACAGAATCTGTGTGACATGATGCAGCTCAAAAAATTACACAAGCTGTCATTAGTGGACTAAAGAACAGCAGTAGTAAAGGTGAAGGACACATGTTGACAGATGAGATACACGTCAGCACGTCACCGCCTCTGATCTGTGGACCTGACACTGTCTGTCTCTAACCCACAAACAGAGGAGTGCTTTCTAAACTACAAATACATTCACTAACAGAAACAAACACAAAAATACAGTACCAACACAAAGTAAATACAGCTTATTTATAATATATCGTGTATAGATACCAAAACTGAATCCCACTGCGAGATTACGAATTCTGCCACTCATAGTAGTTTGCTTTAATATTCTCTCATTAGACGAAGTTAGATCATCTAAAAACACATTGCGTAGAAATGACAATAACCAAAAAATATGAGTTACTTGAAAAATAAAGAGAGGATAATTCAACGATTAACAATTGAATATAATAATTAACGAGTAACGATACGTGGGCTTATCTGATCTGGTGTTAATTTTAGAGTAATGTCATTTGTAAGAATGATCTTAATAATTGTATGCATGTGCAAGTTGTGTACGTACGTGTCATTGCTGATGATGCTGATCTAGCAGCGCTACAAAGCTAAAGCCACGTAAACATCAAATAGCCAATAAATCACATCTGTCAGTTCTCATAGGAGTGTGATAGTGGTTATTGAATATAGAATACACCTAGCATCAGTCTGATTTGTGTTAACTTAATAGATTTCACTGTCACACAACTGTATGCGGCTAAATTCTAACATTAGCTTTAGCATGAGCGCCCGGCAGAGGCGAAACGTCACACATCGAGGAGAAAAACACAAAATAAAACATGTTCATTAACATTAAACATACCTCGAATGTATCAACAGATGGGTGGATGTCTTTTCTCTGTTGCTGAATGATTGAGTATTAAAGAAAAGTTGGGTGAAGATACTCTCAGCTCACAGCCACGACACACAGCAATGGCTCCAGTTCCGCTGCGTGTCACACTCTAAACTGTCCGGCACTCAAACAAGCTACACAAACAACGATGACAGCACAAGACCTATTTGATATAAATGCGTTTACAAGGCTTAGTCTATGCCTGATGATACAGAGAATTAACAACAGTTTATTTTAGCTATGACATTTCAGGCTATTTTACTTATGCAAATAACTTAGTATAATAAAGAGAGTAAAATGATTACATTGAATGTAACGTTAATAATTAAACGAGCAACAATTTAGTCGTTAATTACAAAATAATACATTTACATTTTTGCGACACATATTTATTATTTAACAGTAATTGCATTACGGTTTACCCTATTATTTTCTAGAATTTTTAAGAGTAAATTTCTAATACTTTAAGGTGTGTTTTTAGAAACACGCTGCCACGGGACGTGTTTCCGTTACGGGCGAAAGCGATACTCCACAGGAAATGCCACGTGTACCAAGTGCGCATGCGTGATTTTAGAGCTAGCGCTTCACTTCACTTCCGGCGAGCGGAAGGTGCTGGTTTATCGGGTGTGATTACGAGTACAGGGAATGGACTGAACCATGGGTCGGTGAAAGTGGCCCGTATTATACACACTGCTGAACATTTATTTTATCTGTCAAAGTGTCACACAGCGCGAGCGAGGTGTTTGAGTGATTAGATTGGTCACGTGAATCTGCGCCTTTCAGAATGTCCAACAGCGGTTTCGCGTCACAGAACGGCGCTGGAGGGACTTACACAAACGGTAAATAAACTCAGTTTTACTCTGGTAGTCATACTGTTATCATGGCTGAAAGTCAGCATGTAATAAATGTCGCCAATATATATCTAGATAGTTGCCAGTATGGTGTTTCGCAACCTGTTTCTTGGGCCGAGTTCTTTTCAATACTAGTTTAAACTCACATTGCTCGCGACACAACACGACACTCTCGTGAATGTGTGTTGTGTGGCAGCTCAGTTGTTATATTGTAGGAGCGTTAAATGTATCGATGTGAGTGAGGAAATGCTTGTTATTAAGCTGAGTAAAGTTCACAGCAACTATCAGTTAAGGTAGGGTAAACCAATCTGATGGACGTTAGTTAGTGGACAGAGTTAAACTTGATATGAGGCAGCTTCTGACAGCTAACCGTGAGAATGAAATCAAATGAGTTAAGAAAGGGACAACAACGCTTTTATTTCAAAGTTTAAGTTTTAGTACTGGTGTGAATTGTGTATCAGATGATAAACTGCTATCATGTCGTCTGAGGAAAATGTGTTTCTTACCAAACCACTCAGTATCATTTAAAAAAGATACACAGAAAGCAAAACAATGCTAGTGGATTTTAGTAAGTATTTAAAAGTTGACAACTGTGTTATATTTCAAGTATTTCTGGCACATTTTAGGGATGGATTATGATGCTCAAATGACAAGGACAATTGAAAGTAGGTTTGGTAAATGCTTTTAAAGGACTTGATTTACTAGAAAAATTCTTCACTACCCAGAAAAGTTTTCATGTTTTAAAGTTTTCACCTTTAAATGATATAACCTTTGTATAACTATGTAACTTAAATAAATCAATTGTTTGTGGAATATATACTTTAGTACAATGCTCTGGATCAAAGCAGTATTTGGTTTTGACCCAAATCACAATTTAATCAGCGTTGGAAATTTGAATGATAGACATTTGAGATCGAAATAATAAATATTACTTAAGAGGTAAAGTCATATCTTAAATATTTTTAGGTCCTTTAAATTTCAATATTTATCTTCTCTTATTTGTTTAAAAGCACTTTTAACTAGGGATGTGCATGTATGTCATTTTTTTCATTTTGATTAATCCATAGGTCCGAAAAACGAGTACTCGATTAACTGGGGGCGGGGCAATCAAAGGTGTACATGTCATGGTGAAAATGAAAATATTTTTAATTAAAAAAACTCAAATAAAACTTAATTTTGAGGAAACTATCACAGAAAAATGACCACATACTAGATTATTAACGAATTAAATGTTTTAAAAGAAACCTCTCACAGGTATGGAGGACAAAAAATGACTTTTGACTACAAATGACTAAAATGACTATAAATAAATAAATGAATATAACTGAAACTGAAAAATGAAACTAAATGGTAAACGAACACAAACTAATGTGCTTTCTATATGATGCACTCCACATTATATTAAGCCTTATATGCAACATAAATGTATTATACAACATGCGCATATCTGCACAAAATGCAAGACTTAAACAAAGTTATGTACTGGACAGAAATTTTAACTCCCGTTGTGGATGTGCAACATAACAGCGCACTTTAAAACACGTCAAGTCATAGCACGAGCTTCATAACATTAAGCAGCTTTAAGTCTTTTGTCGTGTTGTGCTGTCACCTTTTTTCAGTCAAGATGTAATGTTCGCATGGCTCTCTGGTATCTCTTGACATTTGATGTTTAAAGGGACACTTCACCCATTTGCATTAAGCTTTGTATAGTAAGAACCCCAATCATGTTTTTAAATGGTCATGCATCATTTCCTCAGTTGCCGCTGAGACAGGAGAAATACAGATTTCAGTGTTGCACTTCCTTCTTTCAATGATGTAAAAATCATCATTTTGCATCATTGAAAGAAGGAAGTCCAATATCTGTGTTGAGGGGAGTGAGACTACAAACTAGGGATGCTCCGATCAGGATTTTTGCAGCCGATACCGATCACCGATTTGTAATCTTCGTGATCGGCCGATTCCGATACCGATTTTTTTTTTTAAAGCTGATATGCAAGCTCTTTGATGACTGTAACTGTTACATTTTTTCTAGATAAAATAATACCACGGATGTTGCATTTGTTATATTACTTGCAGTAAATAGGTTTATTATTATTTTAATAGAGACTCAAATAAATAAGCACAACAAATATTTATTCTGCAAAGAGAAATTTAATATGGCTTTAAAAAGGCTTATGTCTCCTAAAAGTACTGAAAATAAAACACTTCACAGTCTTTACTGTATTAATTAAATATACACGCATTCGTATGAAGTATAAAAGTTCTTTAGTCAAGAGCAGAGAGTGATTTTATTGAGAGATGAATTAGGTTACTGCAGCTTTAAGACGTGAGAGAGAGATCGCTCTGTTCACGTGCACTGATGACAAGCTGCTGTGTGTGGGCTGCGGCTGAACGCAGACAAGAGCAGCTGTGAGGAAAATTAAAGTTTAAACGCTCAAAACTTTAAAACTTTTGGCATGAGGATACAATTGTCCGTGATAGATATGTGTTGTATACGCTGTTTGATGGGGATGTGAAGACGCCTCGTGCTGTTGATTGGAGCGCGTCCTCAAAGAAAATACGCATATCTCTGTAAAGGCAAAGAGAGACATACAAGTCTCCACGTCGCACATGAGCAACGGGTTGTAAAAATGCTCGCGCTAGGTAAAAAAAGTCTTTAATTGCAGCCGCATTCAGGATCCTTTTGATGACAAAAGTAAACAGAAAGATCGGTTTATGAGATCGGCAGATTTAGCGAGCACCGATCGAGTCATTTAATGCCATTATCGGCCGATACCGATCGGCGGCCGATCGATCGGAGCATCCCTACTACAAACACAAATGTTACATTTCGACTACAAATATGACACGCATAAAGATGAATGTTTCTACTGGTGAAATGCTCCTTTAAATATGAGATGATAACCCATTGAACTTGCGATGGCTCTGTACATTTTGCACCTGACTGACTGTATTTTCGTCCTACTGAAGTGAATCCGAAAATCACGGCATCCTTTTAAACCATAGTGCCTCAGTGATGTGAGGTGTGTTCGGCTTTACAGCATTGCATGGATCGATCGGGGGCGCAGACTTAATCTGTTTGTTTTTGAATCATGCATGGTAATGGTATTGATAATATCATACACTGGTCTGTGTAGCTCAACACAATGTCAAACAAACACCCAGTCTTAACTACCACAGGCGCTTGTAACGCTAACCAGACATCCAAATGCCGCCATAACCACAATAAGGTTATGTGATTTTCATGATCGATCACCGATGAAACGTTCGAGTACTCGAGCAATCGATCCCATCCCTACTTTTAACATGAGTAGCTGTTTATTGTCAAAAAACGTGTGCAGGTGAGATGCATTTTTGGAAAAGATTCTGATCTGGTCATTTATGGATTGGATTTTTTGTTTTATGTATTGTGGTTATATCAGATCCAGCATTACCCTCTTGTTTTGCTATAGCAAGCATTAGATTAGTAAGACCATCTATATACATATTAGTTAATATTGACAGCTTTCTCTGTAGAGATAATACAGATTTTATACAGGGTTGGTCTTATTTGTAACACTGTTTACTGGTTCTTTTCCTCTGTAGGTCCATCACCGAATCCTGTTGCGTTTTACCCCTCGAATCAGGGCTATGTACCACCAACTCAGGCAGCCTACATGAACAGCATGCTGGCAAAGGCTCCAACACCACCAGGGCCGAACACCAGTCACCACCAGCCTTTACCTGTCGGCATGACCCAGCACTCCCCACAGCCTGTGTCCCTGCATGCGTCGCCGAACCACCGAACTGCACAGGCAGCTGCCTCACAGAGCTCGCCCAGCCCACTGCTGTCCAATAGCTACTATCAGCACCCTCAGCAGCCCCCAAGCTGGCAGTACGGGGGTACACCGCCTCCTGTAGCCAATCACGTGAGCTCCTCTCTGAGCACGGCACCTCAGCAGCCCTCATACAGCAGTGGAACAAGTACACCTCCTGTCTTCCAGAACACTATGCAGCCCGTCGGACCAGTGCCGCCCTATTCCTCTTTGAGCAACGCTGCTGTATCTGGTATTACTCTTTCTTGAAAATTTTTGATCTGAAGTTTTATGACTTTACGAATGTTTTGCCGAATATCAGCACAGCTGTGATTGCCTGTGGCCAAATAATAACCAGAAAAAAAACACAAAAGCTATCGCAAAATCATGGATTTGAATTCAAAAGAATGCACATATTTGCACATCTTTTTTCTTATGATTTTGATGCGATTCTATCCAATATTGATTCGTTATCAATATTTCATTAAAAATGTTTTGCAGACATGGAATTTATTTGGTGTGTTGTCACTTTAAGAGCTACATGTAATGCACTGACCGATATATTTTCACATGTGCATTTTAATTCTGAATTGTTCACATTCAAACAACAGACTACATTTATGAGGATAATTGTGACATTTTGAAATATTTTTTGTAAGTATGCCTGTTCAAGTGCAAGGAAACATGAACCCAGTTTTCACATGCTCTCTCAAATCAATATTGTTTTAAATTAAAAAATTGATTACAATTTAAGAACCAGTATTTTTTTTACCCAGCCCTAATAAACATGTCTGGCAAAATTATGAATTTAAATCTTCTATTTTAATGTTTTACAAAATTAAAGAACCCCCCCTTCCCACATGTTGATTCAGAAACAGATTTTCCTACCACTGTAATATTCATGTTTTTACAAGTCAGCAGATAACAGGCAGTGTGCATGCATTTGTTAAATTAAAATTAATCAGGCGGTGAACATGGAAATAACTTTTACTATTTATTTAATTTAACCTCTTCTAGCGTGCTAAACGTTTTGTTCCATTTTATTTGTAATAGCAGCACCTGCCCTGAATGCTGTGGCACCACAGACCCATCATCTATATGGCCATCCACCCACAGCTGGACCAGCAGCTATGAGAGGAACCCCACCTCCCCCCGGCCCACCAACTGCTGCTGTACCACCACCGCCACTTGCCACACACAACGACGGTAGGAAAGCTTTTTTGCACATAGCTGTACATATTGGGGCGGTTTCCCGGACAAGGATTAGACTAGTCCTAGACTAAAATAAATGTAAGAGCTGTCCAAACTGAAATCAACTTGCACTGACATATCTTAAAATATATCAGTGTCCGTGGTTTTGCCTCAAAATGCACACAAGTAATGTTTTTAGTAAGGCATGTTTGTTAAAACTAGTTATATTTCCTAATTAACTCTTTCACCGCCAGCGTTTAAAAAAAAAAGTTGCCAGCCAGCGCCAGCGTTTTTCATGATTTTCACCAAAGTTTAATGCCTTCCAGAAAATTTTCTTCTTTAAATATATAAACATACAATATACCAAATGAAAGAACAGACCCTCTGCTTTCAAACAAAAAAAAACCGTTTCATCCTACCTTTAGTGGTTCTTTTGCAATCAGCTTTTGAATATGGGTAGGTTTTTGCAAAAACACCATATTTTGAGCAAAAAGCAGAGATAATTCCATTTTTGTGACGGACTTTTCATAGAGATCCCATTCAGAGCTATCTTTAAAACAGACACGGACATGCAGCCGCTTGCCATAGGGCAATACTTCCGGTTTTAAAAAGTTGCGGAAGGGCGCCACTTGGTGGATAATAGCGGTATTGCGGAAAGACGGAAAATCTCGTCATTGGCGGGGAAGCGTTTTCTCTTAATTGACGAGATATCTCGTCAATGGCGGGGAAAGAGTTAAACTAAGGCCTAGTTCTGATTTAAGGTAATCCCTGTCTGGGAAACCGTCCCATTGTGTTTAAGATAAAGTTTAAAGTCAATATTGCATTGATTAACATGGAGAGACAGAACTCTTCTATGTTGTTGTTTTTCATCCAAAACAGTGTTTTTCGTTGCGCGGCTCGGCAAGCTTTAATTTGTGGCTTGCACATGGCAGTAAATAATACAGTGATATGATCATGCAGGCATGCGCTTTTTCTGTCTTTTCTGATCCGGATGCTAACTTTGTTAACAAAATCATACCCATTATATTGCAACAGATTGATAAGCAGACATGCTATTTATGACTGGATGTAACTTTTGATTCTTTGTGGTAAAGGCGACTCTCCTGTTGACTAATCGAATAAATGCATAAAGACCTTGCTGTGTGAATCAAAACAATAGCATAAAATGATGCTTCTGCATGATGTGTGACTGCTCATTATTTCATTACTTAACTTCAACACATTTTTGCATATGATAATTTTCTTGAACTTTACATTTTTTGAATGACTAGTAAAACAAAATCTGTTAATTTCATTCTGTCGTAGAACTAATTGAAGCATAATATATTTAGTATTGTTTAGATATGTCTTCTGTCTAGTTTTGGTGTGTTACTTTCAAAAAGTGAGATTATTTTATTGGTTTGTAGTTTTTCAATTCAGATTTATTAAACTGCTAACATTTCTAAACAATTGGACTCTTACTGGGTGCTTTTTATTCTTTACGTATTATTCAATGACCCACAACCAAGTTATAGTTTTCGTAAGTGTGATGCTACCTTATCACTAAACAAATGGTGCTTCTCCTCCATAGCAGGATCATATTCTACTCCACCCGGACAGATAAACAGACCAGTGGGCACTGCTTACCCCTCGATACAGCCCACTCTTTACCAGAGCATGCCAGGCATGCAGACGTCACCACATATGCATCCTACAGCACAGCTGTCCAGTGCAGTACCACAGCAATACCAACAGGTACCAGTCTGATCCATGTCCTGCCCCCATCTTTAATATTTTATTATATATATATTTTAATAGAAAAAAAGCAGGAGCCTTGCCCTCTTATCACAGCATAGTATTTAGTATTAATAAGGTTTCTTTGGCTCACTAACATTTTCTGAATTTAGTGAAGGAGTAAATTTTTATAATTTTACTTCATATTTTTTGTTTTGTCTCCAGCCATCCTTCAGCACAGCTCAGCTCAGCCCGTCTTTAGCTGGATTAAGCCTGCATTCAGAGACCCCAGAGGCCCTGAGGGTGGTCAACCTTCTTCAGGAGCGAAATCTTCTTCCTTCAGGAACGGTCACAGCGCCGACGCCCTGCCTGCCTCAGGATCTGCAGAAAGTAAACTGTAGTCCAGAGTGAGTCTCATTCATGTGGACACTGGCTTCGATGAAGGCTTTTGTTTGACCATTTGGTTAATTATGGGAATTCTCATGACCTCCACAGGGTTTTCCGATGTACTTTAACCAGCATCCCTCAAACACAGTCTCTCCTGAACAAAGCCAAGCTTCCCCTTGGCCTCCTGTTGCACCCGTTTAAAGATCTTTCTGTAAGTAATCCAGTGAAATCTACACCTTTCTTCCAATTTGCTTTCAGCTTTCGTCTGTCCCCCTTACTCCTCCCATTCAAATTAACTCTCGTCTCTCGACACAAGATGGCGCCCTTAGTGCTGACCAAGTGTCACAATTCACTCACATGTTTTCAATAAATCTTTAAGTCTTAAGAATGTAGGAATTTGTATATGGGGGCTATTTCGGACGCATCCCTGACCTACTTAAAAGGTTTAAAATGGTGGCAATATTAGGTCTCATTAAACCTAATTTAAATAAACCAATAATAGAATATTAATTCAAATGTTTGAATACCAAAACAAAGACCACTATACATTAGAGAACTAATTTTAGGGATGCTTAAATCAACAGATTGGTCACCAAAACCATACATTAAAGGTCACATAACACAGCTGTTTCTGCCAATCTCATGTTAATCTTAAATACCTATAGAGTAGAATTACAATCCATATTTTAGAAGAGTCTTTAGTTTTATCAGATTTATTAAAGACAGCTGTACTGCTAATTTCCGAAAAAAGCAGAGCTCCTAAAAATGTACCGCAGGGGGAGTGAGTCGCGAGAAGGCAGTGGCGGTCCGGCCATTTCATAAAGAAATTGCATAAATGGTTCTTGAAAAAGCTTACAAAGTGTTTTGAAGAATCAAAAGTATAACAAATTACTTTGTTGACAGTCTATTATTCAAAGTAATGCTAAGAGTTTTTCAAAGGTTTACTATTAAAAAGTGATAATTACATAATTTACATAATTGCATAATTTTCTTACTAAATAAAATGCTAATCCTGAAAGCTGAGACTGTCCAGTAGTATTTCTGGCATAAAAGTTTAAATTTGATGTAAGGCTGTGTATGTCCGTTCGCCCAAAGCAGTGGACACAGGAATAATCACCGCCAAGCATGTTAATCATACAGCTGTCGGTCTGTCACATCAAGGATTTCAATGGGATCATTGATTTACTATCAATGTTCATACTATATAGAACATACTTTTTTAACGGTCGATGAGTGGGTATACATCTAATTCAGTACCTACTGTCACAGTATGCCATTTTGGACACATCAATGAAGTCAGCTGCTGGCTGAAATATGACTGGATAAATGATCTATCATAAATATACACTACTGGAAGCTGTGCAACCGAGAGAAAATCTATGAGATGAAGATAATAGACTGTTATGGGATTTATGTAATACACATTCATGGAAAAATATATTAAAATATAAATCAGTGATTCAGATAGTGTTTAGGCCAGCAGAGAAGGCTTTGCTGGCCCTCACGGCCCACCGCTGTGAGAAGGCAACACACAAAACATTATCCCACTACCTGTGGATAACTTAAGATTCAATACATGTTCGTATTGCTTACATTATATGCATTTATGTATTCACAGACATTTGATGCAATTTAACTTACCGCCTGCAACTCATAACCAGTTGTTTAATAACTGGGACCGGCCCATTTCAACGAATTCCAGTATTAAACAAACACATTTGTAGAACTTCGCTTCTACCCCGGATAAACAAACTACTTCCATTCTTCCCATAATGCTGGGTTCTTTGTGAAGCTAAACAAGCTTAAATTTCCTCACAAAGAAATACACACTTCTTTGGTGACGTTGATTTTGTGTCAGCTTTTGGTTGGTGTGTGCATGAGGTATTCCTGGTGAATTGTCCATATAAGGACTTACACTGTACTTCCTGCACTGCTTACGCAACAGAATCAGCACCTGGGTAAATAACTTTCAGAAACTTGTATGAACCCAGAAGAAGTGCATTCTGCTCAGAAATTATAATTTCGGCTTTATTTTACAACATAGAAATACAAAATGCATACAATAATTTACCAGATGTAAAACTTTGTCTCTGACAGTAGCAGTAACTTTAAGAAAGTCTTTGTTTGCATATGTCATGCTGCTGAAATTGACATATGTTAGGGTGATGGAAACGGTCATTGAACTTCTCTCTCCTCAGCAACTTCCTGTGGTGACGTCCAGTAATATTGTGCGCTGTCGCTCTTGTCGGACATACATCAACCCATTCGTTACCTTCATGGACCAGAGAAAATGGAAATGTAATCTGTGTTACAGAGTTAATGATGGTGAGCAAAAATGGTGCTGTAAAAATATGTTGTGAAAAGAAAGAAATGTGTAGCAATAATATAAGGTTATCAATATGGAGTTCATGAGCATTCTGTGAATGTTTATGAAGAGTTGAAAATGGTGTGCCGTGTTAATACTTTGGTTTTCTTCTTCTCAGTTCCAGAAGAGTTTATGTATAATCCTGTCAGCAGATCGTATGGATCGCCTCACAAAAGACCAGAGGTTCAGAATGCAACCATAGAGTTCATCGCCCCATCAGAATACATGGTAATCTGTCACTTTCATACAGACACCAGTTAAAGTCATTTCACCCTTTTTGTAACGCTTTATTCTAAAGATTTGCTTCAAAGCAGCTTTACATAAGTAGGCAAAAATGTCTTTAAAAACTAGGCAAATTTCTAAGCACAGCTGTACGTATAATGATACAAAAACAGTTTTGGTCGGATTGAATCAATTTCAGGTTGAGTTCTCGACACTTAAAGCAAACACAGATTAGATTAAAGGGATTAGATTAAAGCTGCCGTCGGCAACTCTGGAGGATTGAGCAGTTTCCAAATGTTTACAATTTCATGTCCCTCCCCCACTACCTCCGAGCAACCTCCCTCAGAGCACGTTCTCGTCAGCGCGTGTGCAAAAGTATTATTGTGAACGCATACTTAGCAAGAATACTTAGATTACTTACATAACACTCCGAAATACAATCAATGGTTGATAAAGCACAATTACCTGTCGAGAAGAAATGTGGCAAGCTCTGCATCCAGCTTGAAATCTCGTAGATTCCTTTCAAATGCCGGTCCGATATTGATCCTAGTTTTAATACGGTCACAGTCGCTTTCTATCTTTGTTTCCTTCTTTTCATTGGTTGTTTTCCTAGCTCTAGTTGTTAACCGAGAAATCAGAAGTTTGTTACTGAAAGTTCTCTCCGCCATCACGCTGCATTCAAACCAAAACAACTATGAATTCAGGCGGATGCACGTGATATTGTAACGCGCGCGAGGGGGATGGGGATCTGTGGCGCGTGCAGGTACTGTGATTGACAGGCAGATTTTACACAGCCCTGCGCTGATTGGACCAAATGAACCAGCCTGCGCTGATTGGACCAAATGAACCGGGAGCGGTGGATTTTTGCAAAACAAATAACAGGCTCCAGGTGGAGCTAGAAGCGCGGGGTTTTTTCTTAAACAGTCTAGTTGATGTTGTTCTATCGGAGCATAGTGTTGGTTTCAGTGAATATGATCAAAAAATATGATAAAATAAGTTGTCGACGGCAGCTTTAAGATGGGTCTTGGCCTTGAGTATATTAGGGCATTTAAGTAGTTTTTACAAACATACAAAAATCATTACTGATCTTAAAACAGAAGAATGGCATTCATATATTTTAAGATGCGAGTTAATACAGCTCACACCTGCATTATTTTAGTCTGGTACTAATCTGCAAACCACACCAAACTGCCTTAAAGTCTCCTCATAGTTAACCTTGCAGGAACCCTGATATAAACTGAAAACATAAAAAACCAACATCAAACAAAACAAAGTCAGATAAGCTATAAAGAGGCTCTGCAGAAAACAGTGGTGTCATCATCCAGGTCAGATTTAGAAATAAGCACGACTAGTCGGAGCCGATGGTGTAGTGGTGCCAACGTCATATATATATATATATAAGAAATAAACAGGAATATTGTTGAAATTATGCCAACTTTAGGCACAGTAGTATGATTAAGTAAATAACTTATGATTTGAACAGTTTCAAGTTTGTAATGTTAAGGAATGTTAGGTAAGTTAAAATCTTTAGTAACGTCTAACCACAATCTGATAAAAGGTGTCTTTTAGACCCCATTTAACCACTTATAATACAAATTACATTGTTGTATGAGAGCCAAAAATGCCCATTAGCATGAGCACATGGGCCAATTATAAATGTCCAAAAATGTGGATCCTGTCTACAAATAAATAGACTTTTAAATCATACAAATGAAGTTATGCATTTTAGGGCAATTTTTTGTGTACATATATGTTGAATTTAAGAATTTGCTTCTTTGTCCCCAGCTAAGACCACCACAACCTGCTGTATACCTGTTTGTCCTTGACGTGTCTCACAATGCAGTTGAGACTGGATATCTTGATGTGGTCTGCCAGTCACTTCTAGACAACATTGACACGTAAGTGAGCCATATTACTCCCTGTTCATCAAAAGGAAATTCATTGTTCAGTATGTAACTGTGTGTTTTTATGATGTAGGCTTCCTGGAGACACTAGGACAAAAATTGGTTTCATCACATTTGACAGCACTGTACATTTCTACAATCTTCAGGAGGGACTTTCTCAGCCTCAGATGCTCATTGTGTCGGACATTGAAGGTAAACTGAAATTTCCTGTCAGAACACAGCACAGATGTAAAGGCCCTTTCACACCAACAGTGTAATGGTACGTTCACACCAGACACGAATGAAGCGTTAAGCGCAAGTTAAATTAATGCACAGACGAGGTTGATATCGCATGAATGAGGCGGGACGAATGACGTGATTCGAACAAAATAAGCATTTCGGGCAAACCGCGCGAGTTAAAAATCTGAACTTTGGCTGGTATTCACACTGTGTTAACCAATCAGGAGCTTGCTTTAGTAGTGACGTGATTACGACGTAGCGAGCTGAGGCAGAAATACGAAACAACAGTGAAGGACAAAATTTGCGTTGCTGGACACCCGGAGCTGTACGACACATCTTCGAACTTTAATAGGAACCGGAATAAAAAAGAAACACTTGCTTGAAAAAAAAGTGCGTGAGGAGGTCGGACAATCTGGTAAGTTGTAAAAATGCTCTTTACTAAATTTGAGCTATGTAAATTTATATATTGAGACTACAAGCTAGCTAATGCCGGCAAATTGAGCGACTTTTGCGTCAGAATTTTAGACACAAATTTCACGCATGAATGACGCAAATTTCATGTGTGAATAAAGTGAGTTAACTGAAAATGTTCAAGCACGATTATTCACTTCATTCGTGTCTGGTGTTAAAACACAGTAACACAGCATCATCTGCAAATTTAGGCTTGATTTTTAGGTGATGCTGATTGAGAATAAATTTTAAAGAAATAGAGAAGAAGAATAAAAGTTAGTGAACCGAAGGATAAATGATGATTGGCAAATAAAAAAAATGTATTCCTCTACCAGCAGTTTGGAAGAGTTGTGTTTTGAAAAGTAATCCCCAGAAGTTTCCCATGGTTATATTACACTGCTAAAAATTGAGAAATATAAATATACAACATACACTTGTATTCCCCATATTCAGCGGCACGTTTTCACTCTTTAGTGTGTTTGTTGTCAAGAGTTTCTCGTCACCATCTCACCATTGCCACCTGAGACCATTGAGATCTGAAGCTTGAAATCCAACTGGATTAAAAACACACACATTGGCTTTGTCATCCGATGCATAATCTGTTGATTTAATCCGGGAGCTTCTTAGCACAGATATTTGCAGTGATTATTCGGGTTTGCTGTGAATGGAACTTGTGAAAATAATGCATCAGAATTTACATTGCTTTCAACTTTTTGTCCCTCAGATGTGTTTATACCATTATCTGACAGCCTTTTAATCAATCTGAAAGAGGGCAAGGAGGTGAGCACATACACACATATCATCTTGAACATTCTGGGATTCAATGTAAATGCAAGTGGATGTGTCTGTAACACGAGTGTTCTTGTTGTAGCTGGTCCAGGATCTGTTAAAGAGTATGCCACAGATGTTCAGTAAGACGATGGAGACTCAGTCTGCTCTGGGCCCAGCACTGCAGGCAGCATTTAAATTACTGTCACCCACTGGCGGGCGAATGTCTGTCTTTCAGACTCAACTCCCAACTCTGGGCGCCGGGGCTCTCCAGCCCAGAGAAGAACCCAGTCAGAAAGCGTCAGCCAAGGTTTCAATATCACTTTTATTTTTTTTGGAATTGATTGATTGATTATGTATTGTGTTTCCAGAAAACAAGTAACACATTAGTGTTACTCACAAAAGTAACATGAGTATGCCCAGTCAACAGATACTAACAAGTACACTGGTTTAATTAATAGTTTAATATTTTAGGATATTTATTGTGACTTTGTTAATTAAAAAATACTTGAGGTTTTAAAACACTTTGAACACACACACACACTTCTTTAAAATCACTTTTCCAACATAGGGCCAAATCGTTGCTCAATCGTTTTAATTTGTGCTGATTCTGCTGGGTACAGATACGGTTTCATTTTCCATTGTGGGATTGTAATAAGGCATCTGTTGTTGTCTTTGTATTTATACCTTTTCAGTTGTCGTTAAATTTTCCTCTCTGCCCAGATTTTAATTACAGCAAATATTTCCTCCACATGTTTTTTTTTTTATAAAATTCGCTCTAATAACGTGTTTTGCCAACTAAATGGAGAAATGGGTAGCCAGCGAACATACAAATAACCGATCCAAAGTAGTGATGCATGCAAAAATCTCAGTCTGGGGAAGGTTTTAAATTGTTTGTGTCGAACCAATCTTAATCAAAAATGTAACTGTATAACGTTTCTTACTGTTTTTGAAACATTTGGCCTGATGATGAAGATGATATTTTGAACTGTTTGTATGTAAGCACTTGTGTTTATCTGTAAGTTGGTTAAATGTTTTATGATTGTATTTTATTTCAGGACATTCAGCATCTCGCTCCTGCTACAGATTTCTATAAGAAACTGGCTCTGGACTGTTCTGGCCAGCAGGTGGCTGTGGATCTGTTCCTGCTAAGCGCACAATACTGTGATCTTGCATCTCTCGGTCAGTCACACAGATGTGTACAACTATAGATTTAAAACTCATCTTTAGCTACTCCACAGACTTCATTGTATTTTGCTATAGTTTCAACACTATTTCATGGCAGTTTATTTCGTATGTATTTTACGAGGTGGCTAATTCTTATGAATTCATACAATCCTACTTGTAAGTTTTTGTACAGTTCACTTGGTACGAATTCATGCGAATTAGCCACCTCGTTAAAAATACGTACAAAATCTTGTGAGATCAAGTTTTGGCAAGTTTCTCTACTTTACATGGGATGAGTAGCTTTTTCAATGATTGTTTACAGATAGACTGATTGACTTTTATGTGACTACATCATTATTCCAGAAGGTCAGATGTTTGAAGTGAAGGGTCAGAAGTGATGTCAAGCCTTTAGACCTATTAGCTTCAGTTTGGGTTATAGCAGTAGATTACAGGTGGACATGTGTATGAATTTTAAGATGATAGTTCAACAGTACTATAAGTTATGCCTACAGTCATGTGAAAAGGAAAGTTCACCATTTTTTAATTAATTGGTTTTGCATTTCAGTAAAAATCTTCTTATTCTGTCTTTTTCAAGTGACTTTTAAAAGAAACAAATGCTTTCATCAATAAATTTCAAGCCCATCGTGCTTTATTTTTCAAGTGTCCTGAGGGCATACTCCCAAGTTCTGTATGAGTGTAAAGGATGAGTTTATTGCTTGAAAACATAATGTCTAATTAGGATGTCTATTGTTTTCTATGAATACACACAGCATAAATGCTGACAGCTAGTCAACGAATTGTTTAAAAGATTTAAATTTTTTATCCATTTTCTGTTCCTACAGGTTGTATATCCAGATACTCAGCTGGCAGTGTTTATTACTACCCATCTTATCACAACCAGCACAACCCATCTCAGACAGAACGCTTCCAGAAAGATCTCAAGAGATATTTGACGAGGAAAGTCGGCTTTGAGGCTGTTATGAGGATACGCTGTACAAAAGGTCTCCTTACATACATTTTCCTACGTTTGTTGCACAAAAAAATAGTTTTTTTACATATGACCTTTTAAATCTATGATGCGTGTTAAACTGTCTGTGTTTTAATCTTCAGGCCTGTCCATACACACTTTTCACGGTAACTTCTTTGTCCGTTCCACGGATCTGTTGTCTTTGCCCAATGTGAATCCTGATGCTGGTTTTGCCGTGCAGATGTCCATTGATGAGAATCTGCTCGACATGCAGGCGGTTTCTTTTCAAGCCGCTCTGCTCTACACATCCAGCAAAGGTCCAGAGCCCTAACGTATCATTAACACATCAGAATCGTGTTGTCGTATTTACATGGTTATGACATCATGATGCTGTGCTCTTTCAGGGGAGAGGAGGATTCGAGTGCACACATTGTGTTTGCCTGTGGTCAACTCTCTGTCTGACATATTTGCTGGGGCCGATGTTCAGGCCGTCACTTGTCTTCTGGCTAGCATGGGTATGGCTTCCTGCAGTACATACTTTACAGTGGCCTATAAGGAATTATGGCACTTTTAGCATTTTTCATCTTATGTCGATATACATACATTTTTAAATGACCTTTTTGGGAACCATTGTAAATATTGAGTACATTTTTTTTATAGTCTTTAGTTGAATTGTTTATTGAATGTGACTTATCTTTTACTTTGTGTTGATGAGTGCACGAAAAGACAACATGGGTATAAAAGAAATACTTTTTTTTATGATGCTGCTTGGCAGTTGTCATTCATAGTCAATAATATTTGTGAAACTGCCCACACCTAACATTGTGAATTTTTTGTGGCGTACCCTAACAATGTTTGTTATATTGTTTTGTTTAGCCGTGGACCGCTCTGTGTCAGCCAGCCTCAGTGATGCTCGGGATGCTTTGACAAACGCAGCCATCGACTCGTTGACATCTTACCGCACATCAGTGCTGACGATCCAGCAGCCCGGTCTGCTGGCACCCGCTTGCCTGCGTCTGTTCCCACTCTATGTCTTGGCCCTGCTGAAACACGTGCGTCACCCATAACCAGCCTATCATTCCAGCACATCTGCAGTCATGTCACAGTACTGATCTTCCTCCTTTCTGTTTCAGAAAGCCTTTCGAACAGGAAATAGCACTCGATTGGATGACCGTGTGTTTGCCATGTGTCAGCTGAAGTATCAACCGCTGGAGTATCTCATGCTCATGGTACATCCAGCCCTGTACCGAGTGGATAATCTGACAGATGAGGTTAGATCATGTTACTTCCAGCAGGATGCTTTATTTGCCTGCTGCTTAAAGGAACAGTATGTAGGATTGTGGCCAAAACTGGTATTGCAATCACAAAACGTGTGGCTAAAACTGGTACTGCAATCACACAGCTGGTGGCCAATACACAAAATGACAAACATCAGTTGAGGGCTGCAACTCCCACTCTTTAAATGACAATATCCTGGCCGGACTGCTGTTGTCAGTGATATAAGTATTTCTTAATGTCTAGTGACATTTTAGGGCCATTTAATGATTAATTGATATACATTTCTTACATACTGTTCCTTTAAGTCATGTGATCAGATTTGTCAAAATGAATTCCATAATCTGACTACCAGTTTGTGCTACTTACCAGCTACTTTCTGTGCTTCGGGATGAGTTATTTGTACTTGGTCTTAAAATGCAGTTGATGGTTTCCAACTTATTTCTGTGCCTTCACACCAGACGCTATTCTCGCAGAGTTGGACCATGAACATTTTTATTGAACTCTCATCATTCTAGCATGACATTCGCGTGATTTGCGCATGAAATTGGTGTGATTTGCGCGTGAAATCCGCTGTATTTTTGTTTGAAATCTGAGTCATTCCCACTTGAAATCCGTCTCATTCCTGTGTGAAATTCAGATGCAAATACACTTAATTTATAGTCTCAACATGTGGATATATCAGTTAAGAGCATTTTTTACACCTTACCAGCCTCCAAGCAAGATCCTTTTTATTCCTGTTTCTATTAAAATATGAAAATGTGACACACAGATGGTTTTGTTCTTTATTTTGGTCTGGTATTTCTGCATCCGCTCGCTACATTGTAATCACATCACTACTAGTGCAAGTTCCTGATTGTTTAACGCAGCGAGAATAATATCCGCAGAAGTTCAGATTTTTCCACTGAACGCTTCACAGGGCCAAAACCCTTAATTTGTGCCATGTCATCCACGCGAATCGCGCTGTAGGTCGTGTGTTTGCATTGACTTAACAAGCTTAACTCTTCATACGCATCTTGTGTGTGAATGCAGTATCACTGGTACATTTAGATTTTTGGATTTATGTTGTTTTTAGTACTCTGCTTGTATAAGTTTACATCTGTGAATTTGTAGTCTTTTGCTGCCTGATGATTTTTTTAATGAATGTGTACATTCCTACTTTGCTTTAAAAACATCTGCCTGTTAAACACCATATAAGCATGGACATATGCGTGACATTACTCATGTTGTGCACAGGGGGCGCTGAATGTCAATGACCGTACCATCCCTCAGCCCAGAGTGCTGCAGCTTTCTGTGGAGAAACTGAGCAGGGAAGCAGCATTTTTGATGGATAGTGGCACAGTAAGTACAGGACAGTGATGACATGAATCCTGCCTGAGTTTAACTCGGCATCATTAAATCACATATCTCTAAATCTCTTTCAGGCAATGTATCTGTGGATTGGAAGAAATTGCAGCCCAGTTTTTATCACAGAAGTCCTGGGAGTCCAGAGTTATGCTGCTATTCCTCAGAGCATGGTAAAGTACACCGACCTGTTACATAATACAATAATATAATTTTGGATATTGCATTCTTGTTTTGAGGATGTGTCACAGTGATCATTGTGATTGTTATACATGATATAAATTGTGATTGTCTCATTAAAATGTTTATAAGTTGGTGTTGAAAGCTGCAAATCGTTGTGTTTTGTCTGTAGAATCAGCTTCCAGAGTTGGACACGGCCGAATCATCCAAAATCAGAGCCTTCATTGACTGGCTAAGAGAACGACGGCCGTTCTACCCCACTTTGCACATCATCAGGTCTGATCATCACAATATATTCACTTCAAGTATTGTTAAATAGGATGATTTATTAATGCAACATTAATGACGTATCACTTTTGTCTGTAGTATTCTGATAGCGATACTGAAACCCCACTACTCCAATATCATGTTTCCATCTCTCAAACATCTAAGATGTTAATTAATACATTTGTGACCCTGACCCATGCTGTCTAAATGATTCAGAATGTGCACTGCCTAATTTTGAGCTACATGTTTGAATGTATAAATGTCAATTTTGGTCGAAATAGAGGTTTTCATCAAATTAAATAAGTTAAGCTGTCATCTAGCGATTCTAATGCAGTCATTAAAAATCTAAAATGATCTTTATTTGTACGTTTTCTGAGAGTTGTACGATCCTAAATGCTTAATCTTAACAAGGGATGTGTGTCCATCCACAAGCTCGTCTGACATTTTGGTTTGAGTTTTAAAGGTGCAGTAGAATGTAAAACTGTATTTACCTGGCATTGATAAATAATACAAGCGATTTTTTCCTCTTTCTTATGTAAACCTCCTGCATGCAAAAAAAGCTGGAAAACAGGCCAATCTCAACATATCACTGACTGTGACGTTACGCCCCAACATTAAATTACACATTAAATTAATAATATTTTGAAAAGGAAAGTTGTGACTGCTGAGTTAGCGCTATGTGCTAGTTAATGCTATATGCTAGCATTTAGGCTGAAGTTCTGTAATTGACGTTACAGTTACATTTTGCAGGTCAATACTGAAAAAAAAACGTACCACTCAGAAACGTCCATTAACAATCTCCACACAATGCAACAACATTCTTTATCTGATACAGAGTCAAACATAAGGTCTGTTTACACGCACGCACACACACACACACACACACACAGCTATTCAAAAGAGCTGCTCTGACGAACAGCCAATCAGAGCAGAGCTCAACATTATTATTCATGACCCTTTCAAGTAAGGTAATAATAGACTATTTAATTCTAAGGAGAAATCCTAGGGTTGTAAATGGACATGTAAAACTGTCTTTGAATAATTTTTGCACTTAATAAATCCACAAACCTTTTATGTAGATATCAGAGAACAATTTAACAGCTTATTTCAATGGTTTCTTTGGCACCTTTAATACATGCAGGAATCAGAAAATAAAGTGCAGGACTTGCTTAATGTTAGGAGTTATTAAGTTTGGGATCTGTCTGAAGAAAAAGTTGAACATATAGTTTGTACCCGTGATTTTAAGGTATAGATGCGTTGATTTTCGTTTTTGGAAATTTGGAAACTTAAGTAAATTTTTTCTTTGCTTACTCTATAAACTTCAAACAGGGATAGCACTGTCATTTCTTATCAGAATCCGACAAATCATACATCTTTTTTAATGAAGAATGTCAAAATATAAATGACTCATTTTTGAAGATTTGCTCATTCCGACCAAATTTGCCAGCAGGGTCTTTTTCCTGTGGTACTGTGCTGGTCTCACGGCACTGCACAGACCGATCACATATGACATTACAGTACTGTGAGAGTGATTCATTATGTACACAGATAAGTCTGCTTCTAAGCACTTCCTCTACACCCTGTACGGACCCTTGCAATGCCGAATAAAGCCAAAGACACCTCCTATCACTGTGGTACTATAGTCTTAAAAGCACACAGTGATGTTTGGCATCACTTTGATGAGACGAAAATGTGCAAAATGTGCAGTGCTGTCACAAGTTCAAAGTGTTATCATCATGTCATATTGAAACATTATGTAACAGTAATCAAATACCATGTTAAATGTTTATACCAATTATTGATTTATTTTTAATACGGTTGAACTATTCGCCTATTTTACTCATCTCACTACATCATACTAGAACTTATGCAACATTGGTCACATCTGGTGAACAAGTGTCCTTGATTTCATTGTGTGTGCTCATCAATTATATGACAAAATATGTCATTTTTTGTATTCCTTATGTTTTGTACTATTTTGCCTGTAATTTTACGGTTTGTTTGCAGTACTCCATGAGTTTGACATTGACACAATCCTTTTGTGGTTACAGAGATGAGAGTCAACTGAAGTCTGATTTCATGCAGAACATGATTGAGGATCGCACCGAATCTGCGCTCTCTTACTACGAGTTCCTCCTGCATCTACAGCAGCAAGTGTCCAAGTGAACAGACACCGAACCACAGCAGTATTGAGCAAAAACAATCACACTTAAACACAGCGATGACGTTTCCTTACTGACCTGACCGCTCTGTGTTTCTGTCTCTTTAAGAAAGGGTAATGGATGAAATGAAATGACTCCAGCGGTTCACTGCTTGTCCAAAGTTCAGATTTCTGAGAATCAGATGATCGCATATTAATGTGAAACCGACCGCACCGCTTAGCCATTGCGTCACACTTCTAACAATAAAGTATCATTTGTATCACACTAATAGTTTTGTGCGGGAGTGTTGCTTGTTTTTCAGGATAAAGTGGACACAAAAACAACTCCTGATGCAGTCATGTTGTATTCAAAGATGGGTTTTAATTATATTCATTATTATCATTGTGTTAGATGAATCTGTATGCACAGATCTTTGATCTAATCATTTATAATTTATTGCCTTTTAATAAAGAAAAAACCTAAAACGTAGGAAATGCAATTTCTAACGATTAGTGCAATTCTGAATTCTTTTACACATTTTTATGTGTTCAAATTTAAAGCCTGTCTGTTTTCTTGTAATTATTGTTTTAATTTATGAGAATGGCAGTTCAGTTCAATTCAATATTTGCCTTAAATGGAAGTTTATTTTGTTGGAAAACACTTTGTAAGTATGTAATATTTTAATAGGACATGGGAGAATTCAGACACTTAACATTGTGATCTTTAAACATGATATATACAAACGTATATTGATAAACTTACATTATACTTGATTTTAGTACAAACATTATTTAGATCATGTTATATATATAAAAATAAATTGGTTGGGACTTTTAATTCTGGGTTTGTTTTGTTTTATTTACGATTCACAATAAGCTTACAGATGTGCATTGACTGTCTTTCCAACTAATGATCTTTAACATTAAAATTGGATAGTGTATCTAGAAGTTTCTCCGAACTAATTTTTATATTCCTCTGCTTTCTCCACAACTAATAATTGTTTATCTTGAGGGACTCGCTATGAATGCAGTACTGTTGAAGGTCCATATTCTTCTAATATCAGACATACTCGTCTTCATTATGTGTACAAACATTTCCAGGATTCACAAATCAATGGAATACAAGTTTTCACTCCCCTCCAGAAAACACGCAAACCAAAGTTCTTCGTTTACTGATGGATTTATTTGTTTATTTAATTCGTCCTTAATCCACCGTCGAACTATTTAAAAGCAGTAGAAAACATAATATAAACAAACAACACAATCAAAAGAGCGAATAAAACAAGAAATAAAGCATCACAATACACAAACATACCTCGCTGGCTGCATACCAACTGAGAGGGAAATGAGTCCAAAAAGCAACTATAAATAAGACACGAATTACTTTAGACTCAGCGGTGTACCGGCATGACCGCGAGTCGATATCTTGAGTCTCTCTCTCTCAGGTGCATCATAGGGTACAACAATAAATGTGCGCATGTAACCCTTGACCCGCATGACCTCACTTCCTATTAGACGAATAAATCATCATCTTCATCGTCACAACAATAAATAATAATGACAGAAATGGGATGCAATTGGTATGCCAAAAAACAAATATATCAAAGGAAAAACAAACAAACAAACAAACCCAATACATTTAAACAACAGCTAAACTCCCACCAAATCATACAATGATTTCACTAAAAAAAAATCATGAATATTTCTAACCTTAAAATTGTATGATATATGTGCAAAATACAGCATTATTGAGCCTCAAGCAGCAACATCATCTTTTGAAAGGCCTATCAAGGTACACAGGCTTGAGAGTATACCTTCCTGAATGGTCCAAAGTTGAATCATTCATCAGGGGGTGGGGGGTAACACAATGCTAGATTTCATTATCAAGATATGATTTGGCATAAGTAGTTCAAAACTTGTTGGATCATTTAAGTGCTCAGTTGTCATCGGCCTGCTATTTATAATAGTCGTCACTTCATACAGGAAAGTTCTCAACGAAGCACTATCGAGTCTCTTACCAGATTGATCAAAAATTGCTGTTAGAACACTTCGGATTGTCCTTATTTGTCTCTCCCATACGCCTCCCATATGGCTAGATGATGGAATGTTCATGATGAATTCACATCCATAATCCTTCAACTGCTCATGATTTTGAAACTTCTTTGGGGTGATGGCAGGATGCTTAATATAAGGGTGGAAAGTAAATCTTGCCAACCGTCCCCCAACTCTAAAGACACCATGTTCGTCTATAAATGCACTTAACTGGCGCAACTTGTTGGCTTTGTCTTTGGTTTTAACTTTACAGTTCCTTTTAATACTTTCCATTTCAGTACTGAATGCGTCCAGTTGAACCATTTTGATAATAAATACCTCTGTTTCTCGTCTTTCTTCAATGCTTGTGGCACAACTTAAATCTGACTTACAGCCACTAGAATATTTAGCGTAACGAATGAGACATGCAACAGCCTTAACAACTCTTTCCCAATCAGAGAACTTCGCCAGATGATTTAACAATATCCTTTCTTCTGTTACCTTATTGCTTAACGCCTGGACAGCTTTACGTTCTGAATCATCAGTGACTTCTCCCACCTTGTCATCTCCTACAAGTAGCTGGCTCTTCCATAAGAAGTCTGAACCAGTGAACATATTTGAAAGCAAATTTGACCTCTCACTTTTAAAGGGTAAGGGCATTACAACGTGACCATCTGATGTGTGTTTAATTTCATCTTTTAACTTTGTCAAGACATCTTCTTGAGAGAAGCAATCCTCTTCTGCCCGCTCATTGAAATCTGACTCCATCTTCATGACATCATCAGTAGCGACCATTTCTTTAATCTGGGTCTTAGAAACAAAATGAACTTCACCCTTGAGCTGATCAAGTACTTCAAGTTGAGGGATTACTTGCCTTACGATAATACGATGACTCACAGCGTGCGCGTCACCATAGTGTTCACCTGGGTTGCCATAGCTTACAATGCTCCAGCCCAAGTCGGTTTTTTGTGCAAATGGTTGGTTTTCTTCTCCGCAGACAACCTCCCGGGGCATTAGAGCTTGTGGGCAGTTGTATCCTATCAACAAGCCAATTTCACATTCTCTTTGCGGAGCAATATGCGGTGCAAGATGCTCCAAATGGGGCCATGCCTTGGCAGTCTCAGGAGTGGGAATGTGTGATCTATTGGCGGGGATAAATTCTCTTGTGTACACTGTTGGCACTGTGATTTCCTTGGTGGAATTTAACCCTCTTATTTTTAAACCCTCAAGTCTTTTACAGGGGACAATTGTTTCTCTTGAGGACATGGTGGATAACTTAAGCTTTACTGATTCTGTATTAATTTTCAAAGTATCTGCCACGTGCTCTAGAATGAAAGAGGAATCACTCTGAGAATCCAGCAAGGCATAAACAAGGACTTCCTTGCCTGAGTTACTTGACACCATAACTGGAACTATTGCTGAAGTTTGAATGCTGCCACCATCTTTTAAGATCCTGTTAGATGTGGTTTCTGCAATGATGTCTTGTGATGTAGGATCTTCTTGATAGCCAACTTGATTCTGCTTAGATTCCCGTTCTGAACGGTCCTCATGTAAACAAGTAGGATGACGTCTGGAACAGGAATCACAAATCAACCTCCTCTTACAGCTTTTTGACTGATGACCCGGGTTCAGGCAGCCGAAACACAGATGCTCATGTTGAATGAATTTAACTCTGTCTGCAACAGGTCGCTCAAGAAATTTGTGACACTTCTGGAGGCTGTGCGCAGTGTTCTTACAAAACATACAAGAGACCCAACTTTCAGAAATGTTTGTACTAAAGCTCTTGGCATCAACAGTCCAAGTTTTGGAGACAGCTGCACTTTGATTCTTGAGTCTTAAGTTCTCTGGCTCACTTGCCCATATAGCTTGATGCGAAGTTATTGGATTACAAGCAATACTGGCCTCCATGGATAAGAATGTTACAAAATAATTAAAGTTTGGAAAACGTCCGTGCTCTAGTTGGTAAAGTGTAGCTCTTCTGTTCCATCTCTGGCTTAAACATTCAGGCAGCTTGGCAACAAGTTTTTGATTCTCTGTTGGATCATTAAGAACATGTAGATTCTCGTTACGGGACATGGCACATTCACAACTGCGCAAAAAATCTGCATACTGTCTTAATGCAACACTATCTCTACTGGATATACATGGCCAAGCATATAATTGATCTCGGAAAGCCTTTGCAATGACAAATGGCTGACCGTACCTTTCATCGAGCAGATTCCAAGCTAAGCTATATGAATCTTCTGACTCAAGCAAAAAATGACCTTCTAAGGCCTCCTTTGCTGTGCCCCCAACATATCTCTGAAGATAGAAAATCTTCTCTATATCTGGAATATTCTTCCTCTCAATTAAGGTTTGAAAAGATAACTTCCAATGATTGAACTTAAGTGGGTCACCACAGAAAATGGTTGGTTCTGGAACAGGTAGCCTATTTGCTGCTATGGCCTCAGCCAAAACCTTAACAAGATCTTGAGTATCATCTGAGAAATTACCCCTTAGTGGCGTATATCTTAGTTGTAAATCACACACAGGATCAGTTTGTTTAGCTGCATGGACAATCATGGGGGCATCCGATTTCTGAATTAAAAGATCTTGATTTGTGTCAAAATTGATTTCTTCATACACTTGTAGCTTAGCCTTGGCAGCATTCAATCTCTTCAGTCCTTCCAAACGATCGAGCTCTCTCCTTAAGTGTTCGACCGACTGTCTTCTAATGGCATTTTCTTCTTGTTGCTTTCTCAACAGTACATCTTCTTGAGCTTGTCTTTTGATTTTTCGTTCAACTTCTTCCCTCTCTTCCTGGAGCCGCCGAGATACTGCTGCTGCTTCCTGGGCTGCGGCTATCTGCCTATTTTCAACCTCAAGTGCCTCTAATTCTTCTTGCTTACGCTCCTGTTCACTCATGATTTGAAGCACAGCTCTTGTACTGGCATACTCTGCAGCAGCTTCTTGTCTTTTTACTAGTGACTCATTGGAACAAATGGATTTGGTTCCACAGCTCTTATTAACAGGAAAAGAAATACTAGAGGCAGAGGATGCAAATACAGAGCCAGCATCAGGCCAAAACAGCTCTTCATCAACTCCCTGAATCCGAGACGTAACATTCTTTATCATAACCTTAGTAATTGAAGTGCTTTTATCCAATTTGCAGCGCATGTCATGAGTTGGAACATCAAGTTTTCTATAGACATCATAAATATTGTTAAGTTCATCCAATTCCTTTTCAATGCGAGTTACATGTTCTTGAAGAATGTCACTTGGATGGTTTTGCTCCAAAGACCTTTTTGCCACTTTAGTCAGGACCTTCCAACAATCGTAGGCATTGTTAAAATGGAGCAACAGTGACTTTAACTTGGCCATGTGTAGGTCTTTGCCTTTCTCTGTCAATTTTCGTGATCTGACGCTTCTACGAGGTTCATGATGATGTTCAAATGCACCTGAATTGTCAATTTGCTGTTGCTCGACATCAGGCTGGTTGGCCTTTAGTAACTTTGCTGATTTCTCTGTGTGCTGAGACGTTTCTAACACACTGCTAATTTCTAATATCTCTAATTGCTGGTCTTCATCTTTACTATTCTGAGACATAGTGAATTATAAGGTAGACTAGGCTAAAATAATCACAGGGCAAATGTCTGAAACAAGCTCAATTTAACTATTTGACTAAGTCACTGTCTTTCAAACAATTAATAGGCTAATTTAGGCTTAGAAACCTCATGAAACAATACAAGTTTCAAGTACAAACTAGGCCTCTTTAAAAATAGTTGTCATATAACAAGACAAATGTACATAAAACTTCAAATTCAACACCTTGGTGAGACAATATGATAACAGTTTCAAGTACTAACTAGGCCTATTTGAAAATAGTTGTCATATAACAAGACAAATGCACAGAAAACTTCAAATTCAACAACCTAGTGAAGTATGCAAACTTATTTTCAATTCAACTGCATTTACTCATACCCCCTTTAAATGTTCTTAAATATGACCAGTTGGCTAATCAAAATAAACCCACATTAACAGTGTTCACAGACCAATCAAAACCTTTTCAAAGACAGCCTGAGAAAAACTTTAACAGTATATAATACTTATCGGTTACGTGCCATATTCAACAACGTGATAAAATGTACGGACTTAATTTCAAATCAACCGCATTAGTCCGAGCCCCCTTTAAATGTCCTTAAATATGTCCAGTTGACTAATTAAAATAAGGCAACATTTTCAGTGTTCATAAACCGATCAAAGTCTTATTTCAAAGAAGATCTGAAAGAAAAACGTAATACTAAATAGTCAAGTGCTTATCTGTTTCAAGCCGTTCCTCCACGCCTCTTCAATGAGAAACTTTATCTTTCGTGGATCCGAAATCAGTCCGCAAAGTCGCCTTAACAAGTCCAGTTCGCCTCCTTTTTCAACGAAAAACGTGGCTTTAATCAGAGTAATTTACTTCAATCCCAGGAATTTCCACGCCAACAAACTGACGCGTCTTCGCGTTGCGGACGAGTATCCGTAGGCTGATGTTGACTTCAGCTCCGAGTTCGACTTTCACTCCCCTCCAGAAAACACGCAAACCAAAGTTCTTCGTTTACTGATGGATTTATTTGTTTATTTAATTCGTCCTTAATCCACCGTCGAACTATTTAAAAGCAGTAGAAAACATAATATAAACAAACAACACAATCAAAAGAGCGAATAAAACAAGAAATAAAGCATCACAATACACAAACATACCTCGCTGGCTGCATACCAACTGAGAGGGAAATGAGTCCAAAAAGCAACTATAAATAAGACACGAATTACTTTAGACTCAGCGGTGTACCGGCATGACCGCGAGTCGATATCTTGAGTCTCTCTCTCTCAGGTGCATCATAGGGTACAACAATAAATGTGCGCATGTAACCCTTGACCCGCATGACCTCACTTCCTATTAGACGAATAAATCATCATCTTCATCGTCACAACAATAAATAATAATGACAGAAATGGGATGCAATTGGTATGCCAAAAAACAAATATATCAAAGGAAAAACAAACAAACAAACAAACCCAATACATTTAAACAACAGCTAAACAAGTCCTGTTTTTTATCTGCAGGGTTCCCACTGGTGACGGAATTTCTGGAATAGCATTGAATTTATAAAAGGTCTAATCATGTCAGTGAAAGTCAGGGAATTTGACTTGGAGTGGAACCCTGAATTTGACATACAGTATTGATATTTGGATGTTTTGCCTTTTACCAATCAGTCATATACCGGTAGAAATGTGCTCATACGAGGTATCGAGATGGGGTGTGTGCATGTTCCACTTCATAGGGTTTATTTAAAATCTGATCTTGTTACAGGAGTTGTTGAGCTGGGTGTGCGCCCCAAAATTCCTGTGGACGGGGTTAGTATAATTCTGGGGAATGACCTGGCTGGAGCTAATGTTTTCCCTTACCCCGTCGTGGCTAATCCACCTGTCGCCAGTATTCAGCCTGACCTGTCTGTTCAGTTTCCTTCAGTGTTCCCTGCTTGTGTGGTAACGAGGTCACAATTGAGGAAGTTTAACGATGTAATCGATCTTTCAGACACTTTTCTTGGTACTGATGTTGAACCTAGAAAAGATCCTGTAGTTGTGGAGTCTGAAATAAAGCCAAGTTTAGAAACTTCGACAATGGAGGGAATTTCTTTACCGGTGGGTCGAGATCAGTTGTCCTTAGCACAGAAGTCTGATCCTACATTGCAAAGTTGTTATGAGATGGCCGTTAATGCTAATGAGATCTGTGATCTGGATACATCATATTACTGGGATGATGAGGTTCTCATGAGGAAATGGAAGCCTCCACATTCTGATGAAGCAAAGTGGCGGGTGAGCTATCAGATTGTTTTACCATTGGGGTATCGATTACAAGTTTTGAAATTAGCTCATGATCATCCTCTTTCTGGACATTTAGGTGTCACGAAAACGTTTCAGCGCATTTCCAAGTACTATTTCTGGCCGGGATTAAAATCTGCGGTATCGGATTTCTGCCGTTCGTGTGATGTATGTCAACGTGCAGGGAAACCAAATCAAAAGATTCCTGAAGCACCTTTGTGTCCTATTCCTGTGCTGGCTGAACCTTTTGAAAGGTTGATAATTGACTGGGTCGAAAATTGAAAACTGGGTATCAGTACATTTTGGCCATTATGTGCTATGCAACACATTATGCTGAGGCTATTCCGCTGCGCTCAATAAAAGCTCCTCTAATTGTAAAAGAGTTGAAGTTTTGTACTACTTTTGGTCTGCCTCGAATAATTCAGTCTGACCAGGGGTCAAATTTGACCTCGAAAGTATTTGCACAGATGCTTGCTGAGTTGGGAGTAACTCATAAAATGTCTAGCGCATACCACCCAGAGTCGCAGGGAGCTCTTGAACGGTTCCACCAGACGTTAAAGTCTATGCTCCGTGCCTTCTGCGTGGAGACTGGGAAAGACTGGCCTGACGGGTTGCCGTTATTGATGTTTGCTATACGCGAGTCTGTTCAGGAGTCTTTGGGTTTTAGTCCTGTTGAGCTGGTGTTTGGGCACACTGTGCGTGGCTCGTTAAAGCTCTTGAGTGAGCAGTTGCTAAAAAAATCTAGTTCAGCTGTATCGGTGCTTGAGTATGTAAGTTCTTTTCGTGAACGCTTACACCAGGCGTGTGCTTTTACTAAAAATAATTTGGCTGGCGTGCAATCCAAAATGAAGAAGCGCTTCGATCAGAAAAGTTTATCGCGTAACTTCTGTGTTGGGGAGTTTGTTCTCGTTCTACTTCCTATCCCTGAGTCTTTGTTTCAGGCAAAGTTCTTTGGTCGTTACGTGATAGAAAAAAAGTTGAGTGAAACGGATTATGTTGTGAGCACCCCAGAGTCGGGTTTGTCATACAATATGCTTAAGACGTATCATGTGCGAGACGTGACACAGTCTCCCTTACCATCATCGCTTGCGGCCCCTATCCTTGTAAATTCTGAGCAAGATCATGAAGATGATGTGGCAGGTGACTTTCAAGGTTTTGGGGTACGTCTGGAAAATTCAGTTGTTTTGCTTAATATAGATTCTCATCTTGAACATTTGCCATCCTGTCAAAAAGATGATGTGGTACGTGTGATACGAAAATATCCCTCTCTCTTTTCTGATGTTCCTGGGAGAACTACAGTGTTGTGTCATGATATCGACGTGGGTTCTTCTTTGCCAATCAAACAACACCCGTATCGAATGAATCCAGTGAAACGGACGGCGATGAAATGTGAGGTTGAATATTTGTTGAAAAATGGGTTGGCTGATCATAGTCAAAGCCCATGGAGTTCTCAATGCCTGTTGGTTCTAAAACCCGACTCCTCTTTCCGTTTCTGTACGGATTATCGTAAGGTTAATAGTGTGACTAAAGCAGATTCTTTTCCTTTACCCCGAATTGAGGATTGTGTCGATCGAATTGGTTCTGCTAGGTATGTCACCAAACTAGATCTCTTAAAGGGGTATTGGCAAGTCCCTTTGACTGCCCGAGCTAGTGAAATATCTGCATTTGTCACTCCTGACAGCTTTATGCAATATAACGTGATGGCTTTCGGTATGCGGAATGCCCCAGCAACTTTCCAGCGGCTGATGCAGAAAGTTTTGTCAGGAGTGCCAAGTTGTGAAGCATATCTAGATGATCTAGTAATTTATTCAAACAGCTGGGAGGAACATGTGAATCAATTGGATCTAGTGTTCAATCGTTTGGCTGAAGCTTCTTTAACTTTGAATCTTTCAAAGTGTGAATTTGCAAAGGCAGTGATTACATACTTGGGTAAAATGGTAGGTCAGGGGCATGTGAAGCCTGTGATGGCCAAAGTGAGTGCAATACGTGACTTTCCTACTCCTGTCACTAAAAGAGAACTTAGGAGGTTTCTGGGAATGGCAGGATACTACCGTGGATTTTGTTATAATTTCGCAACGGTGGTGTCCTCTCTAACCGATCTTCTCAGCACTTTAAGAAAGTTTGAATGGAGTGAAAGGTGTGATCATGCTTTTAACGCAGTAAAAGATTTACTGTGTCATGCGCCAGTCCTTTCCACTCCTGATTTCACACAACCTTTTCAGTTGAATGTAGACGCAAGTGCTGTTGGAGCTGGTGGAGTGTTGATACAGGAGGATGACTCTGGTATTGAGCATCCTGTTTGTTATTACTCTAAGAAATTTTCCAGGTGTCAGCGCAATTACAGCACTATCGAGAAGGAGGCACTGGCCTTGGTGCTGGCATTGCGACATTTTGAGGTGTATTTGGGAGGTCATTGCAGCCCGATTAAAGTATACACCAATCATAACCCATTAGTGTTTTTGTCTCAAATGTCTAACAGTAACAAGCGTTTGATGCGTTGGTCACTTATTTTGCAGGAGTACAATCTTGAGATTAAACATCGGAAGGGTTTGGACAATGTAGTGGCCGATGCGCTGTCCCGAGTGCGGGGAGCTGATGATTGATTGTGAGGCGAATTGTGTTTTTTTCCCTGCATTTTCATTGGTGCAAAAGGAAAAAAATTGAGGAGGACAGTTTTAGAGGAGGACAGTTGTTACAATAACAGTTGTGGGGCATTTCGTGGAATTGTACTTCAGTATGGTTTCAGAAACAATGACATACTTAATCTTTTGGCACATCAGCATCAAATTGTTATAAGTATCAGGACTGTAAAAACAATATGCATCTTTCCACAGAAAGAACCAGCCTCAAATGTATGATTTTCTCCTTTCCTCGGTGTGGCCCTATACTCTGTCATATAAAATACACATTTCATATCAACATAAAAGCACAAAGTGTAACATTTTCTTATTGAATTTTTCTTTAATAAGAAAAGAAAATTTCATATTTTGACCCATATTTCTTTATTGAATAAGGACAAAACAAAGCAGGTAAACCATCAGCTCCTTTCGAAACTGAAGTCACACAGTGACTCTACAAGATGGAAAGCACAGAATCAAAGCATATTATACAACCAAAGGATAAATACACATTTAAAGGTCTGTATATAACAAACCCTGCATGTCTGCACACTGAAATAAATGCAGGACAAATCCATACACATTAACTGAACAGACAAGTTCAGACAACTGAAAACAAGACAATTAATGGATGAAGTAGCCTCCCTGCAAGCTTGTATTACAAACAGTATACACACAGTATACAGCACAAACATCAAAAGAGGCCAAATCAATAAAAAAAAAAAATTGAAAGCACACATATTAACTAAAATAATTCAACACATATTGGTCCCTCAGCAGCCGACCACTGTTGTCATCAGGGAAGATTTCCGGATTGTCCCAGTCCATGGCTGGCGGCACTCTGGGTGCCCTCTCCTTCCTCAGGCAGGCCACATTGTGGAGGACACCACAAGCCACAGTAATTTCACATGCCCTCACAGGGCTGACCCTTAATTTGTGAAAGCAGTGAGAGCGTGCCTTCAGGAGGCCAAAGGTCATTTCAACTCTGGCCCTAGCATGGGCATAGTTGTAGGCCTGCTGTGCTTCCTGGGGGTCTGTGAAAGGTGTCAGGAAAAAAGGCTGGCAGCCATACCCCCTGTCTTCCAGCAACACACCAGAGAATTCACCTGTCAACACAAAATCTCATCATTACTACCTCATAAACACAGTGATATTCTTGACACAGCCATTATGTAAAAAGTGGTTATTAATAGGGGTTGTGTGGCTCACCTTGTGATAGGCGCTGATAGATTTCAGAGGTCCGAAAGATTCTGGAGTCATGGACTGACCTAGGCCATTTTGCCAGTGTTCAATGGAACAGATCAAAAAGTTATGTACAGTCTTGTTCAAAATAATAGCAGTACAATGTGACTAACCAGAGTAATCAAGGTTTTTAGTATATTTTTTTATTGCTACGTGGCAAACAAGTTACCAGTAGGTTCAGTAGATTCTCAGAAAACAAATGAGACCCAGCATTCATGATATGCACGCTCTTAAGGCTGTGCAATTGGGCAATTAGTTGAATTAGTTGAAAGGGGTGTGTTCAAAAAAATAGCAGTGTGGCATTCAATCACTGAGGTCATCAATTTTGTGAAGAAACAGGTGTGAATCAGGTGGCCCCTATTTAAAGGTAGGGTAACACATTTTGAAAAATGCTAACGTTAGCCGCCTAGCAATAAAATTCCGATCCCACCCTCAAGTCAAATCGCCATCCAAAGTCACGCCTCTTTCCAAACACATGAACACGCACAGATCAGACGGTCACGTCTCATTCACCAGTGAGAAAACTTTGCAGTACAAAGTGAATAACACTTCCAAAATAACCAACATAAACAACTGGTTTACATCAGAATTAGTTTAAGCACACGTTCGATTGTGTAGACGTAGTAACTATATCGTTATGCTAATCCGGAAAACGAACACAAATTTCATAAGCAACACAACGTTTCATCAAAGTAGAATATCTGAATCCATCTCAATACAAACATATCGCGTACCTACCTTACCAAAATAAACAGTGCAACGACCCTTTCAGACCCGTTGCCTCCTGTAGCTGTTTGCATCTCGTGGTAAAGCAGTAAAGTTAACGATGTTAATTTGGATTTTTGCTCTTGCTGATCCAGCCAGTTTTTGCTGTTGTTGTTATAAAAGATGCATTTAGTTTTGTTGCTCCTGTGTAGGTTCTCAATTCAGCAGAAAAGTTTGCTGTTCTTGCTGTTTACAGACAGAGCGCACGTGAACGCGCCGATGACGTATGGTATCTGCGTGGACTCGCTGCGTGGTGGGAATTCAAATTACGCTTACGTATGAGGGACATAAAAGGAAACGTCCGTTCGGACCGAAATCTATGATTTGTTGAACATTTTTTGGTCCTACGCCTTTCACAGATGACATAAATTTTTACAAATACATTTAAACAACTTAACACAGTGATTGCTATCAGAATGTGAGGAGACTTTTAACCAGCATAACTAAAAATGTTTCAGGATCAAATCTGTTACCCTACCTTTAAGGATGAAGCCAACACTTGTTGAACATGCATTTGAAAGCTGAGGAAAATGGGTCGTTCAAGACATTGTTCAGAAGAACAGCCTACTTTGATTAAAAAGTTGAATATAGGGGAAAACCTATAAAGAGGTGCAAAAAATGATAGGCTGTTCAGCTAAAATGAGGCATCTCCAATGCCTTAAAATGAAGAGCAAAACCAGAGAGACGTGGAAGAAAACGGAAGACAACCATCAAAATGGATAGAAGAATAACCAGAATGGCAAAGGCTCAGCCAATGATCACCTCCAGGATGATCAAAGACAGTCTGGAGTTACCTGTAAGTACTGTGACAGTTAGAAGACGTCTGTGTGAAGCTAATCTATTTTCAAGAATCCCCCGCAAAGTCCCTCTGTTAAAAAAAGGCATGTGCAGAAGAGGTTACAATTTGCCAAAGAACACATCAACTGGCCTAAAGAGAAATGGAGGAACATTTTGTGGACTGATGAGAGTAAAATTGTTCTTTTTGGGTCCAAGGGCCACAGGCAGTTTGTGAGACGACCCCCAAACTCTGAATTCAAGCCACAGTACACAGTGAAGACAGTGAAGCATGGAGCATGATATGGGCATGTTTCTCCTACTATGGTGTTGGGCCTATTTATCGCATACCAGGGATCATGGATCAGTTTGCATTTGTTAAAATACTTGAAGAGGTCATGTTGCCCTATGCTGAAGAGGACATGTGTAATGGTTTTGTTCTGTGTTCTGTGTATTTTTGTATTTTGGACTTTTATTTTGATACTCTGCTCTGACTTTTATTTTGATATTCATCATGCCATGTCACGCTTCACACTTCCTGTTTGTTTCTGTATTTAAGTCACTTCCTGTTCACCTGTTCCTGGCTGATTATTACATAGCCATCCTGTTTGTATTTGCCTGTATCCTGAATCTGTTTACCTGTTAATCTGTTTTTGTATCTGTTCCTGTTTTGACCTGTGCCTGTATTTGGATTTATTGCCTGTTCTGCCGCCTGCCCTGATATATTTTGCCTGTCTTTGGATTTCTGATTCTGGATTAACCCTTTGGATTTGTTTGCTGGCCCTTATTAGGATTTTACATAATAAACACCTTTTGCACATGGATTCTCCTCTTCATCGCTTTCTTTAAAGCACACCCGTTACAGAATAATCAGCCAACACCGGAATCCAGCAAAGGATAGTAATTTCCCACCAGCACCATGACTCCAGCTGATCAACTTGTTTGTCTGCGCCAAGGTAACCGGCCTATTGAGGAATTTGTAGAAGAGTTTTGTGAACTACAACATCAGGTAGATTTCAAAGACTCTTTCCTGAAAGATATTTTTTACTGTGGATTAGATCGCAGCATTTCCTGTTCTATGCCACTCCATACACCACACTGGACTTTAGAACATTATATTGATTATGCTCTGTGTTTGTGTGGCTCTCCCTTCACTGTCGGTGTTGTGAATAGCAAACCAGAGGCTATTCACAACACGCCAAGCCCTGCTATGCCTGTTTTGTCTATGCCTGTTCCTAAAATGGCTGCCACCATGCCTGTTCCTAAAATGGCTGCCACCATGCCTGTTCATAAAATGGCTGCCATCCTGCCTGTCCCTAAAATGGCTGCCATCCTGCCTGTCCCTAAAATGGCTGCCATCCTGCCTGTCCCTAAAATGGCTGCCATCCTGCCTGTTCCCAAAATGGCCGCCATCCTGCCTGTCTCTGCACTTGCACCTGTTTTGGAGAGAGCTACTGTTATCCCTGCACCTGAATTACAGAGAGTCATCGTCACCACCACACCTGCACTCATGAGGGCTACTACCCACCCAGCACCTGACGTCCAGATGGCCACCCTGCCTGAACCGACGACCACAGAGGTATGTCTCATGGACTCTGTTATTTCTGAATTTGCCATAGCCCTGTGGTGCGTCTGGTCTGCCTGCTGCTTGTTTGTCCCCTGTGTTTCTCAAGGCCCTGAACCCGAACCCCTGGACTCATTTGATCTGCTTGATTCATCCGATCCATCTGATTCATCCGGCTCATCTGATTCATTCGATTCATCTGATTCATCCGACTGCTCTGATTTCATCGACTCCTATGATTCATCTGATCTGCCCGTCTCATCTGATCTGCCCGTCTCATCTGATCTGCCCGTCTCATCTGATCTGCCCGTCTCATCTGATCTGCCCGTCTCATCTGATCTGCCCGTCTCATCTGATCTGCCCGACTCATCTGATCTGCCCGACTCATCTGATCTGCCCGACTCATCTGATCTGCCCGACTCATCTGATCTGCCCGACTCATCTGATCTGCCCGACTCATCTGATCTGCCCGACTCATCTGATTCGTCTGTCCTGCCTGATTCGTCTGTCCTGCCTGATTCGTCTGTCCTGCCTGATTCGTCTGTCCTGCCTGATTCGTCTGTCCTGCCTGATTCGTCTGTCCTGCCTGATTCGTCTGTCCTGCCTGATTCGTCTGTCCTGCCTGATTCGTCTGTCCCGTCTGGTTCGTCTGGCTTACCTGATTCACCTGTCCCATCTGATTCATCTGCCTCACCTGATTCACATGATTCGTCTGACCCACCTGATTCATCAGATTCGTCTGTTCTGCCTGATTCACCTGTTCCGTCTGACTCATCTGATTCAGCTGTCCTGCCTGATTCACATGTCCCGTCTGACTCACCCGGTTTATCTGGTTCATCTGATTCACTTGGCTCACCTGGCTCGTCTGATTCGTCGGCTCCACCATCTGGAATATCGTCACCCTGGTCTGTGGAAGCTCTTCCAAGTTTTTTTTGGGGGGGGTAGTACCCGGACACAGGAGGGAGGCAGAGGACACCGAGGCGGAGGCCGAAGTGTACTCTGATCCTCCCTTTCCTTGTGATCTGGGTCTATTCCTACCCCATGACCCAGGTCCCAGCCTGCCCCATGACCCAGGTCCCAGCCTGCCCCATGACCCAGGTCCCAGCCTGCCCCATGACCCAGGTCCCAGCCTGCCCCATGACCCAGGTCCCAGCCTGCCCCATGACCCAGGTCCCAGCCTGCCCCATGACCCAGGTCCCAGCCTGCCCCATGACCCGGGCCCACACCTGCCCCATGACCCGGGCCCACACCTGCCCCATGACCCGGGCCCACACCTGCCCCATGACCCGGGCCCACACCTGCCCCATGACCCGGGCCCACATCTGCCCCATGATCCGGGACCATGCTGGCCCCACGGCCCTGGACCATCCTGGCCTCATGACCCAGGACCTCTCCTGAACTGCCCTGCCTTGCCAAGAGGTCCTGGCCCACCCGCCCACCCTCCATTTGGACTTTGTTATCTGTATGTTGGGCTCCGGGAGTCGCCCTTTAGAGGGGGGGTTCTGTAATGGTTTTGTTCTGTGTTCTGTGTATTTTTGTATTTTGGACTTTTATTTTGATACTCTGCTCTGACTTTTATTTTGATATTCATCATGCCATGTCACGCTTCACACTTCCTGTTTGTTTCTGTATTTAAGTCACTTCCTGTTCACCTGTTCCTGGCTGATTATTACATAGCCATCCTGTTTGTATTTGCCTGTATCCTGAATCTGTTTACCTGTTAATCTGTTTTTGTATCTGTTCCTGTTTTGACCTGTGCCTGTATTTGGATTTATTGCCTGTTCTGCCGCCTGCCCTGATATATTTTGCCTGTCTTTGGATTTCTGATTCTGGATTAACCCTTTGGATTTGTTTGCTGGCCCTTATTAGGATTTTACATAATAAACACCTTTTGCACATGGATTCTCCTCTTCATCGCTTTCTTTAAAGCACACCCGTTACAACATGCCCTTGAAATGGTTGTTTCAACAAGAAAATGACCCAAAACACACTAGTAAATGGGCAAAGTCTTGGTTCCAAACCAACAAAATTAATGTTATGGAGTAGCCAGCCCAATCTCCAGACCTTAATCCAATTGAGAACTTGTGGGGTGATATCAAAAATGCTGTTTCTGAAGCAAAACCAAGAAATGTGAATGAATTGTTAAAGAATCATGGAGTGGAATAACAGCTGAGAGGTGCCACAAGTTGGTTGAATCCATGCCACACAGATGTCAAGCAGTTTTAAAAAACTGTGGTCATACAACTAAATATTAGTTTAGTGATTCACAGGATTGCTAAATCCCAGAAAAAAAAATGTTTGTACAAAATAGTTTTGAGTTTGTACAGTCAAAGGTGGACACTGCTATTTTTTTGAACACACCCCTTTCAACTAATTGCCCAATTGCACAGCCTTAAGAGCGTGCATATCATGAATGCTGGGTCTCATTTGTTTTCTGAGAATCTACTGAACCTACTGGTAACTTGTTTGCCACGTAGCAATAAAAAATATACTAAAAACCTTGATTATTCTGGTTAGTCACATTGTACTGCTATTATTTTGAACAAGACTGTACACTGCAAGGCAAAAGGCAAACCAAAGTCAGACAGTCCAAACAGATTAATAATAATAATAAAAAATAATAATAAAAAAAAATCTATGCTTGTCTCTTTTCCCCCAGGGATCCCCTCCAACAGGCCTGCCTTTATATAGCTCCAATGCCGCCTCTGCTGGGGTGAGGTCAGCTTTTGGTGACCCACCACCCGTGCCTTGTCTCTGGGTATTCTTTTTCACTGCTAAAACAGTACAGACAATGTGTAAGCAGGCACCTTCTGGGTGCAATCTATGCTTGTGCATTATTAAGTATTAGTCAGGGCCCTTCTGCATTCTGCAGAATGTTCTTGTATTTGATTTTGCTAATTATAATTTTTCTCAAATACAACATTATATTTAAAGTATTTTGTGTTTGTATGATTTCTGGAACAGGAGGTTGGATTATCCTGGTATTCTCTCTCCAAGAATGAATTTTTCTCATTTAAGTTAATTTATTTGATACTTTGTTGCTGACTCCCCAACCCTAGACGGGTAGTTATGTAACAATATTTTCAGCAGAATCCTTAAGCCCACACCAGAAAAGAAGGCTGCTTCAGTAGCCATAGGAACAGTCAGTAAAGGATCAATCTAATCGCCTTGGGAAGAGAAAATAAAAAATTCAAGCAGGAAACCCACAAACTATGAGATCTGAAATAGATTTGATTGCTTCTTTCAAAACCAATAGAGACTATTAGCATCTGCTGTATTGTATGATAATAGTATGTCCAGGAATCTTTCTTAAATTTAATAACAAATGTCCAGCAGAAACCTTAAGCCCACACCAGCTAAGAAATCTGCTTCTGGAGCTAAAGGAACAGTGATGAAATGATCAAACTACTGTAAGTGCCTATTTGTCAGTGGAGAAGGCCACTTAAAGCTTGTGGCTATATCTTAAATTTCAACACAAATGTTCAGCAGAATCCTTAAGCCCTCACCAGAAAAGAAGGCTGCTTCAGTAGCCATAGGAACAGTGGGTAAAGGATCAATCTAATCGCTTTGGGAAGTGAAAAGAAACATTTCAAGCAGGAAACCCACAAACTATGAGATCTGAAATAGATTTGATTGCTTCTTTCAAAACCAATAGAGACTATTAGCATCTGCTGTATTGTATGATAATAGTATGTCCAGGAATCTTTCTTAAATTTAATAACAAATGTCCAGCAGAAACCTTAAGCCCACATCAGCTATAAAGACTGCTTCAGGATCCATGGGAACAGTAATAAAATGATCAACCTACTCATTTTCTGTAGGCAAAAGAGAGTTTGCAGGTTAGAAGCTGCCCACAAACTCTTCTAGGGCAAAGTAAGTGCCTACTTGTCAATAGAGAAAGACATTGTACCTTCAGGGATTCGAACCAGGGACTCCCCGCTGTTAAAGCTGGTGTTCTAACCCCTAGACCAAAGAGAATGTGTTGAAACCGGCCAGCCAAAAACTGGTCCTGTGTATTGCTGTATATGATCAAACTATGTGCTGGCTTGTACAGTCAGAGTCACACCCACACAAGTTGACACATACATGAATACATTTTGCTTGAAAGCACTAAATGTTTTGGGACTCTATCTTAAATTTCATAACATATGTTCAGCTGAAGCCTTAAGCCCACATCAGAAAAGAAGACTGCTTCAGTTTCCATAGGAACAGTGATACAACAATCAATCTACTTGCTTTGGGAAGGGACAAGAAAAATTCCAAGCAAGAAACCAACAAACTATCAGGTCTAAAGAAGATTTGATTGCTTCTTTCAAAACCCAAAAAGACTGTTGGCCTCTGCTGTATTGTATGCTAATAGTATGTACAGGACTCTTTCTTAAATTGAATAACAAATGTCCAGCAGAAACCTTAAGCCCACATTAGCTAAGAAATCTGCTTCTGGAGCTCAAGGAACAGTGATGAAATGATCAAACTACTGTAAGTGCCTATTTGTCAATGGAGAAGGCCACTTAAAGCTTGTGGCTATATCTTAAATTTCAAAACGAATGTTCAGCAGAATCCTTAAGCCCACACCAGAAAAGAAGGCTGCTTCAGTAGCCATAGGAACAGTGGGTAAAGGATCAATCTAATCGCCTTGGGAAGCGAAAAGAAAAATTTCCAGCAGGAAACCCAAAAACTATGAGATCTGAAATAGATTTGATTGCTTCTTTCAAAACCAATAGAGACTATTAGCATATGCTGTATTGTATGATAATAGTATGTCCAGGAATCTTTCTTAAATTTAATAACAAATTTCCAGCAGAAACCTTAAGCCCACATCAGCTATGAAGACTGCTTCAGGATCCATGGGAACAGTAATAAAATGATCAAACCTACTAATTTTGTGTAGGCAAAAGAGAGTTTGCAGGTTAGAAGCTGCCCACAAATAGCCTGGTTAGCCAGACCTACATCAAGATGTAAGGTCTGGCAACTCTTCACACAAACGGCTCAATGCAAGGGGCGGGATATAAGGTTGTCCCTCAAAATGCCTCTGCACGCAATAGGATAGCGCTATGACGGATCAGAGCAACGAAGAAGGTGACGTAGTTACCGTAACCAGTCGGCAAAACTCCAAACACATCTTTCTTGCTTAAAAAGGACTTCAGTAGGGTTTATTTGCTCTTCTCTCAAAGAAAAACATAAGTCTAAGTCCTCCAGAGTCGCGGCCAAAGCCGCTTCAAAAGATAGCTGTTCGCCAGCAGCAGCAGCAGCCATTCTCTGTTTTCAAGTAGGAACCGTTGCAGCTCTGTCGTCATCATGTTAAGCCCGCCCCACAGACGCTACACACGATGTGATTGGCCTGACCAAATTTTGGTTTTTGGACCGGTTAAGTGTATTGTGAGTGCCTAGACTAAACCCTGGCAGCAAATATATTTTGCGGCCGCTAGGGTGCGTCTAGATTTCTAGGCTAGCCCACAAACTCTTCTAGGGCAAAGTAAGTGCCTACTTGTCAATGGAGAAGGACATTGTACCTTGAGGGATTCGAACCTGGGACTCCACCATGTTAGAACTAGTGTTCTAACCCCTAGACCACAGAGAATGTGTGGAAACTGGTCAGCCAAAAACTGGTCCTGTGTATTGCTGTATATGATCAAACTGTGGGCTGGCTTGTCCAGTCAGAGTCACACCCACACAAGTTGACACATACATGAATACATTTTGCTTGAAAGCACTAAATGTTTTGGGACTCTATCTTAAATTTCATAACATATGTTCAGCTGAAGCCTTAAGCCCACATCAGAAAAGAAGACTGCTTCAGTTTCCATAGGAACAGTGATACAAGAATCAATCTACTTGCTTTGGGATGGGACAAGAAAAATTCCAAGCAAGAAACCAACAAACTATCAGGTCTAAAGAAGATTTAATTGCTTCTTTCAAAACCCAAAAAGACTGTTGGCCTCTGCTGTATTGTATGATAATAGTATGTACAGGACTCTTTCTTAAATTGAATAACAAATGTCCAGCAGAAACCTTAAGCCCACATCAGCTAAAAAATCTGCTACTGGAGCCAAAGGAACAGTGATGAAATGATCAAACTACTGTAAGTGCCTATTTGTCAATGGAGAAGGCCACTTAAAGCTTGTGGCTATATCTTAAATTTCAACACAAATGTTCAGCAGAATCCTTAAGCCCACACCAGAAAAGAAGGCTGGTTCAGTAGCCATAGTAACAGTGAGTAAAGGATCAATCTAATCGCCTTGGGAAGAGAAAATAAAAATTTCAAGCAGAAAACCCACAAACTATGAGATCTGAAATAGTTTTGATTGCTTCTTTCAAAACCAATAGAGACTATTAGCATCTGCTGTATTGTATGATAATAGTATGTCAAGGAATCTTTCTTAAATTTAATAACAAATGTTTAGCAGAAACCTTAAGCCCACATCAGCTATGAAGACTGCTTCAGGATCCATGTGAACAGTAATAAAATGATCAACCTACTCATTTTGTGTAGGCAAAAGAGAGTTTGCAGGTTAGAAGCTGCCCAAAAACTCTTCCAGGGCAAAGTTAGTGCCTACTTGTCCATGGAAAAGGACATTGTACCTTGAGGGATTCGAACCTGGGACTCCCCGATGTTAGAGCTGGTGTTCTAACCCCTAGACCACAGAGAATGTGTTGAAACCACCTAGCCAAAAACTGGTCCTGTGTATTGCTGTATATGATCAAACTGTGGGCTGGCTTGTACAGTCAGAGTCACACCCGCACAAGTTGACACATACATGAATACATTTTGCTTGAAAGCACTAAATGTTTTGGGACTCTATCTTAAATGTCATAACAAATGTTCAGCTGAAGCCTTAAGCCCACATCAGAAAAGAAGACTGCTTCAGTTTCCATAGGAACAGTGATACAAGAATCAATCTACTTGCTTTGGGAAGGGACAAGAAAAATTCCAAGCAAGAAACCAACAAACTATCAGGTCTAAAGAAGATTTGATTGCTTCTTTCAAAACCCAAAAAGACTGTTGGCCTCTGCTGTATTGTATGCTAATAGTATGTACAGGACTCTTTCTTAAATTGAATAACAAATGTCCAGCAGAAACCTTAAGCCCACATCAGCTAAGAAATCTGCTACTGGAGCCAAAGGAACAGTGATGAAATGATCAAACTACTGTAAGTGCATATTTGTCAATGGAGAAGGACATTGTACCTTGAGGGATTCAAACCTGGGACTCCACAATGTTAGAACTGGTGTTCTAACCCCTAGACCACAGAGAATGTGTTGAAACTGGCCAGCCAAAAACTGGTCCTGTGTATTGCTGTATATGATCAAACTGTGGGCTGGCTTGTACAGTCAGAGTCACACCCACACAAGTTGACACATACATGAATACATTTTGCTTGAAAGCACTAAATGTTTTGGGACTCTATCTTAAATTGAATAACAAATGTCCAGCAGAAACCTTAAGCCCACATCAGCTAAAAAATCTGCTACTGGAGCCAAGGGAACAGTGATGAAATGATCAAACTACTGTAAGTGCCAATTTGTCAATGGAGAAGGCCACTTAAAGCTTGTGGCTATATCTTAAATTTCAACACAAATGTTCAGCAGAATCCTTAAGCCCACACCAGAGAAGAAGGCTGCTTCAGTAGCCATAGTAACAGTGAGTAAAGGATCAATCTAATCGCCTTGGGAAGAGAAAATAAAAATTTCAAGCAGGAAACCCACAAACTATGAGATCTGAAATAGTTTTGATTGCTTCTTTCAAAACCAATAGAGACTATTAGCATCTGCTGTATTGTATGATAAAAGTATGTCATGGAATCTTTCTTAAATTTAATAACAAATGTCCAGCAGAAACCTTAAGCCCACATCAGCTATGAAGACTGCTTCAGGATCCATGTGAACAGTAATAAAATGATCAACCTACTCATTTTGTGTAGGCAAAAGAGAGTTTGCAGGTTAGAAGCTGCCCACAAACTCTTCCAGGGCAAAGTAAGTGCCTACTTGTCAATGTAAAAGGACATTGTACCTTGAGGGATTCGAACCTGGGACTCCACGATCACGCACGGCCGCCGTGAATTCTTTAGCTAAACGGCCCTAAACCGAATCCCATTCATTTTCAATGGTAGTGCTAAAACACTACTGAAGCAATATACTGTCGCCACTGGCGCTCTCTTGCGGCGCACTTCCGTGTTTTGCATCGCCTGGAAATTTGAGTCATGTTAACTTCCTCGTTGGAAAGACAACTCTGCAATCCTGCTTTACTTCTCAAAGGTAAGTTTATTTACAGTACACATCACATAAACGTTTAATGGCTGCAACTGTTGAAATGCGTGGACTTTTGTGAACGTGCCAGTGTCGCGTTGTCAGAGATTGTAATCAAATGTCTCTCTAAAACGCATCATTAAGCTGTTTGCAAGGTGAAATATCAATGAACATGACTATAATTCACATTCATTGCAGTAATATTTCGTTTCTGTAAAACGCTGTTTATGTTTACATATATGTTTAGGACTTGAATATTATTTACAGGCTCATCTCTCTAAATTTACGTACGTCATGTAATGTAGTTTTTTATGTTTACTCCTCGATACATGTATTGCGTTTTATTAGTAGGTTATGACACTTTAGGTTTCTGTAAACATGCACGTAATGTCCAGCAATACCTACTGAGACAGCAGTGTTCATCAGAACAAAGAAATGTATACAGCTTTGTAACAACATGATAGTGAGTAAATTATTTGGCTTAACTATACCTTTAACACGGAGGTAAATTGGAAAAATATTCAAGAAGAGTGTAAAAGCAACCCTGTAATTATTGTCTTTCTACAACAGAAATGGATGAAGACACAGAATTGGAGTGTTCAATGCTGAGCATCCCCCCCCTCTAAACTACAGGTACCATGTAAGTATTTTTCTGTATTGAGTGCATGTTATTTATTATTTATTTTTTTTTTTTTGTCAAACAATACACAAATGTTTAATATTTTTTTATGTGTCATATATGTTCTGTTAACTACAGCATCATCATCCTCAACAACTGAAGTGAGATGCTCTATGGAAAAAGGAAAAGGTTTTTGCACATTTAGGTTCAACATTGGAGTAGAAACTGATGAACTGAGATGAAATGCTCTCTAAAACTGAATATAAATCTTCTTATTGTTTCAGGGTTTCGCTCCGGCCATGTTTCATTAACAATAGTGTGTGTGCTGTTGGCATTATACTAACAGTTCAGGAGGCTGTAGATTGATTTCATCCCTATCATGAATTGATACAAACCCTGTTCAGGGTAAGTGTTCACTTTTTTGGAAACATAAACATTTCTGTCTACTAACACATGAGGAAATGCATATTCTTGCATTTTGCCCTTTCACATTCCCTGCCACAGTTTGTGATGTTTGACATGATGTATCCTTTTTATGTACACATTTAAAGGGATAGTTCAGCAAAAATGAAAATTTATTAACCCAGCCTTATGTGTGAAGTTCTTTCATCTGATATAGAAACAAAAGAATATATTTTGATTAATGATGGTAAGCAGTTCGTTGACGGTACCTATTGACTTCCATAGTAGGGAAAACGAATACTATGAAAGTCAGTGGGTACCGTCAACTGTGTGCCTAACATTATTTATCCAAATATATTCTTTTGTGTTCAACAGAAGAAAGAAACTCATACAGGTTTACAACAACATGAGGCTTTTTGTGTGAACTATTCCTTTAAATGTAAACAGATCACTTAAAACTGTTTGTTATTAACAAGATTTGTGTCTTGTAGAACCTCCTGCTTTCCTATCAAAGCCTTGTGATGACACTAAAAAGTCATCAGTCTATGTTAAATATACTGGTTTTCTGTCTCTTTGATCAAACATTTGAGTTCAATATACAGTAGTTATAATCTTTTGTTTTTTGAAAACACCTGCACCCCTTCTTAAAGAGCTGATGTTTCTTGTGTAAGAACCATTACCTTTCACACAATCAAAGAAAAGTGTTTCAGCTACAGGTGTGTTTTATGTCAGGTTTTTGGGTGATTCTATCTTGGCCCACATTTACATCTTAACTGTTTAGCTTACATGTATTGTACACTGTTTTTCAGGAGAGCACAGCGTTGTAGACAACTTTCTTGCACGCAAGACACTTACTTTTGAGGACTGTGGCAAAAACGGTAAGAGTGTATTGCACTCGATTGGACTAGACAGGATTATGTTGAATCAACTCTATATTTGGATTGATTAATATATCCTTTTTAAAAAATCCTTTATCCTTTTTAAATTCTAGTTTTTATAAACTCTCTTACCTTCAGGAAACAGCGGAGGCATCACATGGTAATATTGTAGTTGTTTTTCTTTGTTTACTTGTATTTTTTGTTTTAGAACATTTTACAACTTGTTAATTGTTTTTGTGCATTCAGATCCATGATCCTCTGCTTCTGGTTCTTCTGTGCGCAGCCCACAATCTCTGCATTAGACAGTTCAAAGCAGAGCCGGCGCCAGACCATAACTAACAGGGGGGCACTCGGCTTCCAACGGGGGGCACGCAATAGCAACAATAACTTGCAAAAACAAGACATTAAAACAACAAATACAGCAAGCACACACTCATACAACTGGTACAGAGTGTCAGCTCATTTCCCGTATAAAGTGCAAAAGACCACAAACTATGCGCGAAACCAGTGCCGGTCTTTCCTATACGCAAAGTACGCAATTTGCATAGGGCCCCGCACCACTAGAGGGCCCCCTTGATCTCAGAATTATTTAAAACCATTATATCAAAGAAAAATTATTATTATGTTTAATGAAAACAAGACGCTATAATTTAAATAATTTGCAAACTTCCGAATTTGTGCGGGTTTTTAAAAATACTTAATGATTTCTTAAATCACTGATATGTACTCGGACAACATGCAGGCAGTTTCTCAATCCGAAGGCTGCAGCCTTCAGAGGTCACATTTGTAGGCTGCATATGCGTCATAAAAACGTATTTTAGAATATTAACAATTATAATGTTGACTATTATTCTTAGTTAATGGTTAATTGTTATATTATGCTTATGACTTGCAAATGAAATGCTTATTTAACTTAAATAAATCAGGCTTGATGACGTATGCAGCGCGCATATGCGACATGATCCGGAGGTTGCAGCCTTCAAATTTAAAAACGGCCGCGTGCATGACGCAGAAGAGTGATTTGGTAACGATGCGCATATTATATGCCCACCATTGATTTAAAACAAAGACAAAGCTATCCGTCTGGAGCAGAATAAAGGGAAAAAACGTGAAGCAAGGGAACAAGATAAAGGATTTGCGCGAGCAGATTAAGTCAATGTTAAGACACGCGTCTTAGCATGGGGCGATTCAAATGACGCGAATTGGGTGACACAATTGCCGCGAAAACACGCGCTTTTTCCTTTGAACTTCAAGAACGCGCTCTCGTGCAGGATAATTTGACGAGAGAGAGAGAGAGAGAGAGAATGTATAATGCTTTGGCAATATTGTAAGTGACACAATCATGCCAATAAAGTTCTTTAAAATTGAAAATTGAAATTGAATTGAGAGAGAGAGAGAGAGAGAGAGAGAGAGAGAGAGAGAGAGAGAGAGAGAGAGAGGTAAGAATGTTGCCCACGTCGAGAAAACTTAATAGAAGACTTGAAATTTGTAAAGGATTAAAGTATATGTCACTCGTTTAATTACAGTATGTTAACTGGATAACACTGGATATAACTCATTGTATAGATAATAAAATAATGTATTTTGATTACACAAATCAAACCTAACTATATGATTGTAGCTGCTGACCAGCATAGGGAATCTCTATGGCTAATTTCTAAGACATGTTGCTGATACAGTACTGTGTGTTGTACCTTATCTTGTTAATTGAGTCTTTTTGGGCATCTTATGCCTAGAATTATTCAAGGAGATTGATTCTTTTAACTTCCTTTAAAGTTTGATCAGTTGTGCATAATGACATGTGCAACAAATGGATATAGGGTGTCAAACTCATAGATTTGCAATATTTAAAATCAGACACTATTTTTAAAATATTTGGGGTCAACCTCTGTGACAGCTTTAAAGGGACACTTCACCCATTTGCATTAAGCTTTGTATAGTTAGAACTCCAGTCATGTTTTTGAATGGTCATGCATCATTTCCTCAGTTGCCGCTGAGACTGGAGAAATACAGATTTCAGTGTTGCACATCCTTCTTTCAATGATGTAAAAATCATCATTTTGCATCATTGAAAGAAGGAAGTGCAATGTCTTTGTTGAGGGAATGAGACTACAAACACCCCTTTTCTCTGTCAAATAGGCACCAAATTCTAAATGTATGTTACATTTCGACTACAAATATAACACTTTCAATAAAGATGAATGTTTCTACGGGTGAAATGCTCTTTTAAAGCTGAAACTTATCAAATCCTATCAGAGGTCCAGAATGTCATTGAAACACACCAGTGGCTTTGCTGTCATCAGTATTAAACATGTTACCCCTCGAAGTACCCCTCCCCACAGAGCCCCCCCCCCACATAACAAATCACAATTTAACCCCTGTGTATTAACAGTATGTATTTATATGTAATTTAATTTGATTCATTACATTCATTTAGATCAGGTAAATTTTTTAGTGCTTCTCACAACACATTTTAAATCAAAACAACTTATCAGCAAATACATGTTTCATGTTATAATCAGCAAGTTTATCAGTCAGGGTTTCAAAGTAATGTGCATATGGGAATATTATACAGCTATAAGATAATACACTATGTGGTTAGTTAACAACTAACTAACAGCAACATTGACTGGGTTTTACCCAGATAGCACAGGTACGTCTGTGAGATGTCTGGTAAAGATCTGGAGATCTGGAATACATCTGGTGTGTAAAAACATCTTATAAAGGAAAAGAGCTAGCCTGGTTAGCCAGACCTACATCAAGATGTAAGGTCTGGCAACTCTTCACACAAACGGCTCAATGCAAGGGGCGGGATATAAGGTTGTCCCTCAAAATGCCTCTGCACGCAATAGGATAGCGCTATGACGGATCAGAGCAACGAAGAAGGTGACGTAGTTACCGTAACCAGTCGGCAAAACTCCAAACACATCTTTCTTGCTTAAAAAGGACTTCAGCAGGGTTTATTTGCTCTTCTCTCAAAGAAAAACATAAGTCTAAGTCCTCCAGAGTCGCGGCCAAAGCCGCTTCAAAAGATAGCTGTTCGCCAGCAGCAGCAGACATTCTCTGTTTTCAAGTAGGAACCGTTGCAGCTCTGTCGTCATCATGTTAAGCCCGCCCCACAGACGCTACACACGATGTGATTGGCCTGACCAATTTTTGGTTTTTGGACCGGTTAAGTGTATTGTGAGTGCCTAGACTAAACCCTGGCAGCAAATATATTTTGCGGCCGCTAGGGTGCGTCTAGATTTCTAGGCTAGAAAAGAGCTGCTTTACATACATTCTAAATCAAAAACGTCTTGCAGACATCTTCAATATGTCTATATGACATCTTTTAGGAGACGTCTCACAGACGTATTGCAGATGAGAAAACAATTTAAATAAGACATCTTGCAGATGTAAACGCAGACATCAAATAGACGTCTCCGAGATGTATGTGTGCTATGCTATAAGGGTCTGAATGCACCGACAGAGGGCCCCTCACAAAGCTTTGCTTAGGGCCCCCCAGCATCTAGGACCAGCACTGCGCGAAACTATTGAACTTCGACCGCGGCGTGAGCGCAAGCTGAGCTCCGCTGCGCTCGCGCTCTCGACACAACAACAAACCGCCCTCGCGCGGCGCAAGCCAAATGAATGGGTTTCATAGCGCAGCGCACACCGCGTCCTAGCTTTAAAAAAGCCGCTTTAAAACAACGCTAACTTACCTTTGAAATAGCTGAAGACGGCGTGTAAGAACATTAAACTTCCTTAAAACAGTGTCCTGTAGATTTGTAAATTCCAACTCAACCTCTAATCTCTGAGTTTGAGCCAGTCTGTGTTTGCATGAAGATGAAGCAGGCGGTGCTGGTTCGTTCTAAATGTTCTAATATCCATATTTTACACGATCCATAAAATGCCGCGAAAAAACACGTTGCTAGTATCAAGTCACAAATATGCTAAAGACGTAAGACGGGTGAGACGCGGCAATACATCCGATCAGAGAAACTGGTCTATTTTAATTAAAGAAAACATATATCAACTATATTTTCCTCATTTAATTACATTACAAGTCATGACACATTCAATGTTTAATTTGTTTGAATTATTATTGATATATATTAAAGTAATAAAAAACTTTTTTAGGGGGGGCACAACAACCTGTTCGGGGGGCACTGCCCGCGAATGCCCCCCCTTGATGCCGGCCCTGGTTCAAAGTAAGAGAGCATTTTGTAAATATTAAAAAAATACAAACATGATTATCATAATTCATATGTTTTCTTCTAAATTTCAATCATACTCAGACACATGAACCCTTTCTAAAGCTTCTCCACATCTTCCTGACTATGATCATGATGTGCTTTACTGGAATTGTTCTCATCAGCAGAGGACCTGGATGAAAACATAGCTGGAATAAATGGGTCTATGGCCAGGCTCCACTCCTGTGAGCAACCCTATGAAGACCGTGTCACTGTGGCGTTTACCTCCTCAGCCAGAGCTGATAGACACAGCCATGTACCAGGGCCTTGCAAACCAGTACAAAATTGCAGATGTGGAGAAGGTACAGTACCAGTGGGTAGACAGGTGAGGTGTTTTAATTGGCACAAAACGTCTCGGGTTACGAATGTAACCATTGTTCCCCGAGAAGGGAACGAGACGCTGCGTCGCCGAAGCTACGCTATGGGAACGCCCTCTGCGTGATTGCGTCTGAAGCACGTATGTCAAATCAGTCCAATGGTCAAGTGACACGTCATAGGCGGGTGACGTGGGAACCAGGAAGCTATAAAAAGAGCACCCAGCAAGCCAACTTCAGCTAAATTGTGCCGAAGCAAGGCGAGACAGGGATGCAGGGAGTATGGCAGGGAGACGCAGCGTCTCGTTCCCTTCTCGGGGAACAATGGTTACATTCGTAACCCGAGACGTTCCCCTTCGAGGGAACTCGAGCTGCGTCGCCGAAGCTACGCTATGGGAACGATGTACCAAAACACCATACTACCAAATGCCTGTCTGTGTGTAAAAACGCGCACAGCTTAAGACATGAGCACCTGGGCTCCAGGCGTAGCACCAACATCTAACTCGTAAAACCGAACGAATGTGAGCGGAGAGGACCAGCCTGCCGCATCACAGACATCCTGCATTGAAGCCCCTAGCCACAAGGCCTTAGAGGCTGCCATACCCCGGGTAGAATGAGCCCTGACGGCGATAGGTGAAGGCCGTCCAGTGGTCTCATAAGCCAGAGAGATAGTCTCAACTATCCACTTACTGAGTGTCTGCTTGGTCGCCGGCAGGCCTTTCTTGGGCGAGCCAAAGCACACAAACAGTTGCTCAGACCTCCTCCACAAAGAAGATCTGTGAACATAGGCATCCAGTGCTCGCACTGGACACACCAAGTTAAGCTTTTCCTGATTCCTATCCCTAAATGGGGGAGGACAGAGGGCCTGAAGTATGACAGGTCGTGGCACATTAGTCGGTACCTTAGGCACATAGCTGGGCCTTGGGTACAAGAAAGCCTTAACCATCCCCGGTGCGAATTCAAGGCACGTAGGGGAAACCGACAGGGCCTGAAGGTCACCCACTCTCCTCAGAGAAGTGACTGCCAACAGAAGTACTGTCTTAAGTGCCACAAACTTGACTGGAACGGTCTCAATGGGCTCAAACAGAGCCATGGACAGACCTTCCAGCACAACGGCCAGGTCCCAAGCTGGGACCCTGGGTCGGACTACAGGCCTCAGCCTCCGAGTGCCACGAAGGAAGCGAACCACCAGCGGGTCTCTCCCAAGGGATTGCCCGACCAAAGGAACATGGTAAGCCGAGATGGCCGCCACATACACCTTCAGTGTAGAAGGAGATAACCCTGCGGTGAACTTTTCCTGCAGAAACTCCAAGACTGTACCAATTGGGCAGTTCACAGGGTCATGCAGGTGTTTGCTGCACCAGGAAGTAAAGACTCTCCATTTAAAGGCATAAAGCTTCCTCGTGGAGGGAGCTCTGGAGTGAAGAATGGTCTCAGCAGCCTCAGCTGAGAGACCAGATTCTATGAGTCTGGCCCCCTCAGAGGCCAGACCCACAGTTTCCATAACTCTGGGCGGGGGTGAAGAATCGAGCCACCCGCCAGAGAGAGGAGATCCCTCCTGACGGGTATTTCCCAAGGTGAGCCGTCGAGGAGGGACACCAGGTCCGAGAACCATATTCGGTTTGGCCAGAGTGGGGCTACCAACAACAAGCGGACGTTGTTGCGACGAACCCTCTCCAGAACTCCCGGGAGCAGAGCGATCGGGGGAAAAGCGTACAGCCGTAGCCTCGGCCATGGCTGAACCATGGCATCCAGTCCCAGCGGTGCTGGATGTGTGAGAGAAAACCATAGCGGACAGTGTGTCGTCTCTCTGGACGCAAACAGATCCACTTCCGCCTGGTAAAATCTCGTCCAGATGGACTCCACCACCTGAGGGTGGAGCCTCCACTCCCCGGGCCTCAGCCCCTGTCTCGACAGGACGTCTGCTCCCTGATTCAGACACCCGGGAATGTATACTGCTCTGAGGGACAGCAACTTCCCCTGTGTCCACAGAAGGATATGCCGGGCCAATTTGTACAAAGGGCGTGAACGCAAACCCCCCTGGTGGTTGATGTACGCGACTACCGACGTGTTGTCTGTCCGGACTAACACGTGATGGCCCCGCAGGTGAGGGATGAAACATCTCAGGGCGTAAAACACTGCCATCATCTCTAGGCAATTTATGTGCCAGCTGAGCTGTCTGGCCCCCCATAATCCATGAGCCAGATGGCTCCCCATAGTTGCTCCCCAGCCTGTGAGGGAAGCATCCGTTGTCAGTGTAACTCGACGGTACTGAGCCCCCAACATCAGTCCTTGGGAGAGAAACCATGGTCTCTTCCAAAGATCTAAGGCACGAAGACATCTGCGCGTGACCTTGATCAGACGGAACGGGTTGCCCCTCGGGGAAAACCCTTTGGTTTTGAGCCACCACTGTAGCGGTCTCATGTGAAGCAGCCCAAGGGGTATCACATTGGACGCTGCTGCCATGAGCCCCAACAACCTCTGAAATTGTTTTACAGTGTGTGACTGGCCTAACTTCACTCTGCCTACAGCCAAAAGAATGGATTCCACACGAGCAGGGGACAGATGTGCCTGCATTGTTGTTGAATCCCATATAACGCCAAGAAAAGCTGTCCTCTGTACTGGAGAGAGCATGCTTTTCTTTGCATTTAGCCTTAACCCCAGTTCTCTCATGTGGGTCAGCACAGCATCTCGATGCTGCGCTGCCATACTCTCTGATTGGGCTAAAATTAGCCAATCGTCTATGTAGTTTAAGACACGGATGCCCCGGAGTCGTAATGGAGCCAGCGCTGCATCCATGCACTTTGTAAATGTACGGGGTGACAGAGATAGACCGAAAGGGAGAACCCGATATTGGTAAGCCACGCCCCCGAAGGCGAACCTCAGGAATCTCCTGTGTTGCGGGAGGATAGATATATGAAAATACGCGTCTTTTAGATCTATCGTCACAAACCAGTCCTCGGATCTGATTTGTGTGACGATCTGCTTTATAGTTAACATCTTGAACTTTAGTTTTGCAACAGACCGGTTCAGATGACGTAGATCTAAAATCGGACGTAACCCCCCGTCTTTCTTTGGAACTATGAAATAGCGGCTGTAAAACCCTGACTCCCTGTTGTGAGGAGGAACACATTCTATGGCTTCCTTGCACAAGAGAGTTTCTACTTCTTGTTCCATTGTTAGAGTCTGCCCAGCACCCACTATGGTAGATAACATGCCGTTGAATTGGGGTGACTGGTTGCAAAACTGAATTTTGTAGCCCTTTTCTATTATTTGCAGAACCCACTGAGACACGTTTGGCAGGAGTTTCCACGCTGCCAAATTTTCTATAAGGGGGACCAGCCTCTCGAGACTGGCTTTTTGTGTACTGCTTAAACTTTTCCCGGTGCCCTGAACCAAACTGGCAGGGTTCAACCTGGGTGATATTAATGCCTCCCTCCTCGGAGAGAGGTGTTGCGTGCCCCGCGCACGAGGCACACAAGAATATGAAGCCGCTGTGCCCCGAAACACACACTGCGGCGGGGTTAACACACTGGCATCCCGAGGGCATCGAGGAGAGCCGGGCACCGTGTTGTGAGGTGACTGCCGGCTCTCCCCGATTGGGGGCTGCCCTCGGAAATATGACACTACGTCCCTCAGGACTTCTTTTTAGCCGACGCCTTCCTCGCCATAATAACAGCCCTCAGGTCTGTTTTCTGCTTGGATGATGTCTGAGCGCGACCGCCCGAACCCCAGTTTTTTTGAGGGGGACCACGAGTGGCAACACTATGCTTTTGCGATGCTCTATATGATGTCGATGGCTGCTCCCGCCCAGCAGCCCTATAATCAAGAGCACGGCGGGGGAGATAGCGTTCGAACGCCGCCGACTGCTTACGAGCCTCCGCAAATCTCTCGACGACAGTATTAACGGCATCGCCGAAGAGACCGGAGGGCGCAACGGGCGCGTCTAAGAGAAAAGCCCTATCTGAGGTTTTAAGCTCGGACAGATTAAGCCATAAATGGCGTTCCGTGGCTACGAGAGCTCCCATCGATCTACCCACGGCTTTCGCAGTTTCTTTAATCGCCCTGAGTGACACATCAGTGACTCGACGAAGCTCTTTAAATACATCAGACGTACCCCCCGCCTCGGTATCTAAATCTTTAAGCAGTTCTGCTTGGTACGCCTGTAAGACAGCTAGGGTATGCAGTGAAGCCCCAGCCTGCCCTGCAGATTTATAAGCTTTACCCACTAAAGATGAGGTTAACCTAACCGGTTTCGTGGGAAGCGAAGGCGATTTTAATGATGACGCCGCAGCGGGGGAGAGATAGCTCGCAAGCGTCTGCTCCACCCGGGGCATCGTTAAATATCCGTGCTCACCCATCCCCACAATGTTGGAATACATGGTGGCGTGAGGGGTATGAACACGGGCTGAATACGGAGCTTTCCATGATCTCGACAGCTCGCTGTGGAGATCAGGAAAGAAAGGCATGTTGCGCCGCGAAGGTTGAGGTTTCTGTTTTAAAAAACGCTCATCTAACATACTCTGAGGACGCGCGCTCTGAGTCTCCGCCGGCCAGTCTAATTTTAAGCGAGCCACGGCATTAGTAACAACCTCCATCAAATCATCGAACGCGGGGGACGAATGAGAAGGCCCCTCAGCGTCCACCACGTCGACAGACATAATATCGACTTCCTCGGACGACGATAAATGCAAATCTGGGCTCCCGCCCTGGGCGGAAGAAACCGCAGCGCGTGCTTCCGAATCCAGAGACGGGGCACTAGATCCCGCGGGTGAAGGCTGAGAAAGGGGGAGACCCGTCTCAAGCTCGTCCGCGAGATCTAGTTGTGATCCCCACGATCGCAGCTTCCGCTCTGCCTCGGCAGCAGCGGGGCCAGAACCGTGGGGAACACGCGGCTCACCACCCTCCTCGAAGAGTGCGAGCCGGGAGCGCAACGTACGGAGCGGCATCCTATCACAATGTGCACAACCACCCCTCTCAAGAGATGATCATGCGTGTTGTGCCCCGAGGCACATAACACAGAGATGATGCGAGTCCTCGCTCGTAATGAAACGAGGACACGGGGAAGCACACTCCTTAAAACTTTGTTTGGACTTAGACATGATAATGACACACACTCGCTTGCTGAGGCACAAAGAGCTGAAGTTGGCTTGCTGGGTGCTCTTTTTATAGCTTCCTGGTTCCCACGTCACCCGCCTATGACGTGTCACTTGACCATTGGACTGATTTGACATACGTGCTTCAGACGCAATCACGCAGAGGGCGTTCCCATAGCGTAGCTTCGGCGACGCAGCTCGAGTTCCCTCGAAGGGGAACTGCCTGCCTACAATTTTTTGACATAGTATGGGCATAGATAATGAGTATTACACTTCATATTTACTGATGAATGTTGGAATGATTGTTTAACAACAGCGGTAACATTTAAATAGACATTTCTGTCGTGCTTTCAGGGATTGCTGTGCAGCATTTAGAGTGCCAGAACTTCAGGCAAGAGAACACCTGAACTGGAAAGCTTGGAAGACTACAGATGCCATTATTGCTGAGGGTGCTTCTGGTGACTTTCAAAACACATGTGCATCAAGGTCTCACTTTAATAAACACATCATAATCAAGCTGGAAGTTGATGTCACAGAGGGACATCACAGCAGGAGGGCTACCACTTCCACCAGGCTCAGTGGATCACTGGCACACGTGTTTCCTCAGAGCTGTTTCAAACACATGGGATGATTGGAGTGGCCCGCTGAAACGTCTGGTGGACCTAAAACCATTGGGTGTTAAGCTCCCTGGTGTGTTTGACTCATCTCTTGTTGCAGACATCAATACCGTGTCAGAGAGGGTGTTAGGCATGCCTTAGTATCCTGCTCTTCAGGTATCCAACAAAGATTCTCAGGAGAGGTTTGAGTTTGTCGAACCTGGATGTCATCCTGTTGTGCTTTATTGGAGAAAGCACAGGAGCAAGACAGATCTGCCTTTGCATCCAGCTAAGCGTAGCCCAAGCCCACTGCCGAGGCTGGAGACCTTTCTGCTGATCTTGTTGTGCCATCAAGTCATGATGAGCCAGGGTCAGATAAATATTTTAAGAAAGAAAAACATCCGCTGAAGTTATCATGCACTCACTGCCTTTAAAATAAAACTCTTCATGCTATTTTATTCTTGTAGGATCCATTACCACCATTGATGTGCCCTTGCTGTCCTCATATCATTGTGCTGATGTAGAGCTGCAGTCAAAACCAGGTAAATATATGACATATGAACAGCATGAAATGTGTTTATTCTCTGTACATAACACTAAACACTTGCCTCAATTATAACAGGTTGTTGATGAAAGTGTTATTATTCTTGTAGAATCCATTGACGTGCTGCCTGTGCCATCAGTGTCATTGCCTTAAAGTGCCTGCATAGAGCCTCAGACAGAGATAGGTATATATTTTAAAGTACACACTGATTTACCAAATGCTATTATAATTTATTCAGGACAAACAGATTAATGTTTCTATTTTCCTTGCTATAGAAACCACACATATTCCCCTGCTGCCCATAGTGGCCTCACCTGCAAAGGCCCGTACCAGACTTGTGAAGACTGGTGGGATGGTGTTTGTTCTAGACCACAAAAGATGGACATCCCCAATGAAGGAGGCCATTTACAAATTGCTTAACAAACATCATGAGAAGGAGGACATCCTTAAGCTTGTGGATCAGCAGTATGCAGCAATGGTTCAAAACTCCTGCACTGATCCAAACACCATGCTCCATCTAACAACTAAACTACACATTTCACAATATATTAAGCACTAAGCCAAACTGCTGAACACCAGTTCTTTTTTAAACACCAGTGATGAGAAACTTCATCAGAGACAGCACCTCTGACACTCCCTGACAGAGGGGAGTGAGACCACCAGTGTGCCAGTGGTAACAATGAACTCTGCCATTCCAAACCCACCTGCACCTGCTCTGACCACACCAATTACTCAAGAGACCATCGAGAAAGTAGTTGAGGGTATTATGGAGAGGAATCAACAACAACAACAGCCAGAGCAGAAGAAAAAGCAGAAAAAGATGTGTCTTGCCTGTGGACAGCCAAAGTCTCACTATGATAGAGATGGCTTCTCTATTAATTTTTATATCAGCAAGCTCCTGTTGGGTATTTTTACTGCTCTACAAAGGTGTTTAAAGCTTATAGCATTGAGGGACTAACAAATCCTAGACATTTTGCAAAAACAAAATGAGTAACATTCCCTTGGCAAGACATTTTGCTTGTGTGTGTACTTTTATTGAAAGGGTTAATAAAACAACATTCTTTGAAACATGTCTTGGTTTGTATAAGTGTGTCTGTTTGCTATTTCTATCTTATATTGACATTACTTCACTTAACATTTATTTTATCTGTATAGAGTTATTAAAATAGTCAAATTCAAAATATTACAACAGTTGTCTTAAATAAACTGACAAATAAAAATAACTAAACCAGTTTAATTTAGGAAACAAATAAAGAAGTTGTTCATTTAAACTTAGTTTATTTATTACAATTGCCCACCTGTTGTAATGATTTAATATTTATATACATGTACTCCTTATAGGTTTGTTGTTAATGCACATTTGATAAAATCTATATCATAATGTCAACATTTTCTACTGACACAACACACAAATGCAGAAAAAACTAGCACATTTTTAAGATAAGTTAATGTTATAATTTCAAATTCTTATATTATGTGTCTATTATGCTTAAACTGCACACAAACATGTAAAACAATAGTGCCTTGTGTGGGATTCGAACCCCGGTCCAAGCCAAAATAAAAAAAAGGTGAAAAATATGATTGGTTGTGACATCATTCCAGCACCCGGGACAGCAGCAGAAAAGCTTTAATTTGATTGGCTGTCACTGCATTACAACTATTCACGGCTGGCCGTTAGAACTGGTGTTCTAACCCCTAGACCACAGAGAATGTGTTGAAACCACCCAGCCAAAAACTGGTACTGTGTATTGCTGTATATGATCAAACTGTGGGCTGGCTTGTACAGTCAGAGTCACACCCACACAAGTTGACACATACATGAATACATTTTGCTTGAAAGCACTAAATGTTTTGGGACTCTATCTTAAATTTCATAACATATGTTCAGCTGAAGCCTTAAGCCCACATCAGAAAAGAAGACTGCTTCAGTTTCCATAGGAGCAGTGATACAAGAATCAATCTACTTGCTTTGGGAAGGACTGTTGGCCTCTGCTGTATTGTATGCTAATAGTATGTACAGGACTTCTTCTTAAATTTAATAACAAATGTCCAGCAGAAACCTTAAGCCCACATTAGCTAAGAAATCTGCTTCTGGAGCCAAAGGAACAGTGATGAAATGATCAAACGACTGTAAGTGCCTATTTGTCAATGGAGAAGGCCACTTAAAGCTTGTGACTATATCTTAAATTTCAACACAAATGTTCAGCAGAATCCTTAAGCCCACACCAGAAAAGAAGGCTGCTTCAGTAGCCATAGTAACCCACTGCGCAAAGTGACGTCGGAATTACGTATTTTTCATGTAATTTTTGGACGTCCGAATCCGGTCCATAAAAGGGGTTGTTTTGTAACGCCAGGCGACGTCTTTTTTTCGACGTGTTCTGCACGTCTAAAAATGTTGACAACCGTAGGACCGCCGTGTAAGGAAAAGAGACATGAAAAAAGCGAAAAGACATGATTGCCTCTGCACTTCACCCATCCACCGCACCGAAACCTTTCAGACATTTCCTGCCGGCCGTGGGATTCGAACCCCCGATCTCCATGTTACAAACAAGTCTCTCTAACCACTCGGCCATGTGGCCATACTTTCAAGATGTAAATAAGGCATTCTTATTGCATTCATATCATGAACAATTCAATATGAGAATATTTTCATGTTAAATTGTTAGTATGGTCATATACTTTTAATATAACGAACTACACATTTAATTACATATTTTGAATGGTACATTTAGATGAATTTTGTATGTAATTCAAGAAAGCAGAAAAAACAGTATTGTTATAATAATATAGACTATTCGTATGTATTAATCATGTTGGTACAATAATGATGATATTTGTAAATAAACACATTTTTATAGGCCTAATCATGTAATATAGACATAGACCTGTCATAGACGTCCAAATGACGTCCAAAAATTACCCAGTTTAAACGTCAAATGTGGCCCATAAATATGACGTCCAAATGACGTCCAAAAAAATTACCCAGTTTAAACGTCCAATGTTGCCCGTCAATATGACGTCCAAATAGGGTCATGGTGGGACGTCCAAATAGTGGACCTAGTTTGGACGTCGAATACATGTCCAGAATTGGTCATGGACCGACGGACCCAATATAGACATGATCTGCACGTCTATCCGACGTCCTGTGTTTAGTGGGAACAGTGAGTAAAGGATCAATCTAATCGCCTTGGGAAGCGAAAAGAAAAATTTCAAGCAGAAAACCCACAAACTATGAGATCTGAAATAGTTTTGATTGCTCTTTCAAAACCAATAGAGACTATTAGCATCTGCTGTATTGTATGATAATAGTATGTCCAGGAATCTTTCTTAAATTTAATAACAAATGTCCAGCAGAAACCTTAAGCCCACATCAGCTAAGAAATCTGCTACTGGAGCCAAGGGAACAGTGATGAAATGATCAAACTACTGTAAGTGCCTATTTGTCAATGGAGAAGGCCACTTAAAGCTTGTGGCTATATCTTAAATTTCAACACAAATGTTCAGCAGAATTCTTAAGCCCACACCAGAAAAGAAGGCTGCTTCAGTAGCCATAGTATTAGTGAGTAAAGGATCAATCTAATCACCTTGGGAAGAGAAAATAAAAATTTCAAGCAGAAAACCCACAAACTATGAGATCTGAAATAGTTTTGATTGCTCTTTCAAAACCAATAGAGACTATTAGCATCTGCTGTATTGTATGATAATAGTATGTCCAGGAATCTTTCTTAAATTTAATAACAAATGTCCAGCAGAAACCTTAAGCCCACATCAGCTATGAAGACTGCTTCAGAATCCATGGGAACAGTAATAAAAAGATCAACCTACTCATTTTGTGTAGGCAAAAGAGAGTCTGCATGTTAGAAGCTGCCCACAAACTCTTCTAGGGCAAAGTAAGTGCCTACTTGTCAATGGAGAAGGACATTGTACCTTGAGGGATTCAAACCTGGGACTCCACGATGTTAGAACTGGTGTTCTAACCCCTAGACCACAGATAATGTGTTGAGACTGGCCAGCCAAAAACTGGTCCTGTGTATTGCTGTATATGATCAAACTGTGGGCTGGCTTGTACAGTCAGAGTCACACCCACACAAGTTGACACATACATGAATACATTTTGCTTGAAAGCACTAAATGTTTTGGGACTCTATCTTAAATTTCATAACATATGTTCAGCTGAAGCCTTAAGCCCACATCAGAAAAGAAGACTGGATCAGTTTCCATAGGAACAGTGATACAAGAATCAATCTATTTGCTTTGGGAAGGGACAAGAAAAATTCCAAGCAAGAAACCAACAAACTATTAGGTCTAAAGAAGATTTGATTGCTTCTTTCAAAACCCAAAAAGACTGTTGGCCTCTGCTGTATTGTATGCTAATTGTATGTACAGGACTCTTTCTTAAATTGAATAACAAATGTCCAGCAGAAACCTTAAGCCCACATCAGCTAAGAAATCTGCTACTGGAGCCAAAGGAGCAGTGATGAAATGATCAAACTACTGTAAGTGCCTATTTGTCAATGGAGAAGGCCACTTATAGTTTGTGGCTATATCTTAAATTTCAACACAAATGTTCAGCAGAATCCTTAAGCCCACACCAGAAAAGAAGGCTGCTTCAGTAGCCATAGTAACAGTGAGTAAAGGATCAATCTAATCGCCTTGGGAAGAGAAAATTAAAATTTCAAGCAGAAAACCCACAAACTATGAGATCTGAAATAGATTTAATTGCATCTTTCAAAACCAATAGAGACTATTAGCATCTGCTGTATTGTATGATAATAGTATGTCCAGGAATCTTTCTTAAATTTAATAACAAATGTCCAGCAGAAACCTTAAGCCCACATCAGCTATGAAGACTGCTTCAGGATCCATGGGAACAGTAATAAAATGATCAAACCTACTCATTTTGTGTAGGCAAAAGAGAGTTTGCAGGTTAGAAGCTGCCCACAAACTCTTCTAGGGCAAAGTAAGTGCCTACTTGTCAATGGAGAAGGACATTGTACCTTGAGGGATTCGAACGTGGGACTCCCCGATGTTAGAGCTGGTGTTCTAACCCCTAGACCACAGAGAATGTGTTGAAACCACCCAGCCAAAAACTGGTCCTGTGTATTGCTGTATATGATCAAACTGTGGGCTGGCTTGTACAGTCAGAGTCACACCCACACAAGTTGACACATACATGAATACATTTTGCTTGAAAGCACTAAATGTTTTGGGACTCTATCTTAAATTTCATAACATATGTTCAGCTGAAGCCTTAAGCCCACATCAGAAAAGAAGACTGCTTCAGTTTCCATAGGAACAGTGATACAAGAATCAATCTACTTGCTTTGGTAAGGGACAAGAAAAATTCCAAGCAAGAAACCAACAAACTATCAGGTCTAAAGAAGATTTGATTGCTTCTTTCAAAACCCAAAAAGACTGTTGGCTTCTGCTGTATTGTATGCCAATAGTATGTACAGGACTCTTTCTTAAATTGAATAACAAATGTCCAGCAGAAACCTTAAGCCCACATCAGCTAAGAAATCTGCTACTGGAGCCAAAGAAGCAGTGATGAAATGATCAAACTACTGTAAGTGCCTATTTGTCAATGGAGAAGGCCACTTAAAGCTTGTGGCTATATCTTAAATTTCAACACAAATGTTCAGCAGAATCCTTAAGCCCATACCAGAAAAGAAGGCTGCTTCAGTAGCTATAGTAACAGTGAGCAAAGGATCAATCTAATCGCCTTCGGAAGAGAAAATTAAAATTTCCAGCAGAAAACCCACAAACTATGAGATCTAAAATAGTTTTGATTGCTTCTTTCAAAACCAATAGAGACTATAAGCATCTGTTGTATTGTATGATAAAAGTATGTCCAGGAATCTTTCTTAAATTTAATAACAAATGTCCAGCAGAAACCTTAAGCCCACATCAGCTATGAAGACTGCTTCAGGATCCATGGGAACAGTAATAAAATGATCAACCTACTCATTTTGTGTAGGCAAAAGAGAGTTTGCAGGTTAGAAGCAGCCCACAAACTCTTCTAGGGCAAAGTAAGTGCCTACTTGTCAATGGAGAAGGACATTGTACCTTGAGGGATTTGAACGTGGGACTCCCCGATGTTAGAGCTGGCGTTCTAACCCCTAGACCACAGAGAATGTGTTGAAACCACCCAGCCAAAAACTGGTCCTGTGTATTGCTGTATATGATCAAACTGTGGGCTGGCTTGTACAGTCAGAGTCACACCCACACAAGTTGACACATACATGAATACATTTTGCTTGAAAGCACTAAATGTTTTGGGACTCTATCTTAAATTTCATAACATATGTTCAGCTGAAGCCTTAAGCCCACATCAGAAAAGAAGACTGCTTCAGTTTCCATAGGAACAGTGATACAAGAATCAATCTACTTGCTTTGGGAAGGGACAAGAAAAATTCCAAGCAAGAAACCAACAAACTATCAGGTCTAAAGAAGATTTGATTGCTTCTGTCAAAACCCAAAAAGACTGTTAGCCTCTGCTGTATTGTATGCTAATAGTATGTACAGGACTCTTTCTTAAATTGAATAACAAATGTCCAGCAGAAACCTTAAGCCCACATCAGCTAAGAAATCTGCTACTGGACCCAAGGGAACACTGATGAAATGATCAAACTACTGTAAGTGCCTATTTGTCAATGGAGAAGGCCACTTAAAGCTTGTGGCTATATCTTAAATTTCAACACGAATGTTCAGCAGAATCCTTAAGCCCACACCAGAAAAGAAGGCTGCTTCAGTAGACATAGGAACAGTGGGTAAAGGATCAATCTAATCGCTTGGGAAGCGAAAAGAAAAATTTCCAGCAGGAAACCCACAAACTATGAGATCTGAAATAGATTTGATTGCTTCTTTCAAAAGCAATAGAGACTATTAGCATCTGCTGTATTGTATGATAATAGTATGTCCAGGAATCTTTCTTAAATTTAATAACAAATGTCCAGCAGAAACCTTAAGCCCACATCAGCTATGAAGACTGCTTCAGGATCCATGGGAACAGTAATAAAATGATCTAACCTACTCATTTTGTGTAGGCAAAAGAGAGTTTGCAGGTTAGAAGCTGCCCACAAACTCTTCTAGGGCAAAGTAAGTGCCTACTTGTCAATGGAGAAGGACATTGTACCTTGAGGGATTTGAACGTGGGACTCCCCGATGTTAGAGCTGGTGTTCTAACCCCTAGACCACAGAGAATGTGTTGAAACCACCCAGCCAAAAACTGGTCCTGTGTATTGCTGTATATGATCAAACTGTGGGCTGGCTTGTACAGTCAGAGTCACACCCACACAAGTTGACACATACATGAATACATTTTGCTTGAAAGCACTAAATGTTTTGGGACTCTATCTTAAATTTCATAACATATGTTCAGCTGAAGCCTTAAGCCCACATCAGAAAAGAAGACTGCTTCAGTTTCCATAGGAACAGTGATACAAGAATCAATCTACTTGCTTTGGTAAGGGACAAGAAAAATTCCAAGCAAGAAACCAACAAACTATCAGGTCTAAAGAAGATTTGATTGCTTCTTTCAAAACCCAAAAAGACTGTTGGCTTCTGCTGTATTGTATGCCAATAGTATGTACAGGACTCTTTCTTAAATTGAATAACAAATGTCCAGCAGAAACCTTAAGCCCACATCAGCTAAGAAATCTGCTACTGGAGCCAAAGGAGCAGTGATGAAATGATCAAACTACTGTAAGTGCCTATTTGTCAATGGAGAAGGCCACTTAAAGCTTGTGGCTATATCTTAAATTTCAACACAAATGTTCAGCAGAATCCTTAAGCCCATACCAGAAAAGAAGGCTGCTTCAGTAGCTATAGTAACAGTGAGCAAAGGATCAATCTAATCGCCTTCGGAAGAGAAAATTAAAATTTCAAGCAGAAAACCCACAAACTATGAGATCTAAAATAGTTTTGATTGCTTCTTTCAAAACCAATAGAGACTATAAGCATCTGTTGTATTGTATGATAATAGTATGTCCAGGATTCTTTCTTAAATTTAATAACAAATGTCCAGCAGAAACCTTAAGCCCACATCAGCTATGAAGACTGCTTCAGGATCCATGGGAACAGTAATAAAATGATCAAACCTACTCATTTTGTGTAGGCAAAAGAGAGTTTGCAGGTTAGAAGCTGCCCACAAACTCTTCTAGGGCAAAGTAAGTGCCTACTTGTCAATGGAGAAGGACATTGTACCTTGAGGGATTCGAACGTGGGACTCCCCGATGTTAGAGCTGGTGTTCTAACCCCTAGACCACAGAGAATGTGTTGAAACCACCCAGCCAAAAACTGGTCCTGTGTATTGCTGTATATGATCAAACTGTGGGCTGGCTTGTACAGTCAGAGGCACACCCACACAAGTTGACACATACATGAATACATTTTGCTTGAAAGCACTAAATGTTTTGGGACTCTATCTTAAATTTCATAACATATGTTCAGCTGAAGCCTTAAGCCCACATCAGAAAAGAAGACTGCTTCAGTTTCCATAGGAACAGTGATACAAGAATCAATCTACTTGCTTTGGTAAGGGACAAGAAAAATTCCAAGCAAGAAACCAACAAACTATCAGGTCTAAAGAAGATTTGATTGCTTCTTTCAAAACCCAAAAAGACTGTTGGCCTCTGCTGTATTGTATGCCAATAGTATGTACAGGACTCTTTTTTAAATTGAATAACAAATGTCCAGCAGAAACCTTAAGCCCACATCAGCTAAGAAATCTGCTACTGGAGCCAAAGGAACAGTGATGAAATGATCAAACTACTGTAAGTGCCTATTTGTCAATGGAGAAGGCCACTTAAAGCTTGTGGCTATATCTTAAATTTCAACAGAAATGTTCAGCAGAATCCTTAAGCCCATACCAGAAAAGAAGGCTGCTTCAGTAGCTATAGTAACAGTGAGTAAAGGATCAATCTAATCGCCTTCGGAAGAGAAAATTAAAATTTCAAGCAGAAAACCCACAAACTATGAGATCTAAAATAGTTTTGATTGCTTCTTTCAAAACCAATAGAGACTATAAGCATCTGTTGTATTGTATGATAATAGTATGTCCAGGAATCTTTCTTAAATTTAATAACAAATGTCCAGCAGAAACCTTAAGCCCACATCAGCTATGAAGACTGCTTCAGGATCCATGGGAACAGTAATAAAATGATCAACCTACTCATTTTGTGTAGGCAAAAGAGAGTTTGCAGGTTAGAAGCAGCCCACAAACTCTTCTAGGGCAAAGTAAGTGCCTACTTGTCAATGGAGAAGGACATTGTACCTTGAGGGATTTGAACGTGGGACTCCCCGATGTTAGAGCTGGCGTTCTACCCCCTAGACCACAGAGAATGCGATGAAACTGCCCAGCCAAAAACTGGTCCTGTGTATTGCTGTATATGATCAAACTGTGGGCTGGCTTGTACAGTCAGAGGCACACCCACACAAGTTGACACATACATGAATACATTTTGCTTGAAAGCACTAAATGTTTTGGGACTCTATCTTAAATTTCATAACATATGTTCAGCTGAAGCCTTAAGCCCACATCAGAAAATAAGACTGCTTCAGTTTCCATAAGAACAGTGATACAAGAATCAATCTACTTGCTTTGGGAAGGGACAAGAAAAATTCCAAGCAAGAAACCAACAAACTATCAGGTCTAAAGAAGATTTGATTGCTTCTGTCAAAACCCAAAAAGACTGTTAGCCTCTGCTGTATTGTATGCTAATAGTATGTACAAGACTCTTTCTTAAATTGAATAACAAATGTCCAGCAGAAACCTTAAGCCCACATCAGCTAAGAAATCTGCTACTGGACCCAAGGGAACAGTGATGAAATGATCAAACTACTGTAAGTGCCTATTTGTCAATGGAGAAGGCCACTTAAAGCTTGTGGCTATATCTTAAATTTCAACACGAATGTTCAGCAGAATCCTTAAGCCCACACCAGAAAAGAAGGCTGCTTCAGTAGACATAGGAACAGTGGGTAAAGGATCAATCTAATCGCCTTGGGAAGCGAAAAGAAAAATTTCCAGCAGGAAACCCACAAACTATGAGATCTGAAATAGATTTGATTGCTTCTTTCAAAAGCAATAGAGACTATTAGCATCTGCTGTATTGTATGATAATAGTATGTCCAGGAATCTTTCTTAAATTTAATAACAAATGTCCAGCAGAAACCTTAAGCCCACATCAGCTATGAAGACTGCTTCAGGATCCATGGGAACAGTAATAAAATGATCAAACCTACTCATTTTGTGTAGGCAAAAGAGAGTTTGCAGGTTAGAAGCTGCCCACAAACTCTTCTAGGGCAAAGTAAGTGCCTACTTGTCAATGGAGAAGGACATTGTACCTTTAGGGATTCGAACGTGGGACTCCCCGATGTTAGAGCTGGTGTTCTAACCCCTAGACCACAGAGAATGTGTTGAACCCACCCAACCAAAAACTGGTCCTGTGTATTGCTGTATATGATCAAACTGTGGGCTGGCTTGTACAGTCAGAGTCACACCCACACAAGTTGACACATACATGAATACATTTTGCTTGAAAGCACTAAATGTTTTGGGACTCTATCTTAAATTTCATAACATATGTTCAGCTGAAGCCTTAAGCCCACATCAGAAAAGAAGACTGCTTCAGTTTCCATAGGAACAGTGATACAAGAATCAATCTACTTGCTTTGGTAAGGGACAAGAAAAATTCCAAGCAAGAAACCAACAAACTATCAGGTCTAAAGAAGATTTGATTGCTTCTTTCAAAACCCAAAAAGACTGTTGGCCTCTGCTGTATTGTATGCCAATAGTATGTACAGGACTCTTTTTTAAATTGAAAAACAAATGTCCAGCAGAAACCTTAAGCCCACATCAGCTAAGAAATCTGCTACTGGAGCCAAAGGAACAGTGATGAAATGATCAAACTACTGTAAGTGCCTATTTGTCAATGGAGAAGGCCACTTAAAGCTTGTGGCTATATCTTAAATTTCAACAGAAATGTTCAGCAGAATCCTTAAGCCCATACCAGAAAAGAAGGCTGCTTCAGTAGCTATAGTAACAGTGAGTAAAGGATCAATCTAATCGCCTTCGGAAGAGAAAATTAAAATTTCAAGCAGAAAACCCACAAACTATGAGATCTAAAATAGTTTTGATTGCTTCTTTCAAAACCAATAGAGACTATAAGCATCTGTTGTATTGTATGATAATAGTATGTCCAGGAATCTTTCTTAAATTTAATAACAAATCTCCAGCAGAAACCTTAAGCCCACATCAGCTATGAAGACTGCTTCAGGATCCATGGGAACAGTAATAAAATGATCAACCTACTCATTTTGTGTAGGCAAAAGAGAGTTTGCAGGTTAGAAGCAGCCCACAAACTCTTCTAGGGCAAAGTAAGTGCCTACTTGTCAATGGAGAAGGACATTGTACCTTGAGGGATTTGAACGTGGGACTCCCCGATGTTAGAGCTGGCGTTCTACCCCCTAGACCACAGAGAATGTGATCAAACTGCCCAGCCAAAAACTGGTCCTGTGAATTGCTGTATATGATCAAACTGTGGGCTGGCTTGTACAGTCAGAGGCACACCCACACAAGTTGACACATACATGAATACATTTTGCTTGAAAGCACTAAATGTTTTGGGACTCTATCTTAAATTTCATAACATATGTTCAGCTGAAGCCTTAAGCCCACATCAGAAAAGAAGACTGCTTCAGTTTCCATAGGAACAATGATACAAGAATCAATCTACTTGCTTTGGGAAGGGACAAGAAAAATTCCAAGCAAGAAACCAACAAACTATCAGGTCTAAAGAAGATTTGATTGCTTCTGTCAAAACCCAAAAAGACTGTTAGCCTCTGCTGTATTGTATGCTAATAGTATGTACAGGACTCTTTCTTAAATTGAATAACAAATGTCCAGCAGAAACCTTAAGCCCACATCAGCTAAGAAATCTGCTACTGGACCCAAGGGAACACTGATGAAATGATCATACTACTGTAAGTGCCTATTTGTCAATGGAGAAGGCCACTTAAAGCTTGTGGCTATATCTTAAATTTCAACATGAATGTTCAGCAGAATCCTTAAGCCCACACCAGAAAAGAAGGCTGCTTCAGTAGACATAGGAACAGTGGGTAAAGGATCAATCTAATCGCCTTGGGAAGCGAAAAGAAAAATTTCCAGCAGGAAACCCACAAACTATGAGATCTGAAATAGATTTGATTGCTTCTTTCAAAAGCAATAGAGACTATTAGCATCTGCTGTATTGTATGATAATAGTATGTCCAGGAATCTTTCTTAAATTTAATAACAAATGTCCAGCAGAAACCTTAAGCCCACATCAGCTATGAAGACTGCTTCAGGATCCATGGGAACAGTAATAAAATGATCAAACCTACTCATTTTGTGTAGGCAAAAGAGAGTTTGCAGGTTAGAAGCTGCCCACAAACTCTTCTAGGGCAAAGTAAGTGCCTACTTGTCAATGGAGAAGGACATTGTACCTTTAGGGATTCGAACGTGGGACTCCCCGATGTTAGAGCTGGTGTTCTAACCCCTAGACCACAGAGAATGTGTTGAACCCACCCAACCAAAAACTGGTCCTGTGTATTGCTGTATATGATCAAACTGTGGGCTGGCTTGTACAGTCAGAGTCACACCCACACAAGTTGACACATACATGAATACATTTTGCTTGAAAGCACTAAATGTTTTGGGACTCTATCTTAAATTTCATAACATATGTTCAGCTGAAGCCTTAAGCCCACATCAGAAAAGAAGACTGCTTCAGTTTCCATAGGAACAGTGATACAAGAATCAATCTACTTGCTTTGGGAAGGGACAAGAAAAATTCCAAGCAAGAAACCAACAAACTATCAGGTCTAAAGAAGATTTGATTGCTTCTGTCAAAACCCAAAAAGACTGTTAGCCTCTGCTGTATTGTATGCTAATAGTATGTACAGGACTCTTTCTTAAATTGAATAACAAATGTCCAGCAGAAACCTTAAGCCCACATCAGCTAAGAAATCTGCTACTGGACCCAAGGGAACACTGATGAAATGATCATACTACTGTAAGTGCCTATTTGTCAATGGAGAAGGCCACTTAAAGCTTGTGGCTATATCTTAAATTTCAACAGAAATGTTCAGCAGAATCCTTAAGCCCACACCAGAAAAGAAGGCTGCTTCAGTAGACATAGGAACAGTGGGTAAAGGATCAATCTAATCGCCTTGGGAAGCGAAAAGAAAAATTTCCAGCAGGAAACCCACAAACTATGAGATCTGAAATAGATTTGATTGCTTCTTTCAAAAGCAATAGAGACTATTAGCATCTGCTGTATTGTATGATAATAGTATGTCCAGGAATCTTTCTTAAATTTAATAACAAATGTCCAGCAGAAACCTTAAGCCCACATCAGCTATGAAGACTGCTTCAGGATCCATGGGAACAGTAATAAAATGATCAAACCTACTCATTTTGTGTAGGCAAAAGAGAGTTTGCAGGTTAGAAGCTGCCCACAAACTCTTCTAGGGCAAAGTAAGTGCCTACTTGTCAATGGAGAAGGACATTGTACCTTGAGGGATTCGAACGTGGGACTCCACGATGTTAGAGCTGGTGTTCTAACCTCTAGACCACAGAGAATGTGTTGAAACCACCCAGCCAAAAACTGGTCCTGTGTATTGCTGTATATGATCAAACTGTGGGCTGGCTTGTACAGTCAGAGTCACACCCACACAAGTTGACACATACATGAATACATTTTGCTTGAAAGCACTAAATGTTTTGGGACTCTATCTTAAATTTCATAACATATGTTCAGCTGAAGCCTTAAGCCCACATCAGAAAAGAAGACTGCTTCAGTTTCCATAGGAACAGTGATACAAGAATCAATCTACTTGCTTTGGGAAGAGACAAGAACAATTCCAAGCAAGAAACCAACAAACTATCAGGTCTAAAGAAGATTTGATTGCTTCTTTCAAAACCCAAAAAGACTGTTGGCCTCTGCTGTATTGTATGCTAATAGTATGTACAGGACTCTTTCTTAAATTGAATAACAAATGTCCAGTAGAAACCTTAAGCCCACATCAGCTAAGAAATCTGCTAATGGAGCCAAGGGAACACTGATGAAATGATCAAACTACTGTAAGTGCCTATTTGTCAATGGAGAAGGCCACTTAAAGCTTGTGGCTATATCTTACATTTCAACACAAATGTTCAGCAGAATCCTTAAGCCCATACCAGAAAAGAAGGCTGCTTCAGTAGCTATAGTAACAGTGAGTAAAGGATCAATCTAATCGCCTTCGGAAGAGAAAATTAAAATTTCAAGCAGAAAACCCACAAACTATGAGATCTAAAAAAGTTTTGATTGCTTCTTTCAAAACCAATAGAGACTATAAGCATCTGTTGTATTGTATGATAATAGTATGTCCAGGAATCTTTCTTGAATTTAATAACAAATGTTTAGCAGAAACCTTAAGCCCACATCAGCTATGAAGACTGCTTCAGGATCCATGGGAACAGTAATAAAATGATCAACCTACTCATTTTGTGTAGGCAAAAGAGAGTTTGCAGGTTAGAAGCAGCCCACAAACTCTTCTAGGGCAAAGTAAGTGCCTACTTGTCAATGGAGAAGGACATTGTACCTTGAGGGATTCGAACGTGGGACTCCCCGATGTTAGAGCTGGTGTTCTAACCCCTAGACCACAGAGAATGTGTTGAAACCACCCAGCCAAAAACTGGTCCTGTGTATTGCTGTATATGATCAAACTGTGGGCTGGCTTGTACAGTCAGATTGACACCCGCACAAGTTGACACATACATGAATACATTTTGCTTGAAAGCACTAAATGTTTTGGGACTCTATCTTAAATTTCATAACATATGTTCAGCTGAAGCCTTAAGCCCACATCAGAAAAGAAGACTGCTTCAGTTTCCATAGGAACAGTGATACAAGAATCAATCTACTTGCTTTGGGAAGAGACAAGAACAATTCCAAGCAAGAAACCAACAAACTATCAGGTCTAAAGAAGATTTGATTGCTTCTTTCAAAACCCAAAAAGACTGTTGGCCTCTGCTGTATTGTATGCTAATAGTATGTACAGGACTCTTTCTTAAATTGAATAACAAATGTCCAGCAGAAACCTTAAGCCCACATCAGCTAAGAAATCTGCTACTGGACCCAAGGGAACAGTGATGAAATGATCAAACTACTGTAAGTGCCTATTTGTCAATTGAGAAGGCCACTTAAAGCTTGTGGCTATATCTTAAATTTCAACACGAATGTTCAGCAGAATCTTTAAGCCCACACCAGAAAAGAAGGCTGCTTCAGTAGACATAGGAACAGTGGGTAAAGGATCAATCTAATCGCCTTGGGAAGCGAAAAGAAAAATTTCCAGCAGGAAACCCACAAACTATGAGATCTGAAATAGATTTGATTGCTTCTTTCAAAACCAATAGAGACTATTAGCATCTGCTGTATTGTATGATAATAGTATGTCCAGGAATCTTTCTTAAATTTAATAACAAATGTCCAGCAGAAACCTTAAGCCCACATCAGCTATGAAGACTGCTTCAGGATCCATGGGAACAGTAATAAAATGATCAAACCTACTCATTTTGTGTAGGCAAAAGAGAGTTTGCAGGTTAGAAGCTGCCCACAAACTCTTCTAGGGCAAAGTAAGTGCCTACTTGTCAATGGAGAAGGACATTGTACCTTGAGGGATTCGAACGTGGGACTCCCCGATGCTGGTGTTCTAACCCCTAGACCACAGAGAATGTGTTGAAACCACCCAGCCAAAAACTGGTCCTGTGTATTGCTGTATATGATCAAACTGTGGGCTGGCTTGTACAGTCAGATTGACACCCGCACAAGTTGACACATACATGAATACATTTTGCTTGAAAGCACTAAATGTTTTGGGACTCTATCTTAAATTTCATAACATATGTTCAGCTGAAGCCTTAAGCCCACATCAGAAAAGAAGACTGCTTCAGTTTCCATAGGAACAGTGATACAAGAATCAATCTACTTGCTTTGGGAAGAGACAAGAACAATTCCAAGCAAGAAACCAACAAACTATCAGGTCTAAAGAAGATTTGATTGCTTCTTTCAAAACCCAAAAAGACTGTTGGCCTCTGCTGTGTTGTATGCTAATAGTATGTACAGGACTCTTTCTTAAATTGAATAACAAATGTCCAGCAGAAACCTTAAGCCCACATCAGCTAAGAAATCTGCTACTGGACCCAAGGGAACAGTGATGAAATGATCAAACTACTGTAAGTGCCTATTTGTCAATTGAGAAGGCCACTTAAAGCTTGTGGCTATATCTTAAATTTCAACACGAATGTTCAGCAGAATCTTTAAGCCCACACCAGAAAAGAAGGCTGCTTCAGTAGACATAGGAACAGTGGGTAAAGGATCAATCTAATCGCCTTGGGAAGCGAAAAGAAAAATTTCCAGCAGGAAACCCACAAACTATGAGATCTGAAATAGATTTGATTGCTTCTTTCAAAACCAATAGAGACTATTAGCATCTGCTGTATTGTATGATAATAGTATGTCCAGGAATCTTTCTTAAATTTAATAACAAATGTCCAGCAGAAACCTTAAGCCCACATCAGCTATGAAGACTGCTTCAGGATCCATGGGAACAGTAATAAAATGATCAAACCTACTCATTTTGTGTAGGCAAAAGAGAGTTTGCAGGTTAGAAGCTGCCCACCAACTCTTCTAGGGCAAAGTAAGTGCCTACTTGTCAATGGAGAAGGACATTGTACCTTGAGGGATTCGAACGTGGGACTCCCCGATGTTAGAGCTGGTGTTCTAACTCCTAGACCACAGAGAATGTGTTGAAACCACCCAGCCAAAAACTGGTCCTGTGTATTGCTGTATATGATCAAACTGTGGGCTGGCTTGTACAGTCAGATTGACACCCACACAAGTTGACACATACATGAATACATTTTGCTTGAAAGCACTAAATGTTTTGGGACTCTATCTTAAATTTCATAACATATGTTCAGCTGAAGCCTTAAGCCCACATCAGAAAAGAAGACTGCTTCAGTTTCCATAGGAACAGTGATACAAGAATCAATCTACTTGCTTTGGGAAGAGACAAGAACAATTCCAAGCAAGAAACCAACAAACTATCAGGTCTAAAGAAGATTTGATTGCTTCTTTCAAAACCCAAAAAGACTGTTGGCCTCTGCTGTATTGTATGCTAATAGTATGTACAGGACTCTTTCTTAAATTGAATAACAAATGTCCAGTAGAAACCTTAAGCCCACATCAGCTAAGAAATCTGCTAATGGAGCCAAGGGAACACTGATGAAATGATCAAACTACTGTAAGTGCCTATTTGTCAATGGAGAAGGCCACTTAAAGCTTGTGGCTATATCTTACATTTCAACACAAATGTTCAGCAGAATCCTTAAGCCCATACCAGAAAAGAAGGCTGCTTCAGTAGCTATAGTAACAGTGAGTAAAGGATCAATCTAATCGCCTTCGGAAGAGAAAATTAAAATTTCAAGCAGAAAACCCACAAACTATGAGATCTAAAAAAGTTTTGATTGCTTCTTTCAAAACCAATAGAGACTATAAGCATCTGTTGTATTGTATGATAATAGTATGTCCAGGAATCTTTCTTAAATTTAATAACAAATGTCTAGCAGAAACCTTAAGCCCACATCAGCTATGAAGACTGCTTCAGGATCCATGGGAACAGTAATAAAATGATCAACCTACTCATTTTGTGTAGGCAAAAGAGAGTTTGCAGGTTAGAAGCAGCCCACAAACTCTTCTAGGGCAAAGTAAGTGCCTACTCGTCAATGGAGAAGGACATCGTATCTTGAGGGATTTGAACGTGGGACTCCCCGATGTTAGAGCTGGCGTTCTACCCCCTAGACCACAGAGAATGTGATAAAACTGCCCAGCCAAAAACTGGTCCTGTGTATTGCTGTATATGATCAAACTGTGGGCTGGCTTGTACAGTCAGAGTCACACCCACACAAGTTGACACATACATGAATACATTTTGCTTGAAAGCACTAAATGTTTTGGGACTCTATCTTAAATTTCATAACATATGTTCAGCTGAAGCCTTAAGCCCACATCAGAAAAGAAGACTGCTTCAGTTTCCATAGGAACAGTGATACAAGAATCAATCTACTTGCTTTGGGAAGGGACAAGAAAAATTCCAAGCAAGAAACCAACAAACTATCAGGTCTAAAGAAGATTTGATTGCTTCTGTCAAAACCCAAAAAGACTGTTAGCCTCTGCTGTATTGTATGCTAATAGTATGTACAGGACTCTTTCTTAAATTGAATAACAAATGTCCAGCAGAAACCTTAAGCCCACATCAGCTAAGAAATCTGCTACTGGACCCAAGGGAACACTGATGAAATGATCAAACTACTGTAAGTGCCTATTTGTCAATGGAGAAGGCCACTTAAAGCTTGTGGCTATATCTTAAATTTCAACACGAATTTTCAGCAGAATCCTTAAGCCCACACCAGAAAAGAAGGCTGCTTCAGTAGACATAGGAACAGTGGGTAAAGGATCAATCTAATCGCCTTGGGAAGCGAAAAGAAAAATTTCCAGCAGGAAACCCACAAACTATGAGATCTGAAATAGATTTGATTGCTTCTTTCAAAAGCAATAGAGACTATTAGCATCTGCAGTATTGTATGATAATAGTATGTCCAGGAATCTTTCTTAAATTTAATAACAAATGTCCAGCAGAAACCTTAAGCCCACATCAGCTATGAAGACTGCTTCAGGATCCATGGGAACAGTAATAAAATGATCAAACCTACTCATTTTGTGTAGGCAAAAGAGAGTTTGCAGGTTAGAAGCTGCCCACAAACTCTTCTAGGGCAAAGTAAGTGCCTACTTGTCAATGGAGAAGGACATTGTAACTTGAGGGATTCGAACGTGGGACTCCCCGATGTTAGAGCTGGTGTTCTAACCCCTAGACCACAGAGAATGTGTTGAAACCACCCAGCCAAAAACTGGTCCTGTGTATTGCTGTATATGATCAAACTGTGGGCTGGCTTGTACAGTCAGAGTCACACCCACACAAGTTGACACATACATGAATACATTTTGCTTGAAAGCACTAAATGTTTTGGGACTCTATCTTAAATTTCATAACATATGTTCAGCTGAAGCCTTAAGCCCACATCAGAAAAGAAGACTGCTTCAGTTTCCATAGGAACAGTGATACAAGAATCAATCTACTTGCTTTGGTAAGGGACAAGAAAAATTCCAAGCAAGAAACCAACAAATTATCAGGTCTAAAGAAGATTTGATTGCTTCTTTCAAAACCCAAAAAGACTGTTGGCCTCTGCTGTATTGTATGCCAATAGTATGTACAGGACTCTTTCTTAAATTGAATAACAAATGTCCAGCAGAAACCTTAAGCCCACATCAGCTAAGAAATCTGCTACTGGAGCCAAAGGAACAGTGATGAAATGATCAAACTACTGTAAGTGCCTATTTGTCAATGGAGAAGGCCACTTAAAGCTTGTGGCTATATCTTAAATTTCAACACAAATGTTCAGCAGAATCCTTAAGCCCATACCAGAAAAGAAGGCTGCTTCAGTAGCTATAGTAACAGTGAGTAAAGGATCAATCTAATCGCCTTCGGAAGAGAAAATTAAAATTTCAAGCAGAAAACCCACAAACTATGAGATCTAAAATAGTTTTGATTGCTTCTTTCAAAACCAATAGAGACTATAAGCATCTGTTGTATTGTATGATAATAGTATGTCCAGGAATCTTTCTTAAATTTAATAACAAATGTCCAGCAGAAACCTTAAGCCCACATCAGCTACGAAGACTGCTTCAGGATCCATGGGAACAGTAATAAAATGATCAACCTACTCATTTTGTGTAGGCAAAAGAGAGTTTGCAGGTTAGAAGCAGCCCACAAACTCTTCTACGGCAAAGTAAGTGCCTACTTGTCAATGGAGAAGGACATCATACCTTGAGGGATTCGAACGTGGGACTCCCCGATGTTAGAGCTGGGGTTCTAACCCCTAGACCACAGAGAATGTGTTGAAACCGCCAAGCCAAAAACTGGTCCTGTGTATTGCTGTATATGATCAAACTGTGGGCTGGCTTGTACAGTCAGATTGACACCCACACAAGTTGACACATACATGAATACATTTTGCTTGAAAGCACTAAATGTTTTGGGACTCTATCTTAAATTTCATAACATATGTTCAGCTGAAGCCTTAAGCCCACATCAGAAAAGAAGACTGCTTCAGTTTCCATAGGAACAGTGATACAAGAATCAATCTACTTGCTTTGGGAAGAGACAAGAACAATTCCAAGCAAGAAACCAACAAACTATCAGGTCTAAAGATTTGATTGTTTCTTTCAAAACCCAAAAAGACTGTTGGCCTCTGCTGTATTGTATGCTAATAGTATGTACAGGACTCTTTCTTAAATTGAATAACAAATGTCCAGTAGAAACCTTAAGCCCACATCAGCTAAGAAATCTGCTAATGGAGCCAAGGGAACACTGATGAAATGATCAAACTACTGTAAGTGCCTATTTGTCAATGGAGAAGGCCACTTAAAGCTTGTGGCTATATCTTAAATTTCAACACGAATGTTCAGCAGAATCCTTAAGCCCACACCAGAAAAGAAGGCTGCTTCAGTAGCCATAAGAACAGTGGGTAAAGGATCAATCTAATCGCCTTCGGAAGCGAAAAGAAATATTTCCAGCAGGAAACCCACAAACTATGAGATCTGAAATAAATTTGATTGCTTCTTTCAAATCCAATAGAGACTATTAGCATCTGCTGTATTGTATGATAATAGTATGTCCAGGAATCTTTCTTAAATTTAATAACAAATGTCCAGCAGAAACCTTAAGCCCACATCAGCTATGAAGACTGCTTCAGGATCCATGGGAACAGTAATAAAATGATCAAACCTACTCATTTTGTGTAGGCAAAACAGAGTTTGCAGGTTAGAAGCAGCTCAAAAACTCTTCTAGGGCAAAGTAAGTGCCTACTTGTCAATGGAGAAGGACATTGTACCTTGAGGGATTCGAACGTGGGACTCCCCGATGTTAGAGCTGGTGTTCTAACCCCTAGACCACAGAGAATGTGTTGAAACCGCCCAGCCAAATACTGGTCCTGTGTATTGCTGTATTTGATAAAACTGTGGGCTGGCTTGTACAGTCAGAGTCACACCCACACAAGTTGACACATACATGAATACATTTTGCTTGAAAGCACTAAATGTTTTGGGACTCTATCTTAAATTTCATAACATATGTTCAGCTGAAGCCTTAAGCCCACATCAGAAAAGAAGACTGCTTCAGTTTCCATAAGAACAGTGATACAAGAATCAATCTACTTGCTTTGGGAAGGGACAAGAAAAATTCCAAGCAAGAAACCAACAAACTATCAGGTCTAAAGAAGAATTTATTGCTTCTTTCAAAACCCAAAAAGACTGTTGGCCTCTGCTGTATTGTATGCTAATAGTATGTACAGGACTTTTTCTTAAATTGAATAACAAATGTCCAGCAGAAACCTTAAGCCCACATCAGCTAAGAAATCTGCTACTGGAGACAAGGGAACAGTGATGAAATGATCAAACTACTGTAAGTGCCAATTTGTCAATGGAGAAGACCACTTAAAGCTTGTGGCTATATCTTAAATTTCAACACAAATGTTCAGCAGAATCCTTAAGCCCATACCAGAAAAGAAGGCTGCTTCAGTAGCTATAGTAACAGTGAGTAACTCCCCGATGTTAGAGCTGGTGTTCTAACCCCTAGACCACAGAGAATGTGTTGAACCCACCCAGCCAAAAACTGGTCCTGTGTATTGCTGTATATGATCAAACTGTGGGCTGGCTTGTACAGTCAGAGTCACACCCACACAAGTTGACACATACATGAATACATTTTGCTTGAAAGCACTAAATGTTTTGGGACTCTATCTTAAATTTCATAACATATGTTCAGCTGAAGCCTTAAGCCCACATCAGAAAAGAAGACTGCTTCAGTTTCCATAGGAACAGTGATACAAGAATCAATCTACTTGCTTTGGTAAGGGACAAGAAAAATTCCAAGCAAGAAACCAACAAACTATCAGGTCTAAAGAAGATTTGATTGCTTCTTTCAAAACCCAAAAAGACTGTTGGCCTCTGCTGTATTGTATGCCAATAGTATGTACAGGACTCTTTTTTAAATTGAATAACAAATGTCCAGCAGAAACCTTAAGCCCACATCAGCTAAGAAATCTGCTACTGGAGCCAAAGGAACAGTGATGAAATGATCAAACTACTGTAAGTGCCTATTTGTCAATGGAGAAGGCCACTTAAAGCTTGTGGCTATATCTTAAATTTCAACAGAAATGTTCAGCAGAATCCTTAAGCCCATACCAGAAAAGAAGGCTGCTTCAGTAGCTATAGTAACAGTGAGTAAAGGATCAATCTAATCGCCTTCGGAAGAGAAAATTAAAATTTCAAGCAGAAAACCCACAAACTATGAGATCTAAAATAGTTTTGATTGCTTCTTTCAAAACCAATAGAGACTATAAGCATCTGTTGTATTGTATGATAATAGTATGTCCAGGAATCTTTCTTAAATTTAATAACAAATGTCCAGCAGAAACCTTAAGCCCACATCAGCTATGAAGACTGCTTCAGGATCCATGGGAACAGTAATAAAATGATCAACCTACTCATTTTGTGTAGGCAAAAGAGAGTTTGCAGGTTAGAAGCAGCCCACAAACTCTTCTAGGGCAAAGTAAGTGCCTACTTGTCAATGGAGAAGGACATTGTACCTTGAGGGATTTGAACGTGGGACTCCCCGATGTTAGAGCTGGCGTTCTACCCCCTAGACCACAGAGAATGTGATCAAACTGCCCAGCCAAAAACTGGTCCTGTGAATTGCTGTATATGATCAAACTGTGGGCTGGCTTGTACAGTCAGAGGCACACCCACACAAGTTGACACATACATGAATACATTTTGCTTGAAAGCACTAAATGTTTTGGGACTCTATCTTAAATTTCATAACATATGTTCAGCTGAAGCCTTAAGCCCACATCAGAAAAGAAGACTGCTTCAGTTTCCATAGGAACAGTGATACAAGAATCAATCTACTTGCTTTGGGAAGGGACAAGAAAAATTCCAAGCAAGAAACCAACAAACTATCAGGTCTAAAGAAGATTTGATTGCTTCTGTCAAAACCCAAAAAGACTGTTAGCCTCTGCTGTATTGTATGCTAATAGTATGTACAGGACTCTTTCTTAAATTGAATAACAAATGTCCAGCAGAAACCTTAAGCCCACATCAGCTAAGAAATCTGCTACTGGACCCAAGGGAACACTGATGAAATGATCAAACTACTGTAAGTGCCTATTTGTCAATGGAGAAGGCCACTTAAAGCTTGTGGCTATATCTTAAATTTCAACATGAATGTTCAGCAGAATCCTTAAGCCCACACCAGAAAAGAAGGCTGCTTCAGTAGACATAGGAACAGTGGGTAAAGGATCAATCTAATCGCCTTGGGAAGCGAAAAGAAAAATTTCCAGCAGGAAACCCACAAACTATGAGATCTGAAATAGATTTGATTGCTTCTTTCAAAAGCAATAGAGACTATTAGCATCTGCTGTATTGTATGATAATAGTATGTCCAGGAATCTTTCTTAAATTTAATAACAAATGTCCAGCAGAAACCTTAAGCCCACATCAGCTATGAAGACTGCTTCAGGAACCATGGGAACAGTAATAAAATGATCAAACCTACTCATTTTGTGTAGGCAAAAGAGAGTTTGCAGGTTAGAAGCTGCCCACAAACTCTTCTAGGGCAAAGTAAGTGCCTACTTGTCAATGGAGAAGGACATTGTACCTTGAGGGATTTGAACGTGGGACTCCCCGATGTTAGAGCTGGCGTTCTACCCCCTAGACCACAGAGAATGCGATGAAACTGCCCAGCCAAAAACTGGTCCTGTGTATTGCTGTATATGATCAAACTGTGGGCTGGCTTGTACAGTCAGAGGCACACCCACACAAGTTGACACATACATGAATACATTTTGCTTGAAATTACTAAATGTTTTGGGACTCTATCTTAAATGTCATAACATATGTTCAGCTGAAGCCTTATGCCCACATCAGAAAAGAAGACTGCTTCAGTAGACATAGGAACAGTGGGTAAAGGATCAATCTAATCGCCTTGGGAAGCGAAAAGAAAAATTTCCAGCAGGAAACCCACAAACTATGAGATCTGAAATAGATTTGATTGCTTCTTTCAAAACCAATAGAGACTATTAGCATCTGCTGTATTGTATGATAATAGTATGTCCAGGAATCTTTCTTAAATTTAATAACAAATGTCCAGCAGAAACCTTAAGCCCACATCAGCTATGAAGACTGCTTCAGGATCCATGGGAACAGTAATAAAATGATCAAACCTACTCATTTTGTGTAGGCAAAAGAGAGTTTGCAGGTTAGAAGCTGCCCACAAACTCTTCTAGGGCAAAGTAAGTGCTTACTTGTCAATGGAGAAGGACATTGTACCTTGAGGGATTCGAACGTGGGACTCCCCGATGTTAGAGCTGGTGTTCTAACCCCTAGACCACAGAGAATGTGTTGAAACCACCCAGCCAAAAACTGGTCCTGTGTATTGCTGTATATGATCAAACTGTGGGCTGGCTTGTACAGTCAGATTGACACCCACACAAGTTGACACATACATGAATACATTTTGCTTGAAAGCACTAAATGTTTTGGGACTCTATCTTAAATTTCATAACATATGTTCAGCTGAAGCCTTAAGCCCACATCAGAAAAGAAGACTGCTTCAGTTTCCATAGGAACAGTGATACAAGAATCAATCTACTTGCTTTGGGAAGAGACAAGAACAATTCCAAGCAAGAAACCAACAAACTATCAGGTCTAAAGAAGATTTGATTGCTTCTTTCAAAACCCAAAAAGACTGTTGGCCTCTGCTGTATTGTATGCTAATAGTATGTACAGGACTCTTTCTTAAATTGAATAACAAATGTCCAGTAGAAACCTTAAGCCCACATCAGCTAAGAAATCTGCTAATGGAGCCAAGGGAACACTGATGAAATGATCAAACTACTGTAAGTGCCTATTTGTCAATGGAGAAGGCCACTTAAAGCTTGTGGCTATATCTTACATTTCAACACAAATGTTCAGCAGAATCCTTAAGCCCATACCAGAAAAGAAGGCTGCTTCAGTAGCTATAGTAACAGTGAGTAAAGGATCAATCTAATCGCCTTCGGAAGAGAAAATTAAAATTTCAAGCAGAAAACCCACAAACTATGAGATCTAAAATAGTTTTGATTGCTTCTTTCAAAACCAATAGAGACTATAAGCATCTGTTGTATTGTATGATAATAGTATGTCCAGTAATCTTTCTTAAATTTAATAACAAATGTCTAGCAGAAACCTTAAGCCCACATCAGCTATGAAGACTGCTTCAGGATCCATGGGAACAGTAATAAAATGATCAACCTACTCATTTTGTGTAGGCAAAAGAGAGTTTGCAGGTTAGAAGCAGCCCACAAACTCTTCTAGGGCAAAGTAAGTGCCTACTCGTCAATGGAGAAGGACATCGTATCTTGAGGGATTTGAACGTGGGACTCCCCGATGTCAGAGCTGGCGTTCTACCCCCTAGACCACAGAGAATGTGATAAAACTGCCCAGCCAAAAACTGGTCCTGTGTATTGCTGTATATGATCAAACTGTGGGCTGGCTTGTACAGTCAGAGTCACACCCACACAAGTTGACACATACATGAATACATTTTGCTTGAAAGCACTAAATGTTTTGGGACTCTATCTTAAATTTCATAACATATGTTCAGCTGAAGCCTTAAGCCCACATCAGAAAAGAAGACTGCTTCAGTTTTCATAGGAACAGTGATACAAGAATCAATCTACTTGCTTTGGGAAGGGACAAGAAAAATTCCAAGCAAGAAACCAACAAACTATCAGGTCTAAAGAAGATTTGATTGCTTCTGTCAAAACCCAAAAAGACTGTTAGCCTCTGCTGTATTGTATGCTAATAGTATGTACAGGACTCTTTCTTAAATTGAATAACAAATGTCCAGCAGAAACCTTAAGCCCACATCAGCTAAGAAATCTGCTACTGGACCCAAGGGAACACTGATGAAATGATCAAACTACTGTAAGTGCCTATTTGTCAATGGAGAAGGCCACTTAAAGCTTGTGGCTATATCTTAAATTTCAACACGAATGTTCAGCAGAATCCTTAAGCCCACACCAGAAAAGAAGGCTGCTTCAGTAGACATAGGAACAGTGGGTAAAGGATCAATCTAATCGCCTTGGGAAGCGAAAAGAAAAATTTCCAGCAGGAAACCCACAAACTATGAGATCTGAAATAGATTTGATTGCTTCTTTCAAAAGCAATAGAGACTATTAGCATCTGCAGTATTGTATGATAATAGTATGTCCAGGAATCTTTCTTAAATTTAATAACAAATGTCCAGCAGAAACCTTAAGCCCACATCAGCTATGAAGACTGCTTCAGGATCCATGGGAACAGTAATAAAATGATCAAACCTACTCATTTTGTGTAGGCAAAAGAGAGTTTGCAGGTTAGAAGCTGCCCACAAACTCTTCTAGGGCAAAGTAAGTGCCTACTTGTCAATGGAGAAGGACATTGTAACTTGAGGGATTCGAACGTGGGACTCCCCGATGTTAGAGCTGGTGTTCTAACCCCTAGACCACAGAGAATGTGTTGAAACCACCCAGCCAAAAACTGGTCCTGTGTATTGCTGTATATGATCAAACTGTGGGCTGGCTTGTACAGTCAGAGGCACACCCACACAAGTTGACACATACATGAATACATTTTGCTTGAAAGCACTAAATGTTTTGGGACTCTATCTTAAATTTCATAACATATGTTCAGCTGAAGCCTTAAGCCCACATCAGAAAAGAAGACTGCTTCAGTTTCCATAGGAACAGTGATACAAGAATCAATCTACTTGCTTTGGTAAGGGACAAGAAAAATTCCAAGCAAGAAACCAACAAACTATCAGGTCTAAAGAAGATTTGATTGCTTCTTTCAAAACCCAAAAAGACTGTTGGCCTCTGCTGTATTGTATGCCAATAGTATGTACAGGACTCTTTCTTAAATTGAATAACAAATGTCCAGCAGAAACCTTAAGCCCACATCAGCTAAGAAATCTGCTACTGGAGCCAAAGGAACAGTGATGAAATGATCAAACTACTGTAAGTGCCTATTTGTCAATGGAGAAGGCCACTTAAAGCTTGTGGCTATATCTTAAATTTCAACACAAATGTTCAGCAGAATCCTTAAGCCCATACCAGAAAAGAAGGCTGCTTCAGTAGCTATAGTAACAGTGAGTAAAGGATCAATCTAATCGCCTTCGGAAGAGAAAATTAAAATTTCAAGCAGAAAACCCACAAACTATGAGATCTAAAATAGTTTTGATTGCTTCTTTCAAAACCAATAGAGACTATAAGCATCTGTTGTATTGTATGATAATAGTATGTCCAGGAATCTTTCTTAAATTTAATAACAAATGTCCAGCAGAAACCTTAAGCCCACATCAGCTACGAAGACTGCTTCAGGATCCATGGGAACAGTAATAAAATGATCAACCTACTCATTTTGTGTAGGCAAAAGAGAGTTTGCAGGTTAGAAGCAGCCCACAAACTCTTCTAGGGCAAAGTAAGTGCCTACTTGTCAATGGAGAAGGACATTGTACCTTGAGGGATTTGAACGTGGGACTTCCCGATGTTAGAGCTGGCGTTCTACCCCCTAGACCACAGAGAATGCGATGAAACTGCACAGCCAAAAACTGGTCCTGTGTATTGCTGTATATGATCAAACTGTGGGCTGGCTTGTACAGTCAGAGGCACACCCACACAAGTTGACACATACATGAATACATTTTGCTTGAAATTACTAAATGTTTTGGGACTCTATCTTAACCTCTTGAAAAGCACCCCCATTCTGGCCTGAAACCATGAAAATACCTACTTTCACTAAAAGGGCTGTTTTTACTAAACCATTTATAGTATAAGCATAACTGTGGTATCATTAGATAGAAGACACTTTGAGCTTCGTTTTCCATGTTTCAAAATTATTTTAAGATTAAAAAAAAAAAAGTTAGAGAGGCTGAAGTACATTGTAATAAAAATTTTTTTGCATAACATCTTTTTTAACACTAAAAATCTTAATGATAAATATATGTGTGAAACCTATAAATGCAATGAGGCCAAAGCCACAAGTCTAAAGAAGTTATATTTCACGTTTGAAGTCAATAGACCCAAAAATGAGGTTCTTGCAAGAGTTTTTGTAAGACTAGTGCCTTTTCTAAGTGCCAGTCAGCCACAAAATAAAAGTCTTTTGTTTACATGCATACACGTTCGTTCTTTTTATTGTTTATCCTTATATAAGCGTATAAAATGCCGTATCCACACCAGGAAATAAAGCTTCACACAAAGATCGTTGAATTCGTGTTCTAATTGGCTACACGTTCTGTCTATCAATATTTTCCATGAAGTCATTGGAGGAACGCGCGAGTCAGATGACGTCACGATATTAGACAGCGCTGTTTGGATATTATGTATTATACTCCCGCCTACTTGTACAATCAAGTTCGAGCGCTGGTTTTGAACGCGAGTGTGCTCTCATATACAAGTGTTACGATGTAAATAGTCCTCAGATTGTATATTATAATCTATTACAAGACGTGCATCTGAAATCTGATGTAAACAATGGAAAATATATCCATATTTCACGGATTATACGCATTTGTGGACAAAACTGGTCATTGGATGTACTTTGTTGGAGAGTTTTTATGGGTTATTCACACATCTGAAACAGACTGGATTCGATTCGCGTTCCTTATACCAGCACAAAGGTAAGGAGTCAGTTTATATTATGCATGTTGTTATCTGGACTTCTGTAATAAAATACTATATTTATGATACTAGAGCAATTTTATCTCAAAACGGACACCATACACTGACGCTAAACCCTTAGACCTTTTAAACGATGTATAGTAGTGTTATTATTATTGTTGTTTGTACACAGTAGGCTATTTATATATTGTTAGCAGCATTAAAAAAAACTGACGTCCTTCCGTCCGCGAGCTAGTGCGCGTCGAGAGGTTAAATTTCATAACATATGTTCAGCTGAAGCCTTAAGCCCACATCAGAAAAGAAGACTGCTTCAGTTTCCATAAGAACAGTGATACAAGAATCAATCTACTTGCTTTGGGAAGGGACAAGAAAAATTCCAAGCAAGAAACCAACAAACTATCAGGTCTAAAGAAGAATTTATTGCTTCTTTCAAAACCCAAAAAGACTGTTGGCCTCTGCTGTATTGTATGCTAATAGTATGTACAGGAATCCTTCTTAAATTGAATAACAAATGTCCAGCAGAAACCTTAAGCCCACATCAGCTAAGAAATCTGCTACTGGACCCAAGGGAACAGTGATGAAATGATCAAACTACTGTAAGTGCCTATTTGTCAATGGAGAAGGCCACTTAAAGCTTGTGGCTATATCTTAAATTTCAACACGAATGTTCAGCAGAATCTTTAAGCCCACACCAGAAAAGAAGGCTGCTTCAGTAGACATAGGAACAGTGGGTAAAGGATCAATCTAATCGCCTTGGGAAGCGAAAAGAAAAATTTCCAGCAGGAAACCCACAAACTATGAGATCTGAAATAGATATGATTGCTTCTTTCAAAACCAATAGAGACTATTAACATCTGCTGTATTGTATGATAATAGTATGTCCAGGAATCTTTCTTAAATTTAATAACAAATGTCCAGCAGAAACCTTAAGCCCACATCAGCTATGAAGACTGCTTCAGGATCCATGGGAACAGTAATAAAATGATCAAACCTACTCATTTTGTGTAGGCAAAAGAGAGTTTGCAGGTTAGAAGCTGCCCACAAACTCTTCTACGGCAAAGTAAGTGCCTACTTGTCAATGGAGAAGGACATCGTACCTTGAGGGATTCGAACGTGGGACTCCCCGATGTTAGAGCTGGGGTTCTAACCCCTAGACCACAGAGAATGTGTTGAAACCGCCAAGCCAAAAACTGGTCCTGTGTATTGCTGTATATGATCAAACTGTGGGCTGGCTTGTACAGTCAGATTGACACCCACACAAGTTGACACATACATGAATACATTTTGCTTGAAAGCACTAAATGTTTTGGGACTCTATCTTAAATTTCATAACATATGTTCAGCTGAAGCCTTAAGCCCACATCAGAAAAGAAGACTGCTTCAGTTTCCATAGGAACAGTGATACAAGAATCAATCTACTTGCTTTGGGAAGAGACAAGAACAATTCCAAGCAAGAAACCAACAAACTATCAGGTCTAAAGATTTGATTGTTTCTTTCAAAACCCAAAAAGACTGTTGGCCTCTGCTGTATTGTATGCTAATAGTATGTACAGGGCTCTTTCTTAAATTGAATAACAAATGTCCAGTAGAAACCTTAAGCCCACATCAGCTAAGAAATCTGCTAATGGAGCCAAGGGAACACTGATGAAATGATCAAACTACTGTAAGTGCCTATTTGTCAATGGAGAAGGCCACTTAAAGCTTGTGGCTATATCTTAAATTTCAACACGAATGTTCAGAAGAATCCTTAAGCCCACACCAGAAAAGAAGGCTGCTTCAGTAGCCATAAGAACAGTGGGTAAAGGATCAATCTAATCGCCTTCGGAAGCGAAATGAAAAATTTCCAGCAGGAAACCCACAAACTATGAGATCTGAAATAGATTTGATTGCTTCTTTCAAAACCAATAGAGACTATTAGCATCTGCTGTATTGTATGATAATAGTATGTCCAGGAATCTTTCTTAAATTGAATAACAAATGTCCAGCAGAAACCTTAAGCCCACATCAGCTATGAAGACTGCTTCAGGATCCATGGGATAAGTAATAAAATTATCAAACCTACTCATTTTGTGTAGGCAAAAGAGAGTTTGCAGGTTAGAAGCAGCCCACAAACTCTTCTAGGGCAAAGTAAGTGCCTACTTGTCAATGGAGAAGGACATTGTACCTTGAGGGATTTGAACGTGGGACTCCCCAATGTTAGAGCTGGTGTTCTACCCCCTAGACCACAGAGAATGTGTTGAAACCGCACAGCCAAAAACTGGTCCTGTGTATTGCTGTATATGATCAAACTGTGGGCTGGCTTGTACAGTCAGAGGCACACCCACACAAGTTGACACATACATGAATACATTTTGCTTGAAAGCACTAAATGTTTTGGGACTCTATCTTAAATTTCATAACATATGTTCAGCTGAAGCCTTAAGCCCACATCAGACAAGAAGACTGCTTCAGTTTCCATAAGAACAGTGATACAAGAATCAATCTACTTGCTTTGGGAAGGGACAAGAAAAATTCCAAGCAAGAAACCAACAAACTATCAGGTCTAAAGAAGAATTTATTGCTTCTTTCAAAACCCAAAAAGACTGTTGGCCTCTGCTGTATTGTATGCTAATAGTATGTACAGGACTTTTTCTTAAATTGAATAACAAATGTCCAGCAGAAACCTTAAGCCCACATCAGCTAAGAAATCTGCTACTGGAGACAAGGGAACAGTGATGAAATGATCAAACTACTGTAAGTGCCTATTTGTCAATGGAGAAGGCCACTTAAAGCTTGTGGCTATATCTTAAATTTCAACACAAATGTTCAGCAGAATCCTTAAGCCCACACCAGAAAAGAAGGCTGCTTCAGTAGCCATAGGAACAGTGGGTAAAGGATCAATCTAATCGCTTTGGGAAGCGAAAAGAAATATTTCCAGCAGGAAACCCACAAACTATGAGATCTGAAATAAATTTGATTGCTTCTTTCAAATCCAATAGAGACTATTAGCATCTGCTGTATTGTATGATAATAGTATGTCCAGGAATCTTTCTTAAATTTAATAACAAATGTCCAGCAGAAACCTTAAGCCCACATCAGCTATGAAGACTGCTTCAGGATCCATGGGATAAGTAATAAAATGATCAAACCTACTCATTTTGTGTAGGCAAAAGAGAGTTTGCAGGTTAGAAGTAGCCCACAAACTCTTCTAGGGCAAAGTAAGTGCCTACTTGTCAATGGAGAAGGACATTGTACCTTGAGGGATTCGAACGTGGGACTCCCCGATGTTAGAGCTGGTGTTCTAACCCCTAGACCACAGAGAATGTGTTGAAACCGCCCAGCCAAATACTGGTCCTGTGTATTGCTGTATTTGATAAAACTGTGGGCTGGCTTGTACAGTCAGAGTCACACCCACACAAGTTGACACATACATGAATACATTTTGCTTGAAAGCACTAAATGTTTTGGGACTCTATCTTAAATTTCATAACATATGTTCAGCTGAAGCCTTAAGCCCACATCAGAAAAGAAGACTGCTTCAGTTTCCATAGGAACAGTGATACAAGAATCAATCTACTTGCTTTGGGAAGAGACAAGAACAATTCCAAGCAAGAAACCAACAAACTATCAGGTCTAAAGATTTGATTGTTTCTTTCAAAACCCAAAAAGACTGTTGGCCTCTGCTGTATTGTATGCTAAAAGTATGTACAGGGCTCTTTCTTAAATTGAATAACAAATGTCCAGTAGAAACCTTAAGCCCACATCAGCTAAGAAATCTGCTAATGGAGCCAAGGGAACACTGATGAAATGATCAAACTACTGTAAGTGCCTATTTGTCAATGGAGAAGGCCACTTAAAGCTTGTGGCTATATCTTAAATTTCAACACGAATGTTCAGAAGAATCCTTAAGCCCACACCAGAAAAGAAGGCTGCTTCAGTAGCCATAAGAACAGTGGGTAAAGGATCAATCTAATCGCCTTCGGAAGCGAAATGAAAAATTTCCAGCAGGAAACCCACAAACTATGAGATCTGAAATAGATTTGATTGCTTCTTTCAAAACCAATAGAGACTATTAGCATCTGCTGTATTGTATGATAATAGTATGTCCAGGAATCTTTCTTAAATTGAATAACAAATGTCCAGCAGAAACCTTAAGCCCACATCAGCTATGAAGACTGCTTCAGGATCCATGGGATAAGTAATAAAATTATCAAACCTACTCATTTTGTGTAGGCAAAAGAGAGTTTGCAGGTTAGAAGCAGCCCACAAACTCTTCTAGGGCAAAGTAAGTGCCTACTTGTCAATGGAGAAGGACATTGTACCTTGAGGGATTTGAACGTGGGACTCCCCAATGTTAGAGCTGGTGTTCTACCCCCTAGACCACAGAGAATGTGTTGAAACCGCACAGCCAAAAACTGGTCCTGTGTATTGCTGTATATGATCAAACTGTGGGCTGGCTTGTACAGTCAGAGGCACACCCACACAAGTTGACACATACATGAATACATTTTGCTTGAAAGCACTAAATGTTTTGGGACTCTATCTTAAATTTCATAACATATGTTCAGCTGAAGCCTTAAGCCCACATCAGACAAGAAGACTGCTTCAGTTTCCATAAGAACAGTGATACAAGAATCAATCTACTTGCTTTGGGAAGGGACAAGAAAAATTCCAAGCAAGAAACCAACAAACTATCAGGTCTAAAGAAGAATTTATTGCTTCTTTCAAAACCCAAAAAGACTGTTGGCCTCTGCTGTATTGTATGCTAATAGTATGTACAGGACTTTTTCTTAAATTGAATAACAAATGTCCAGCAGAAACCTTAAGCCCACATCAGCTAAGAAATCTGCTACTGGAGACAAGGGAACAGTGATGAAATGATCAAACTACTGTAAGTGCCTATTTGTCAATGGAGAAGGCCACTTAAAGCTTGTGGCTATATCTTAAATTTCAACACAAATGTTCAGCAGAATCCTTAAGCCCACACCAGAAAAGAAGGCTGCTTCAGTAGCCATAGGAACAGTGGGTAAAGGATCAATCTAATCGCTTTGGGAAGCGAAAAGAAATATTTCCAGCAGGAAACCCACAAACTATGAGATCTGAAATAAATTTGATTGCTTCTTTCAAATCCAATAGAGACTATTAGCATCTGCTGTATTGTATGATAATAGTATGTCCAGGAATCTTTCTTAAATTTAATAACAAATGTCCAGCAGAAACCTTAAGCCCACATCAGCTATGAAGACTGCTTCAGGATCCATGGGATAAGTAATAAAATGATCAAACCTACTCATTTTGTGTAGGCAAAAGAGAGTTTGCAGGTTAGAAGTAGCCCACAAACTCTTCTAGGGCAAAGTAAGTGCCTACTTGTCAATGGAGAAGGACATTGTACCTTGAGGGATTCGAACGTGGGACTCCCCGATGTTAGAGCTGGTGTTCTAACCCCTAGACCACAGAGAATGTGTTGAAACCGTCCAGCCAAATACTGGTCCTGTGTATTGCTGTATTTGATAAAACTGTGGGCTGGCTTGTACAGTCAGAGTCACACCCACACAAGTTGACACATACATGAATAAATTTTGCTTGAAAGCACTAAACGTTTTGGGACTCTATCTTAAATTTCATAACATATGTTCAGCTGAAGCCTTAAGCCCACATCAGAAAAGAAGACTGCTTCAGTTTCCATAAGAACAGTGATACAAGAATCAATCTACTTGCTTTGGGAAGGGACAAGAAAAATTCCAAGCAAGAAACCAACAAACTATCAGGTCTAAAGAAGAATTTATTGCTTCTTTCAAAACCCAAAAAGACTGTTGGCCTCTGCTGTATTGTATGCTAATAATATGTACAGGAATCATTCTTAAATTTAATAACAAATTTCCAGCAGAAACCTTAAGCCCACATTAGCTAAGAAATCTGCTTCTGGAGCTCAAGGAACAGTGATGAAATGATCAACCTACTGTAAGTGCCTATTTGTCAATGAAGAAAGGCCACTTAAAGCTTGTGGCTATATCTTAAATTTCAACACAAATGTTCAGCAGAATCCTTAAGCCCACACCAGAAAAGAAGGCTGCTTCAGTAGCCATAGGAACAGTGGGTAAAGAATCAATCTAATCGCTTTGGGAAGCGAAAAGAAAAATTTCCAGCAGGAAACCCACAAACTATGAGATCTGAAATAGATTTGATTGCTTCTTTCAAATCCAATAGAGACTATTAGCATCTGCTGTATTGTATGATAATAGTATGTCCAGGAATCTTTCTTAAATTTAATAACAAATGTCCAGCAGAAACCTTAAGCCCACATCAGCTATGAAGACTGCTTCAGGATCCATGGGAACAGTAATAAAATGATTAAACCTACTCATTTTGTGTAGGCAAAAGAGAGTTTGCAGGTTAGAATCTGCCCACAAACTCTTCTAGGGCAAAGTAAGTGCCTACTTGTCAATGGAGAAGGACATTGTACCTTGAGGGACTCGAACCTGGGACTCCACGAAGATAGAACTAGTGTTCTAACCCCTAGACCACAGAGAATGTGTTGAAACTGGCCAGCCAAAAACTGGTCCTGTGTATTGCTGTATATGATCAAACTGTGGGCTGGCTTGTACAGTCAGAGTCACACCCACACAAGTTGACACATACATGAATACATTTTGCTTGAAAGCCCTTAATGTTTTGGGACTCTATCTTAAATTTCATAACATATGTTCAGCTGAAGCCTTAAGCCCACATCAGAAAAGAAGACTGCTTCAGTTTCCATAGGAACAGTGATACAAGAATCAATCTACTTGCTTTGGGAAGGGTCAAGAAAAATTCCAAGCAAGAAACCAACAAACTATCAGGTCTAAAGAAGATTTGATTGCTTCTGTCAAAACCCAAAAAGACTGTTGGCCTCTGCTGTATTGTATGCTAATAGTATGTACAGGACTCTTTCTTAAATTGAATAACAAATGTCCAGCAGAAACCTTAAGCCCACATCAGCTAAGAAATCTGCTACTGGACCCAAGGGAACACTGATGAAATGATCAAACTACTGTAAGTGCCTATTTGTCAATGGAGAAGGCCACTTAAAGCTTGTGGTTATATCTTAAATTTCAACACGAATGTTCAGCAGAATACCCACACAAGTTGACACATACATGAATACATTTTGCTTGAAAGCACTAAATGTTTTGGGACTCTATCTTAAATTTCATAACATATATTCAGCTGAAGCCTTAAGCCCACATCAGAAAAGAAGACTGCTTCAGTTTCCATAGGAACAGTGATACAAGAATCAATCTACTTGCTTTGGGAAGGGACAAGAAATATTCCAAGCAAGAAACCAACAAACTATCAGGTCTAAAGAAGATTTGATTGCTTCTTTCAAAACCCAAAAGACTGTTGGCCTCTGCTGTATTGTATGCCAATAGTATGTACAGGACTCTTTTTTAAATTGAATAACAAATGTCCAGCAGAAACCTTAAGCCCACATCAGCTAAGAAATCTGCTACTGGAGCCAAGGGAACACTGATGAAATGATCAACCTACTGTAAGTGCCTATTTGTCAATGGAGAAGGCCACTTAAGGCTTGTGGCTATATCTTAAATTTCAACACGAATGTTCAGCAGAATCCTTAAGCCCACACCAGAAAAGAAGGCTGCTTCAGTAGCCATAAGAACAGTGGGTAAAGGATCAATCTAATCGCCTTGGGAAGCGAAAAGAAAAATTTCCAGCAGGAAACCCACAAACTATGAGATCTGAAATAGATTTGATTGCTTCTTTCAAAACCAATAGAGACTATTAGCATCTGCTGTATTGTATGATAATAGTATGTCCAGGAATCTTTCTTAAATTTAATAACAAATGTCCAGCAGAAACCTTAAGCCCACATCAGCTATGAAGACTGCTTCAGGATCCATGGGAACAGTAATAAAATGATCAAACCTACTCATTTTGTGTCGGCAAAAGAGAGTTTGCAGGTTAGAAGCTGCCCACAAACTCTTCTAGGGCAAAGTAAGTGCCTACTTGTCAATGGAGAATGACATTGTACCTTGAGGGATTCGAACCTGGGACTCCCCGATGTTAGAGCTAGTGTTCTAACCCCTAGACCACAGAGAATGTGTTGAAACCGCCCAGCCAAAAACTGGTCCTGTGTATTGCTGTATATGATCAATCTGTGGGCTGGCTTGTACAGTCAGAGTCACAACCACACAAGTTGACACATACATGAATACATTTTGCTTGAAAGCACTAAATGTTTTGGGACTCTATCTTAAATTTCATAACATATGTTCAGCTGAAGCCTTAAGCCCACATCAGAAAAAGAAGACTGCTTCAGTTTCCATAGGAACAGTGATACAAGAATCAATCTACTTGCTTTGGGAAGGGACAAGAAAAATTCCAAGCAAGAAACCAACAAACTATCAGGTCTAAAGAAGAATTTATTGCTTCTTTCAAAACCCCAAAAGACTGTTGGCCTCTGCTGTATTGTATGCTAATAGTATGTACAGGACTTTTTCTTAAATTAAATAACAAATGTCCAGCAGAAACCTTAAGCCCACATCAGCTAAGAAATCTGCTACTGGAGACAAGGGAACAGTGATGAAATGATCAAACTACTGTAAGTGCCTATTTGTCAATGGAGAAGGCCACTTAAAGCTTGTGGCTATATCTTAAATTTCAACACAAATGTTCAGCAGAATCCTTAAGCCCACACCAGAAAAGAAGGCTGCTTCAGTAGCCATAGGAACAGTGGGTAAAGGATCAATCTAATCGCTTTGGGAAGCGAAAAGAAAAATTTCCAGCAGGAAACCCACAAACTATGAGATCTGAAATAAATTTGATTGCTTCTTTCAAATCCAATAGAGACTATTAGCATCTGCTGTATTGTATGATAATAGTATGTCCAGGAATCTTTCTTAAATTTAATAACAAATGTCCAGCAGAAACCTTAAGCCCACATCAGCTATGAAGACTGCTTCAGGATCCATGGGAACAGTAATAAAATGATCAAACCTACTCATTTTGTGTAGGCAAAACAGAGTTTGCAGGTTAGAAGCAGCTCAAAAACTCTTCTAGGGCAAAGTAAGTGCCTACTTGTCAATGGAGAAGGACATTGTACCTTGAGGGATTCGAACGTGGGACTCCCCGATGTTAGAGCTGGTGTTCTAACCCCTAGACCACAGAGAATGTGTTGAAACCGCCCAGCCAAATACTGGTCCTGTGTATTGCTGTATTTGATAAAACTGTGGGCTGGCTTGTACAGTCAGAGTCACACCCACACAAGTTGACACATACATGAATACATTTTGCTTGAAAGCACTAAATGTTTTGGGACTCTATCTTAAATTTCATAACATATGTTCAGCTGAAGCCTTAAGCCCACATCAGAAAAGAAGACTGCTTCAGTTTCCATAAGAACAGTGATACAAGAATCAATCTACTTGCTTTGGGAAGGGACAAGAAAAATTCCAAGCAAGAAACCAACAAACTATCAGGTCTAAAGAAGAATTTATTGCTTCTTTCAAAACCCAAAAAGACTGTTGGCCTCTGCTGTATTGTATGCTAATAGTATGTACAGGACTTTTTCTTAAATTGAATAACAAATGTCCAGCAGAAACCTTAAGCCCACATCAGCTAAGAAATCTGCTACTGGAGACAAGGGAACAGTGATGAAATGATCAAACTACTGTAAGTGCCAATTTGTCAATGGAGAAGGCCACTTAAAGCTTGTGGCTATATCTTAAATTTCAACACAAATGTTCAGCAGAATCCTTAAGCCCATACCAGAAAAGAAGGCTGCTTCAGTAGCTATAGTAACAGTGAGTAACTCCCCGATGTTAGAACTGGTGTTCTAACCCCTAGACCACAGAGAATGTGTTGAAACCACCCAGCCAAAAACTGGTCCTGTGTATTGCTGTATATGATCAAACTGTGGGCTGGCTTGTACAGTCAGAGTCACACCCACACAAGTTGACACATACATGAATACATTTTGCTTGAAAGCACTAAATGTTTTGGGACTCTATCTTAAATTTCATAACATATGTTCAGCTGAAGCCTTAAGCCCACATCAGAAAAGAAGACTGCTTCAGTTTCCATAGGAACAGTGATACAAGAATCAATCTACTTGCTTTGGTAAGGGACAAGAAAAATTCCAAGCAAGAAACCAACAAACTATCAGGTCTAAAGAAGATTTGATTGCTTCTTTCAAAACCCAAAAAGACTGTTGGCCTCTGCTGTATTGTATGCCAATAGTATGTACAGGACTCTTTCTTAAATTGAATAACAAATGTCCAGCAGAAACCTTAAGCCCACATCAGCTAAGAAATCTGCTACTGGAGCCAAAGGAACAGTGATGAAATGATCAAACTACTGTAAGTGCCTATTTGTCAATGGAGAAGGCCACTTAAAGCTTGTGGCTATATCTTAAATTTCAACACAAATGTTCAGCAGAATCCTTAAGCCCATACCAGAAAAGAAGGCTGCTTCAGTAGCTATAGTAACAGTGAGTAAAGGATCAATCTAATCGCCTTCGGAAGAGAAAATTAAAATTTCAAGCAGAAAACCCACAAACTATGAGATCTAAAATAGTTTTGATTGCTTCTTTCAAAACCAATAGAGACTATAAGCATCTGTTGTATTGTATGATAATAGTATGTCCAGGAATCTTTCTTAAATTTAATAACAAATGTCCAGCAGAAACCTTAAGCCCACATCAGCTACGAAGACTGCTTCAGGATCCATGGGAACAGTAATAAAATGATCAACCTACTCATTTTGTGTAGGCAAAAAAGAGTTTGCAGGTTAGAAGCAGCCCACAAACTCTTCTAGGGCAAAGTAAGTGCCTACTTGTCAATGGAGAAGGACATTGTACCTTGAGGGATTTGAACGTGGGACTCCCCGATGTTAGAGCTGGCGTTCTACCCCCTAGACCACAGAGAATGCGATGAAACTGCCCAGCCAAAAACTGGTCCTGTGTATTGCTGTATATGATAAAACTGTGGGCTGGCTTGTACAGTCAGAGTCACACCCACACAAGTTGACACATACATGAATACATTTTGCTTGAAAGCACTAAATGTTTTGGGACTCTATCTTAAGTTTCATAACATATGTTCAGCTGAAGCCTTAAGCCCACATCAGAAAAGAAGACTGCTTCAGTTTCCATAAGAACAGTGATACAAGAATCAATCTACTTGCTTTGGGAAGGGACAAGAAAAATTCCAAGCAAGAAACCAACAAACTATCAGGTCTAAAGAAGAATTTATTGCTTCTTTCAAAACCCAAAAAGACTGTTGGCCTCTGCTGTATTGTATGCTAATAGTATGTACAGGAATCCTTCTTAAATTTAATAACAAATTTCCAGCAGAAACCTTAAGCCCACATTAGCTAAGAAATCTGCTTCTGGAGCTCAAGGAACAGTGATGAAATGATCAACCTACTGTAAGTGCCTATTTGTCAATGAAGAAAGGCCACTTAAAGCTTGTGGCTATATCTTAAATGTCAACACAAATGTTCAGCAGAATCCTTAAGCCCACACCAGAAAAGAAGGCTGCTTCAGTAGCCATAAGAACAGTGGGTAAAGAATCAATCTAATCGCTTTGGGAAGCGAAAAGAAAAATTTCCAGCAGGAAACCCACAAACTATGAGATCTGAAATAGATTTGATTGCTTCTTTCAAATCCAATAGAGACTATTAGCATCTGCTGTATTGTATGATAATAGTATGTCCAGGAATCTTTCTTAAATTTAATAACAAATGTCCAACAGAAACCTTAAGCCCACATCAGCTATGAAGACTGCTCAGGATCCATGGGAACAGTAATAAAATGATCAAACCTACTCATTTTGTGTAGGCAAAAGAGAGTTTGCAGGTTAGAATCTGCCCACAAACTCTTCTAGGGCAAAGTAAGTGCCTACTTGTCAATGGAGAAGGACATTGTACCTTGAGGGACTCGACCCTGGGACCCCACAAAGATAGAACTAGTGTTCTAACCCCTAGACCACAGAGAATGTGTTGAAACTGGCCAGCCAAAAACTGGTCCTGTGTATTGCTGTATATGATCAAACTGTGGGCTGGCTTGTACAGTCAGAGTCACACCCACACAAGTTGACACATACATGAATACATTTTGCTTGAAAGCACTAAATGTTTTGGGACTCTATCTTAAATTTCATAACATATGTTCAGCTGAAGCCTTAAGCCCACATCAGAAAAGAAGACTGCTTCAGTTTCCATAGGAACAGTGATACAAGAATCAATCTACTTGCTTTGGGAAGGGACAAGAAAAATTCCAAGCAAGAAACCAACAAACTATCAGGTCTAAAGAAGATTTGATTGCTTCTGTCAAAACCCAAAAAGACTGTTGGCCTCTGCTGTATTGTATGCTAATAGTATGTACAGGACTCTTTCTTAAATTGAATAACAAATGTCCAGCAGAAACCTTAAGCCCACATCAGCTAAGAAATCTGCTACTGGACCCAAGGGAACAGTGATGAAATGATCAAACTACTGTAAGTGCCTATTTGTCAATGGAGAAGGCCACTTAAAGCTTGTGGCTATATCTTAAATTTCAACACGAATGTTCAGCAGAATCTTTAAGCCCACACCAGAAAAGAAGGCTGCTTCAGTAGACATAGGAACAGTGGGTAAAGGATCAATCTAATCGCCTTGGGAAGCGAAAAGAAAAATTTCCAGCAGGAAACCCACAAACTATGAGATCTGAAATAGATTTGATTGCTTCTTTCAAAACCAATAGAGACTATTAGCATCTGCTGTATTGTATGATAATAGTATGTCCAGGAATCTTTCTTAAATTTAATAACAAATGTCCAGCAGAAACCTTAAGCCCACATCAGCTATGAAGACTGCTTCAGGATCCATGGGAACAGTAATAAAATGATCAAACCTACTCATTTTGTGTAGGCAAAAGAGAGTTTGCAGGTTAGAAGCTGCCCACAAACTCTTCTACGGCAAAGTAAGTGCCTACTTGTCAATGGAGAAGGACATCGTACCTTGAGGGATTCGAACGTGGGACTCCCCGATGTTAGAGCTGGGGTTCTAACCCCTAGACCACAGAGAATGTGTTGAAACTGCCAAGCCAAAAACTGGTCCTGTGTATTGCTGTATATGATCAAACTGTGGGCTGGCTTGTACAGTCAGATTGACACCCACACAAGTTGACACATACATGAATACATTTTGCTTGAAAGCACTAAATGTTTTGGGACTCTATCTTAAATTTCATAACATATGTTCAGCTGAAGCCTTAAGCCCACATCAGAAAAGAAGACTGCTTCAGTTTCCATAGGAACAGTGATACAAGAATCAATCTACTTGCTTTGGGAAGAGACAAGAACAATTCCAAGCAAGAAACCAACAAACTATCAGGTCTAAAGAAGATTTGATTGCTTCTTTCAAAACCCAAAAAGACTGTTGGCCTCTGCTGTATTGTATGCTAATAGTATGTACAGGACTCTTTCTTAAATTGAATAACAAATGTCCAGTAGAAACCTTAAGCCCACATCAGCTAAGAAATCTGCTAATGGAGCCAAGGGAACACTGATGAAATGATCAAACTACTGTAAGTGCCTATTTGTCAATGGAGAAGGCCACTTAAAGCTTGTGGCTATATCTTAAATTTCAACACGAATGTTCAGCAGAATCCTTAAGCCCACACCAGAAAAGAAGGCTGCTTCAGTAGCCATAAGAACAGTGGGTAAAGGATCAATCTAATCGCCTTGGGAAGCAAAAAGAAAAATTTCCAGCAGGAAACCCACAAACTATGAGATCTGAAATAGATTTGATTGCTTCTTTCAAAACCAATAGAGACTATTAGCATCTGCTGTATTGTATGATAATAGTATGTCCAGGAATCTTTCTTAAATTGAATAACAAATGTCCAGCAGAAACCTTAAGCCCACATCAGCTATGAAGACTGCTTCAGGATCCATGGGATAAGTAATAAAATTATCAAACCTACTCATTTTGTGTAGGCAAAAGAGAGTTTGCAGGTTAGAAGCAGCCCACAAACTCTTCTAGGGCAAAGTAAGTTCTTACTTGTCAATGGAGAAGGACATTGTACCTTGAGGGATTTGAACGTGGGACTCCCCGATGTTAGAGCTGGTGTTCTACCCCCTAGACCACAGAGAATGTGTTGAAACCACACAGCCAAAAACTGGTCCTGTGTATTGCTGTATATGATCAAACTGTGGGCTGGCTTGTACAGTCAGAGGCACACCCACACAAGTTGACACATACATGAATACATTTTGCTTGAAAGCACTAAATGTTTTGGGACTCTATCTTAAATTTCATAACATATGTTCAGCTGAAGCCTTAAGCCCACATCAGACAAGAAGACTGCTTCAGTTTCCATAAGAACAGTGATACAAGAATCAATCTACTTGCTTTGGGAAGGGACAAGAAAAATTCCAAGCAAGAAACCAACAAACTATCAGGTCTAAAGAAGAATTTATTGCTTCTTTCAAAACCCAAAAAGACTGTTGGCCTCTGCTGTATTGTATGCTAATAGTATGTACAGGACTTTTTCTTAAATTGAATAACAAATGTCCAGCAGAAACCTTAAGCCCACATCAGCTAAGAAATCTGCTACTGGAGACAAGGGAACAGTGATGAAATGATCAAACTACTGTAAGTGCCTATTTGTCAATGGAGAAGGCCACTTAAAGCTTGTGGCTATATCTTAAATTTCAACACAAATGTTCAGCAGAATCCTTAAGCCCACACCAGAAAAGAAGGCTGCTTCAGTAGCCATAGGAACAGTGGGTAAAGGATCAATCTAATCGCTTTGGGAAGCGAAAAGAAAAATTTCCAGCAGGAAACCCACAAACTATGAGATCTGAAATAAATTTGATTGCTTCTTTCAAATCCAATAGAGACTATTAGCATCTGCTGTATTGTATGATAATAGTATGTCCAGGAATCTTTCTTAAATTTAATAACAAATGTCCAGCAGAAACCTTAAGCCCACATCAGCTATGAAGACTGCTTCAGGATCCATGGGAACAGTAATAAAATGATCAAACCTACTCATTTTGTGTAGGCAAAACAGAGTTTGCAGGTTAGAAGCAGCTCAAAAACTCTTCTAGGGCAAAGTAAGTGCCTACTTGTCAATGGAGAAGGACATTGTACCTTGAGGTATTCGAACGTGGGACTCCCCGATGTTAGAGCTGGTGTTCTAACCCCTAGACCACAGAGAATGTGTTGAAACCGCCCAGCCAAATACTGGTCCTGTGTATTGCTGTATTTGATAAAACTGTGGGCTGGCTTGTACAGTCAGAGTCACACCCACACAAGTTGACACATACATGAATACATTTTGCTTGAAAGCACTAAATGTTTTGGGACTCTATCTTAAATTTCATAACATATGTTCAGCTGAAGCCTTAAGCCCACATCAGAAAAGAAGACTGCTTCAGTTTCCATAAGAACAGTGATACAAGAATCAATCTACTTGCTTTGGGAAGGGACAAGAAAAATTCCAAGCAAGAAACCAACAAACTATCAGGTCTAAAGAAGAATTTATTGCTTCTTTCAAAACCCAAAAAGACTGTTGGCCTCTGCTGTATTGTATGCTAAAAGTATGTACAGGAATCCTTCTTAAATTTAATAACAAATTTCCAGCAGAAACCTTAAGCCCACATTAGCTAAGAAATCTGCTTCTGGAGCTCAAGGAACAGTGATGAAATGATCAACCTACTGTAAGTGCCTATTTGTCAATGAAGAAAGGCCACTTAAAGCTTGTGGCTATATCTTAAATTTCAACACAAATGTTCAGCAGAATCCTTAAGCCCACACCAGAAAAGAAGGCTGCTTCAGTAGCCATAAGAACAGTGGGTAAAGAATCAATCTAATCGCTTTGGGAAGCGAAAAGAAAAATTTCCAGCAGGAAACCCACAAACTATGAGATCTGAAATAGATTTGATTGCTTCTTTCAAATCCAATAGAGACTATTAGCATCTGCTGTATTGTATGATAATAGTATGTCCAGGAATCTTTCTTAAATTTAATAACAAATGTCCAGCAGAAACCTTAAGCCCACATCAGCTATGAAGACTGCTCAGGATCCATGGGAACAGTAATAAAATGATCACACCTACTCATTTTGTGTAGGCAAAAGAGAGTTTGCAGGTTAGAATCTGCCCACAAACTCTTCTAGGGCAAAGTAAGTGCCTACTTGTCAATGGAGAAGGACATTAAACCTTGAGGGACTCGACCCTAGGACCCCAAGAAGATAGAACTAGTGTTCTAACCCCTAGACCACAGAGAATGTGTTGAAACTGGCCAGCCAAAAACTGGTCCTGTGTATTGCTGTATATGATCAAACTGTGGGCTGGCTTGTACAGTCAGAGTCACACCCACACAAGTTGACACATACATGAATACATTTTGCTTGAAAGCACTAAATGTTTTGGGACTCTATCTTAAATTTCATAACATATGTTCAGCTGAAGCCTTAAGCCCACATCAGAAAAGAAGACTGCTTCAGTTTCCATAGGAACAGTGATACAAGAATCAATCTACTTGCTTTGGGAAGGGACAAGAAAAATTCCAAGCAAGAAACCAACAAACTATCAGGTCTAAAGAAGATTTGATTGCTTCTGTCAAAACCCAAAAAGACTGTTGGCCTCTGCTGTATTGTATGCTAATAGTATGTACAGGACTCTTTCTTAAATTGAATAACAAATGTCCAGCAGAAACCTTAAGCCCACATCAGCTAAGAAATCTGCTACTGGACCCAAGGGAACAGTGATGAAATGATCAAACTACTGTAAGTGCCTATTTGTCAATGGAGAAGGCCACTTAAAGCTTGTGGCTATATCTTAAATTTCAACACGAATGTTCAGCAGAATCTTTAAGCCCACACCAGAAAAGAAGGCTGCTTCAGTAGACATAGGAACAGTGGGTAAAGGATCAATCTAATCGCCTTGGGAAGCGAAAAGAAAAATTTCCAGCAGGTAACCCACAAACTATGAGATCTGAAATAGATTTGATTGCTTCTTTCAAAACCAATAGAGACTATTAGCATCTGCTGTATTGTATGATAATAGTATGTCCAGGAATCTTTCTTAAATTTAATAACAAATGTCCAGCAGAAACCTTAAGCCCACATCAGCTATGAAGACTGCTTCAGGATCCATGGGAACAGTAATAAAATGATCAAACCTACTCATTTTGTGTAGGCAAAAGAGAGTTTGCAGGTTAGAAGCTGCCCACAAACTCTTCTACAGCAAAGTAAGTGCCTACTTGTCAATGGAGAAGGACATCGTACCTTGAGGGATTCGAACGTGGGACTCCCCAATGTTAGAGCTGGGGTTCTAACCCCTAGACCACAGAGAATGTGTTGAAACCGCCAAGCCAAAAACTGGTCCTGTGTATTGCTGTATATGATCAAACTGTGGGCTGGCTTGTACAGTCAGATTGACACCCACACAAGTTGACACATACATGAATACATTTTGCTTGAAAGCACTAAATGTTTTGGGAGTCTATCTTAAATTTCATAACATATGTTCAGCTGAAGCCTTAAGCCCACATCAGAAAAGAAGACTGCTTCAGTTTCCATAGGAACAGTGATACAAGAATCAATCTACTTGCTTTGGGAAGAGACAAGAACAATTCCAAGCAAGAAACCAACAAACTATCAGGTCTAAAGATTTGATTGTTTCTTTCAAAACCCAAAAAGACTGTTGGCCTCTGCTGTATTGTATGCTTATAGTATGTAAGTAGTAAATATGGGCGACATACTGTCAAAATGATTGATGATGACCTTTGACCTCAGGGGAGGGGTGACCTTTTGACCTGCGAGGGAGGGGCTGACCTTTTGACCTGCGAGGGAGGGGGTGACCTTTGACCGGACCACCCACGTCGTGAACCTTTGACCTCCGGGGAGGGGCTAACCTTTGACCGGACCTCCCACGTCGTGAACTTTTGACCGGACCACCCACGTCGTGAACTTTTGACTGGACCTCCCACGTCGCGATGAACTTTCGAACCGACCGCCCACGTTGCTCTAAACTTTTGAACCGTCCTCCAGCGCTGCTCAGAACTTTTGAACCGACAGCCCACGTAGCACTGAACTTTTAACCGGACCGCCCACATTGGGTTGAACTTTTAACCGGACCGCCCACGTCACGTTGACATGTTTACGTCCGGGGTTATCTCCGGGACGCGTTAAATCATGTCCTCCTACGATAAAACAATAAAAACAGTGTTTACACAAGCGGTCTTCATTAAAACACATTCCATGCTCCCATCATAATTTATATAAGGTGGGGGCCCGATATGTATAATAAAAGCCAGGGAAATCACAGTTAAGAAAATCACAAACATGGATAGCCCATGCGGATCGTGCGATACTCCGACGAGTGAATGGCAAAATAGCGTGGACCATCTCACTATGCCCCCGAAAAAAATAAAAACTTAAACTTTTAACATGCGCCATTTCGGAATGCGTGACATCATTATAAGCTGCCTCTCTACAAATTATTTTGATCAGGGGATGAATAGTTTCATTAAACACAAATTTTTATGTGAAATGATCAAAGAAATTAAGTGTTCTTTCTTTTCTTTTTAACGTCATCCTGGCTTCTAAGGTTATATTTATGGTGAAAATAAACTGTAATTAAATAAATTAAGACTAGAAAATATGTTTAAATTTAACTTCCTCTAAAAATCTTAGCACTAAGCACGGATTCGACTGATTAAAAAACCATTTCAATAGTACCAACAGAATAAAAAAGGTTTCTCACAGCAGCAGATGAAATACATTCTACAAGAATAATGAACAATGAATTCTGTCAAGATGATGAGTTTGGTGGATTTTCTCTAGAGAGTAAAAATTTATGTGTAATTTTTAAATATCCTATTCAGCATTTTGTATAGATGACCTGATTTTCAAAACAGAAATTATGTTTTTTCAAATAAACTGTTCAATACAAAGATATGGTCTTCTGCCACTTACACAGATCGTAGTCCTTAAAGTTGCATTCCTGAGAGTTGCTTCCACTCCGAATCGTAAATCGTTTTGGCAGTGCCCGTGTGAGGGCCGAGATATTTTGTTTTTTAACTCGTAAAGCATGTCCAGTCCTCCTGCGATAGCAGGACAGTGTTTATACAAGGGGCCTGCATTAATGCAGCTTGCGTTGTTTTCATCATATTAATAAGTACAGCATAAGTAAAGACAAAAAGACACATATTACAAAACATTACCCGTCTAAAAACTGAGACTTTTAACTTTAGGTTATTAGTATATTAGGTTTAGTATAGTTTTCAGACTTTCAGAAAGAACTCATCAACTTAAAGAATAAAGCACTTATCAATTACATTTATTTTAATCTCAAAAACTCAAGTTTACGTCTAGTATTTATTATTGCACCTGAAATACAAGTACCTGAGACATGCTCACACTCCTTAGCCAAAACACTAAAACTTTTAGTGCTTTTGTATTTAATATAATATTTAATAATATTTGACAAATTACTCCATACAAGACAAACAAATTAGATGCATTCAATGAACACAACATACACAATCTTACTTCATCACATGCTTTGATGCCCTCATTTCTCTGTCTCTGCTATTCTCAGTTAATAATGTCTATAAGACAGAAGTTAAAAATCAAACTACTTACACATTTAAATTTAAAGTCTATTTAACTCAAACTACTCTTTACCCAGAATAACATGTACTTCTTCCGTGGTGACAAAGCGAGGTACATGATTTCTTAAATTTATATAAACACAAGTAAACTTTTTATTGTAAAATAATCAAATAAAATAGTAAGTCTAAAGACATAGGCTAACTGATGATCCTTACATAGGAAATACCCGCACAAAATCATCTAGGTATATTCTTAAAGCGACGTTGGTATTATCACACCATAATATATGAATAATAAATCATTATATACTATAAAGATTCACTTTGCTATCATTTCCAACTAATGTTGATTTATTGTGTTGTACTCAAAACATCTGAACTTCAGTCAGCTTTTTCGGGGGCTTAGCATTAATTTACTTTTGAAAGATTCCAACATCTACAGTAGTTGATTTTTAACCCTTACCTATACATGTTGCTTGGCTCACTGTAAACCCGGCATGATTACCGTTATGTTTACCTTTAAATGACAGAGAATATAATAGCACTTACCCCATAAAAACAAAAAATGTCATCACAGAAAACAGTAACAAACCATCTGATAAATCGAGTGTTGTATAACAACGAGTGAAATCTATGTGCTAGTTCAGATTAAAAATACCTCGCTTTATTATATACAGCTCCACAAGGCAAAACAAAGATCTCACGTAGTCCATCATGTTACACCGGCAGTTTGATTATTGTGACCGCCCTGTCCTTTAGTGCACTAGGGTCATTATGGGAAATGTAGTCATTTTCACAAGGCGAATCGAACGGTGTATATGTTAAAGGTGCATTGTGTTACTTTAAAAAAAAAAAAGACAAAAATGCTAAATAATATACATAACTATATTATCAGTGGTGTATAAGGGCCTTACATAATGAACTGAATTGTTTCTATTACCTAAGAACGAGCCATTTTTATCTCCATACACCGCGGGTCCCCTTATACGGAAGTCACCGTCATATCTCTACAGTAGCCCTAAACGTACAAACTGCTCTAAAGAGCACGTTTCTTCCCTACGTAGTCTCAGACGATGACATGTTTGTCGTGCGACAGCTACCATATGGGTTTTAAAATTGAAGAGTGAGTTGTCTATGGCAATTCACAATCTCACCACTAGATACCGCTAAATTCTACACACACCACCTTTATCTGGCTACTGTTTCCAAGATGCATTACGATCTAAGCCATCGCACTGGGAGAGAGAGTACATAGTGAGACATATTATTTACAATTTTATTTGTTGTTGTTGACACAATTTAATGTAAAGTGGAAGATCTTATTAATTTATAAAAAATAACAGCTTAAAGATAACTATTAGGGCTGAAACTAAAAACCAGCGTATTAGCTGTGTACATCGTGAAACTGATTTTATTTAATGTGTTTTACAAGTTAAGAAAAATGTAAGCGTTCCACATGAGAAGCAAGAATTCCTTTTCCTACCGGTGCGTAGAGCGTAGAGGATGATAGATAAAATAAAGAAAAATCTGTTTTACCATGAAAGACCTTTCTTACTGACACTTTAATATTCTATAGCTTCATGACTCACACCGTTGACTATGTGATGGGGGGGCGTGCGAATTGCTGTGTTTAGAAGAGACGGGTCAGGATTCAAATCAGAGCCTGAAACTTGGAGCTCTTACTACTCAGATACGACGCTCTGGCATGTTCATTAAGCGGCAAATTTGAAGGCTACTTTCAGGAATTCTCCATTAAATTGTTTAAAGCAAAGTTTTTAACACGGCATAGTTCAACTGTGCAAGATTCAAGGAGTTGCAGACGCTATTTTTGAGGACGGTGCAAGCACGACCGGAAGCTTAACAAAATCAGGGAGAGACTTGTGGACGTACATTGTGTAAAGTTGACGCTGCGGATCTTGAAAAGAGAGCACAAATGTCACTTGAGCGTGATCACAAACGCAAGATGCCGTACGCGCGCGGTCCTCCAGTTTTTAAAGAAATGCTTTCAGAACACTGCAGGAGTGAGCTTGTTAATCTTTTTTATGCTGTAATATCTGCAAATGCTTATGTGTGCTTGCCGCAAAATTACTGCGAAACTGATGCCGAGCGTGTAACCAACCTCAAGAAAAAAACAGATGTCGTGAAAAGTCTGGACAAGTCTTTTGATAAGAAGGTTCAAGTGTCTGTTAACGCAGATGAACCGATCAATGTGTTCATCAAAAAAGCTCTAGATGCTTTGTACGAATGTGGCGATGAGGAGTTTGAAATTGCTAACATCCTCCACATGTCTGCATATGTAATAGATGTATGTGTTGCCGTAGCGACAAAGAAGGACCAAACCAATGTGCGTGAAATTGTTGAAGTTGCTGCTGACTTTATGATCGACAAGGGTCTTGGCGCATGCATACACTTTCTATTGTATCTAGACAACATCATAACCTTTGGTGATGATTGAAAACAATGTGAGTTCCTGGGACACCTCATACACCTGAAAACACATTCACTTTTTTTAACGACATACCTTTAAACATTTGAACATTGTCTTTTAATTTTTCTTCACCTTCTTTCCATCTATAGGCTGTTTATTGATAAGTTCTGGTTTCTGCTCTTAGAAAGTTTGTGATAAATGTTTGTCTGAAATGTTACCACTACATTCGATCATTTGGACATGTAGACATCTTGTTCATACAAAGTGTGACCCATTGTTATATTATGTAAAAATAAAAGTGACTTGCATCAGTATGAAAAGCTAAATCTGCATGCATGACCTGATACAAATTTGGTGATTGTGTTATTTAGTGATTTTTACATAGACACGTCAGTTATTTTGCATAACCTATATAACTCTATGAAACTTGTGCTTCAATAACTGAATCATGCCAACATTTTTACTCAAGAATTTCAATACTTATTAGGACCATTTTAAGCACATTACAATATACCTTCATTTATTTACCATTCGTAAAACATGCGTAGTTGCAACACTACCATTCAGTTAGACTTTACATTTCTAGACTGTGTTTTTTCTCAAAGGTTGCTTATATTTACAGACAACACACTACACCTAAGTGTATCTTAACAATGGCAAACAGGAATAACAACGTTTGCAAACAAGTGTAGTTAAGCACTTTGATTTTTGACATGATTCACAGAAAGCAACAGTGAATCATCAAAACGTTGCTAGTTTTTTAGCTTCCGAAAGTTTACATTTTTACTTGCAAACAAACCAGGAACATTATTCATCTGAACACTTTCACCAAACCTATGTCTTTGTTGTATTTATTTAGACAATCTTTTGTTTTCATAGTTTTGATCTGTTCATGTTAAATTTCTTCTGTATATCTTCTAAAGATAAATATGGTCATTGTCCTTGGGTTTTCTCAGTTTTCATAAACCTTTGAAACCTTCTTTGTCTTAATGCCATCAATGTATTTATTACTTATCCATTATTTGCTATACTGTATGTCATATTTTTGAGTTTACACCATTCATTTTTACAGAAAGTTTCAGAAACTCACATTTACATGGAATTATGATACATTTTACTTTTAATGATCTCCAGGAGTGAGTGCTGGTTTAACAGGGGTAAACTGTTATCATGCCACAATCCTGAAGGTTTATAAGCCAAACAAGAGCCATTCAACACCTCACACATCATATTGATTTCGTTTAACTGAAAAACTGTAAAATTATGTACAGACCAGTTCAAATTGTAAAAACAGTTGTAAGAAAACGAATAATGTTTAACTAGTACAATCGTCAGTTAAAGTTTTGTCATATGATAATGATATGATGTTTTATCTTTCAGGTATTTTGGCACAAGTATTTTGGCACAACTGTTTATCCCAATCTTTAATCAGCCATACAAGACAAGAGTTTTTTGTTTTTGTCTGAAGCAACATTAAGCATCTAATCTACAACATCGCACTGTAAATGTATAAAAAATTATACAAACCATCCTTAACACAATATACTGAAGATGCTGTAAAGCGTTTAATCACATGGTACTGATATCACATGATACATTTTCAAACAAATTCAAAGTTACATTTCACTATGTTCGCATCACAATTTACAAGCACTTAACAAACACTGTCTGGTTTAGTCTTATTTTTAAGCGCATTGATACCGTTACACTTGGCATGCACCGCACTTAATGTTGAAAGATTACTCAGTACACGTTGTAATGTTTTAATCACTTGGTACTGATTTTACACGTTTTACATTTTCATAACAATTTATACTCTACTTTTCACCGTCTCCACTGTTTCACAATATCAGATTTAGTAAGTATATACTTCACTATGTTGTGGAGTTGTTTTAGTGCCATTTTTAGAGGTAAGCTGCACATTAACTTGAGTACTGTACTTACTGTGAGTACCGTGTTTTCTGGTATATGTACTTTACTTTATTATTTTCTAGAGAAAAAAAAATCCTTTAACAACGGTGTTGTTTAATTGTTGTAGCATTTTTGTACGTAGTTCTCTCAATACATTATGCCTCTGAAGCAACCTACTGAATACACTGACTAGTTTGTAGTCAGTGATCTTTGGAATAACGAGCTTGATGAACGATACACACCCTATAGAAATTAAACAAAAACAAGGTCATTAATAAAGGCATCTCCACTTTTTATTTAAAACTATAAAAGTTACATGATAGAAAAAGTCTTACACTCATTTACATTTGAATGAAAAATATCTTACTTTTCACGTCAATATAACTTAAACAGGTACTTGGGTGTCAAAAGTTGTTACTCTGTTTGAGGTTTGAAAGTCAGCGAATGATTTTCGAACACTAATCGGTGATGTCGAAATAGGCAAAGGTGATTATTTGACACAGTGCCTAACAGTGGTCATACTTAATAAAGTCTACTGCAGTTTTCTGAAAAGATTAAACATTTGTTTCATTCTAAATGTTTGTTTGTTTATATCACAGCCTTCAAAACCTAGCCTTTACCCTGTGTAAAGTATGTAAAGTTTTAATTTATGCTAAAATCTTAAATTGGATATTGTCGGTCTTTCATAGCTACAGATTCTATTATGTTAAGTGTAACGATTTAATTATTTTACCTGCCGAGTGACTTATGTCAGGTTCAACAATCACAATAATTACATTGGCACGCGAAACATAGATAGGGTTATTAAGTCAACCCCTTTCATACAAGTTTTAATCTTTATCTTGTCAAATTAATACAATATAAAAACCTTTCTTTTATATCATGTTTTTTTATTTGAAAAATATTTGTAACTATTAAACAAGTATTTAAATGAACTCAAGTTAGTCCTATAGACCGTTTTATCGGGCGAACTTGCGGTGACGCAATAAGCGTCAGGTCCGAACTTTACTTCCGTTTTCTGTTTATTTATTGTTTTGACTAGTTGCAGATACTGAACCATTAAAGAAACACCTCGTCGAAAATAATGTTTTGGGGTCCTATGTAATCTATGTGTTGTTTATTTAGCTTGTTATATATATATAAACCACTTTAAAAGGACTTTGTTGTTATTTAATCTTCGCAGAGTTTACCGGAAGTTATGTGAAGACCACGAAGCCGCTTGTTTATGTTGTTACTGCTGAAACCATCTATACTTGCATGTTAGACCACATAACATTTACATTTCATTATTTAGCAGGAGCAACAGTAGCAATGAAATCAACAAAAGAGCAAAAGTGTTCTAAAAACTATACTCTCAGTTAACTTAACATATTGTAAACAATTTTTATTTATTGATAGGAAAGAATATGTGAGGAAAGAAGAGGTGAAATAGAAATAAGTGCTTAGTATTCCAGGGTCTGGGTATAGTTGAGAGATGTGTCTTTAGTCGGGTTTTGAAGCCGGCAAGCAACTTGAGTATGTATGAATAGTGAGTGTAGGTATTGGGTGCGGTTGTCTTAGGCTAACAGCAGAGTTTTGAATTTATTGCCGGCATCTATACCAGGCCAGTGTAAACTGATAAGGAGGGGTGCAACGTGCTCTCTTTGGGTCGTTATGTCACAGCGCGCATTCTTTTGCGAAGCCAAATGTAACTATTGTGATTGTTGAACCTGACATAAGTCACTCGGCAGGTAAAATAATTAAATCGTTACACTTAACATAATAGAATCTGTAGCTATGAAAGACCGACAATATCCAATTTAAGATTTTAGCATAAATTAAAACTTTACATACTTTACACAGGGTAAAGGCTAGGTTTTGAAGGCTGTGATATAAACAAACAAACATTTAGAATGAAACAAATGTTTAATCTTTTCAGAAAACTGCAGTAGACTTTATTAAGTATGACCACTGTTAGGCACTGTGTCAAATAATCACCTTTGCCTATTTCGACATCACCGATTAGTGTTCGAAAATCATTCGCTGACTTTCAAACCTCAAACAGAGTAACAACTTTTGACACCCAAGTACCTGTTTAAGTTATATTGACGTGAAAAGTAAGATATTTTTCATTCAAATGTAAATGAGTGTAAGACTTTTTCTATCATGTAACTTTTATAGTTTTAAATAAAAAGTGGAGATGCCTTTATTAATGACCTTGTTTTTGTTTAATTTCTATAGGGTGTGTATCGTTCATCAAGCTCGTTATTCCAAAGATCACTGACTACAAACTAGTCAGTGTATTCAGTAGGTTGCTTCAGAGGCATAATGTATTGAGAGAACTACGTACAAAAATGCTACAACAATTAAACAACACCGTTGTTAAAGGATTTTTTTTTCTCTAGAAAATAATAAAGTAAAGTACATATACCAGAAAACACGGTACTCACAGTAAGTACAGTACTCAAGTTAATGTGCAGCTTACCTCTAAAAATGGCACTAAAACAACTCCACAACATAGTGAAGTATATACTTACTAAATCTGATATTGTGAAACAGTGGAGACGGTGAAAAGTAGAGTATAAATTGTTATGAAAATGTAAAACGTGTAAAATCAGTACCAAGTGATTAAAACATTACAACGTGTACTGAGTAATCTTTCAACATTAAGTGCGGTGCATGCCAAGTGTAACGGTATCAATGCGCTTAAAAATAAGACTAAACCAGACAGTGTTTGTTAAGTGCTTGTAAATTGTGATGCGAACATAGTGAAATGTAACTTTGAATTTGTTTGAAAATGTATCATGTGATATCAGTACCATGTGATTAAACGCTTTACAGCATCTTCAGTATATTGTGTTAAGGATGGTTTGTATAATTTTTTATACATTTACAGTGCGATGTTGTAGATTAGATGCTTAATGTTGCTTCAGACAAAAACAAAAAACTCTTGTCTTGTATGGCTGATTAAAGATTGGGATAAACAGTTGTGCCAAAATACTTGTGCCAAAATACCTGAAAGATAAAACATCATATCATTATCATATGACAAAACTTTAACTGACGATTGTACTAGTTAAACATTATTCGTTTTCTTACAACTGTTTTTACAATTTGAACTGGTCTGTACATAATTTTACAGTTTTTCAGTTAAACGAAATCAATATGATGTGTGAGGTGTTGAATGGCTCTTGTTTGGCTTATAAACCTTCAGGATTGTGGCATGATAACAGTTTACCCCTGTTAAACCAGCACTCACTCCTGGAGATCATTAAAAGTAAAATGTATCATAATTCCATGTAAATGTGAGTTTCTGAAACTTTCTGTAAAAATGAATGGTGTAAACTCAAAAATATGACATACAGTATAGCAAATAATGGATAAGTAATAAATACATTGATGGCATTAAGACAAAGAAGGTTTCAAAGGTTTATGAAAACTGAGAAAACCCAAGGACAATGACCATATTTATCTTTAGAAGATATACAGAAGAAATTTAACATGAACAGATCAAAACTATGAAAACAAAAGATTGTCTAAATAAATACAACAAAGACATAGGTTTGGTGAAAGTGTTCAGATGAATAATGTTCCTGGTTTGTTTGCAAGTAAAAATGTAAACTTTCGGAAGCTAAAAAACTAGCAACGTTTTGATGATTCACTGTTGCTTTCTGTGAATCATGTCAAAAATCAAAGTGCTTAACTACACTTGTTTGCAAACGTTGTTATTCCTGTTTGCCATTGTTAAGATACACTTAGGTGTAGTGTGTTGTCTGTAAATATAAGCAACCTTTGAGAAAAAACACAGTCTAGAAATGTAAAGTCTAACTGAATGGTAGTGTTGCAACTACGCATGTTTTACGAATGGTAAATAAATGAAGGTATATTGTAATGTGCTTAAAATGGTCCTAATAAGTATTGAAATTCTTGAGTAAAAATGTTGGCATGATTCAGTTATTGAAGCACAAGTTTCATAGAGTTATATAGGTTATGCAAAATAACTGACGTGTCTATGTAAAAATCACTAAATAACACAATCACCAAATTTGTATCAGGTCATGCATGCAGATTTAGCTTTTCATACTGATGCAAGTCACTTTTATTTTTACATAATATAACAATGGGTCACACTTTGTATGAACAAGATGTCTACATGTCCAAATGATCGAATGTAGTGGTAACATTTCAGACAAACATTTATCACAAACTTTCTAAGAGCAGAAACCAGAACTTATCAATAAACAGCCTATAGATGGAAAGAAGGTGAAGAAAAATTAAAAGACAATGTTCAAATGTTTAAAGGTATGTCGTTAAAAAAAGTGAATGTGTTTTCAGGTGTATGAGGTGTCCCAGGAACTCACATTGTTTTCAATCATCACCAAAGGTTATGATGTTGTCTAGATACAATAGAAAGTGTATGCATGCGCCAAGACCCTTGTCGATCATAAAGTCAGCAGCAACTTCAACAATTTCACGCACATTGGTTTGGTCCTTCTTTGTCGCTACGGCAACACATACATCTATTACATATGCAGACATGTGGAGGATGTTAGCAATTTCAAACTCCTCATCGCCACATTCGTACAAAGCATCTAGAGCTTTTTTGATGAACACATTGATCGGTTCATCTGCGTTAACAGACACTTGAACCTTCTTATCAAAAGACTTGTCCAGACTTTTCACGACATCTGTTTTTTTCTTGAGGTTGGTTACACGCTCGGCATCAGTTTCGCAGTAATTTTGCGGCAAGCACACATAAGCATTTGCAGATATTACAGCATAAAAAAGATTAACAAGCTCACTCCTGCAGTGTTCTGAAAGCATTTCTTTAAAAACTGGAGGACCGCGCGCGTACGGCATCTTGCGTTTGTGATCACGCTCAAGTGACATTTGTGCTCTCTTTTCAAGATCCGCAGCGTCAACTTTACACAATGTACGTCCACAAGTCTCTCCCTGATTTTGTTAAGCTTCCGGTCGTGCTTGCACCGTCCTCAAAAATAGCGTCTGCAACTCCTTGAATCTTGCACAGTTGAACTATGCCGTGTTAAAAACTTTGCTTTAAACAATTTAATGGAGAATTCCTGAAAGTAGCCTTCAAATTTGCCGCTTAATGAACATGCCAGAGCGTCGTATCTGAGTAGTAAGAGCTCCAAGTTTCAGGCTCTGATTTGAATCCTGACCCGTCTCTTCTAAACACAGCAATTCGCACGCCCCCCCATCACATAGTCAACGGTGTGAGTCATGAAGCTATAGAATATTAAAGTGTCAGTAAGAAAGGTCTTTCATGGTAAAACAGATTTTTCTTTATTTTATCTATCATCCTCTACGCTCTACGCACCGGTAGGAAAAGGAATTCTTGCTTCTCATGTGGAACGCTTACATTTTTCTTAACTTGTAAAACACATTAAATAAAATCAGTTTCACGATGTACACAGCTAATACGCTGGTTTTTAGTTTCAGCCCTAATAGTTATCTTTAAGCTGTTATTTTTTATAAATTAATAAGATCTTCCACTTTACATTAAATTGTGTCAACAACAACAAATAAAATTGTAAATAATATGTCTCACTATGTACTCTCTCTCCCAGTGCGATGGCTTAGATCGTAATGCATCTTGGAAACAGTAGCCAGATAAAGGTGGTGTGTGTAGAATTTAGCGGTATCTAGTGGTGAGATTGTGAATTGCCATAGACAACTCACTCTTCAATTTTAAAACCCATATGGTAGCTGTCGCACGACAAACATGTCATCGTCTGAGACTACGTAGGGAAGAAACGTGCTCTTTAGAGCAGTTTGTACGTTTAGGGCTACTGTAGAGATATGACGGTGACTTCCGTATAAGGGGACCCGCGGTGTATGGAGATAAAAATGGCTCGTTCTTAGGTAATAGAAACAATTCAGTTCATTATGTAAGGCCCTTATACACCACTGATAATATAGTTATGTATATTATTTAGCATTTTTGTCTTTTTTTTTTTTAAAGTAACACAATGCACCTTTAACATATACACCGTTCGATTCGCCTTGTGAAAATGACTACATTTCCCATAATGACCCTAGTGCACTAAAGGACAGGGCGGTCACAATAATCAAACTGCCGGTGTAACATGATGGACTACGTGAGATCTTTGTTTTGCCTTGTGGAGCTGTATATAATAAAGCGAGGTATTTTTAATCTGAACTAGCACATAGATTTCACTCGTTGTTATACAACACTCGATTTATCAGATGGTTTGTTACTGTTTTCTGTGATGACATTTTTTGTTTTTATGGGGTAAGTGCTATTATATTCTCTGTCATTTAAAGGTAAACATAACGGTAATCATGCCGGGTTTACAGTGAGCCAAGCAACATGTATAGGTAAGGGTTAAAAATCAACTACTGTAGATGTTGGAATCTTTCAAAAGTAAATTAATGCTAAGCCCCCGAAAAAGCTGACTGAAGTTCAGATGTTTTGAGTACAACACAATAAATCAACATTAGTTGGAAATGATAGCAAAGTGAATCTTTATAGTATATAATGATTTATTATTCATATATTATGGTGTGATAATACCAACGTCGCTTTAAGAATATACCTAGATGATTTTGTGCGGGTATTTCCTATGTAAGGATCATCAGTTAGCCTATGTCTTTAGACTTACTATTTTATTTGATTATTTTACAATAAAAAGTTTACTTGTGTTTATATAAATTTAAGAAATCATGTACCTCGCTTTGTCACCACGGAAGAAGTACATGTTATTCTGGGTAAAGAGTAGTTTGAGTTAAATAGACTTTAAATTTAAATGTGTAAGTAGTTTGATTTTTAACTTCTGTCTTATAGACATTATTAACTGAGAATAGCAGAGACAGAGAAATGAGGGCATCAAAGCATGTGATGAAGTAAGATTGTGTATGTTGTGTTCATTGAATGCATCTAATTTGTTTGTCTTGTATGGAGTAATTTGTCAAATATTATTAAATATTATATTAAATACAAAAGCACTAAAAGTTTTAGTGTTTTGGCTAAGGAGTGTGAGCATGTCTCAGGTACTTGTATTTCAGGTGCAATAATAAATACTAGACGTAAACTTGAGTTTTTGAGATTAAAATAAATGTAATTGATAAGTGCTTTATTCTTTAAGTTGATGAGTTCTTTCTGAAAGTCTGAAAACTATACTAAACCTAATATACTAATAACCTAAAGTTAAAAGTCTCAGTTTTTAGACGGGTAATGTTTTGTAATATGTGTCTTTTTGTCTTTACTTATGCTGTACTTATTAATATGATGAAAACAACGCAAGCTGCATTAATGCAGGCCCCTTGTATAAACACTGTCCTGCTATCGCAGGAGGACTGGACATGCTTTACGAGTTAAAAAACAAAATATCTCGGCCCTCACACGGGCACTGCCAAAACGATTTACGATTCGGAGTGGAAGCAACTCTCAGGAATGCAACTTTAAGGACTACGATCTGTGTAAGTGGCAGAAGACCATATCTTTGTATTGAACAGTTTATTTGAAAAAACATAATTTCTGTTTTGAAAATCAGGTCATCTATACAAAATGCTGAATAGGATATTTAAAAATTACACATAAATTTTTACTCTCTAGAGAAAATCCACCAAACTCATCATCTTGACAGAATTCATTGTTCATTATTCTTGTAGAATGTATTTCATCTGCTGCTGTGAGAAACCTTTTTTATTCTGTTGGTACTATTGAAATGGTTTTTTAATCAGTCGAATCCGTGCTTAGTGCTAAGATTTTTAGAGGAAGTTAAATTTAAACATATTTTCTAGTCTTAATTTATTTAATTACAGTTTATTTTCACCATAAATATAACCTTAGAAGCCAGGATGACGTTAAAAAGAAAAGAAAGAACACTTAATTTCTTTGATCATTTCACATAAAAATTTGTGTTTAATGAAACTATTCATCCCCTGATCAAAATAATTTGTAGAGAGGCAGCTTATAATGATGTCACGCATTCCGAAATGGCGCATGTTAAAAGTTTAAGTTTTTATTTTTTTCGGGGGCATAGTGAGATGGTCCACGCTATTTTGCCATTCACTCGTCGGAGTATCGCACGATCCGCATGGGCTATCCATGTTTGTGATTTTCTTAACTGTGATTTCCCTGGCTTTTATTATACATATCGGGCCCCCACCTTATATAAATTATGATGGGAGCATGGAATGTGTTTTAATGAAGACCGCTTGTGTAAACACTGTTTTTATTGTTTTATCGTAGGAGGACATGATTTAACGCGTCCCGGAGATAACCCCGGACGTAAACATGTCAACGTGACGTGGGCGGTCCGGTTAAAAGTTCAACCCAATGTGGGCGGTCCGGTTAAAAGTTCAGTGCTACGTGGGCTGTCGGTTCAAAAGTTCTGAGCAGCGCTGGAGGACGGTTCAAAAGTTTAGAGCAACGTGGGCGGTCGGTTCGAAAGTTCATCGCGACGTGGGAGGTCCAGTCAAAAGTTCACGACGTGGGTGGTCCGGTCAAAAGTTCACGACGTGGGAGGTCCGGTCAAAGGTTAGCCCCTCCCCGGAGGTCAAAGGTTCACGACGTGGGTGGTCCGGTCAAAGGTCACCCCCTCCCTCGCAGGTCAAAAGGTCAGCCCCTCCCTCGCAGGTCAAAAGGTCACCCCTCCCCTGAGGTCAAAGGTCATCATCAATCATTTTGACAGTATGTCGCCCATATTTACTACTTATGTACAGGACTCTTTCTTAAATTGAATAACAAATGTCCAGTAGAAACCTTAAGCCCACATCAGCTAAGAAATCTGCTAATGGAGCCAAGGGAACACTGATGAAATGATCAAACTACTGTAAGTGCCTATTTGTCAATGGAGAAGGCCACTTAAAGCTTGTGGCTATATCTTAAATTTCAACACGAATGTTCAGCAGAATCCTTAAGCCCACACCAGAAAAGAAGGCTGCTTCAGTAGCCATAAGAACAGTGGGTAAAGGATCAATCTAATCGCCTTCGGAAGCGAAATGAAAAATTTCCAGCAGGAAACCCACAAACTATGAGATCTGAAATAGATTTGATTGCTTCTTTCAAAACCAATAGAGACTATTAGCATCTGCTGTATTGTATGATAATAGTATGTCCAGGAATCTTTCTTAAATTGAATAACAAATGTCCAGCAGAAACCTTAAGCCCACATCAGCTATGAAGACTGCTTCAGGATCCATGGGATAAGTAATAAAATTATCAAACCTACTCATTTTGTGTAGGCAAAAGAGAGTTTGCAGGTTAGAAGCAGCCCACAAACTCTTCTAGGGCAAAGTAAGTGCCTACTTGTCAATGGAGAAGGACATTGTACCTTGAGGGATTTGAACGTGGGACTCCCCGATGTTAGAGCTGGTGTTCTACCCCCTAGACCACAGAGAATGTGTTGAAACCACACAGCCAAAAACTGGTCCTGTGTATTGCTGTATATGATCAAACTGTGGGCTGGCTTGTACAGTCAGAGGCACACCCACACAAGTTGACACATACATGAATACATTTTGCTTGAAAGCACTAAATGTTTTGGGACTCTATCTTAAATTTCATAACATATGTTCAGCTGAAGCCTTAAGCCCACATCAGACAAGAAGACTGCTTCAGTTTCCATAAGAACAGTGATACAAGAATCAATCTACTTGCTTTGGGAAGGGACAAGAAAAATTCCAAGCAAGAAACCAACAAACTATCAGGTCTAAAGAAGAATTTATTGCTTCTTTCAAAACCCAAAAAGACTGTTGGCCTCTGCTGTATTGTATGCTAATAGTATGTACAGGACTTTTTCTTAAATTGAATAACAAATGTCCAGCAGAAACCTTAAGCCCACATCAGCTAAGAAATCTGCTACTGGAGACAAGGGAACAGTGATGAAATGATCAAACTACTGTAAGTGCCTATTTGTCAATGGAGAAGGCCACTTAAAGCTTGTGGCTATATCTTAAATTTCAACAAAAATGTTCAGCAGAATCCTTAAGCCCACACCAGAAAAGAAGGCTGCTTCAGTAGCCATAGGAACAGTGGGTAAAGGATCAATCTAATCGCTTTGGGAAGCGAAAAGAAAAATTTCCAGCAGGAAACCCACAAACTATGAGATCTGAAATAAATTTGATTGCTTCTTTCAAATCCAATAGAGACTATTAGCATCTGCTGTATTGTATGATAATAGTATGTCCAGGAATCTTTCTTAAATTTAATAACAAATGTCCAGCAGAAACCTTAAGCCCACATCAGCTATGAAGACTGCTTCAGGATCCATGGGATAAGTAATAAAATGATCAAACCTACTCATTTTGTGTAGGCAAAAGAGAGTTTGCAGGTTAGAAGTAGCCCACAAACTCTTCTAGGGCAAAGTAAGTGCCTACTTGTCAATGGAGAAGGACATTGTACCTTGAGGGATTCGAACGTGGGACTCCCCGATGTTAGAGCTGGTGTTCTAACCCCTAGACCACAGAGAATGTGTTGAAACCGCCCAGCCAAATACTGGTCCTGTGTATTGCTGTATTTGATAAAACTGTGGGCTGGCTTGTACAGTCAGAGTCACACCCACACAAGTTGACACATACATGAATACATTTTGTTTGAAAGCACTAAACGTTTTGGGACTCTATCTTAAATTTCATAACATATGTTCAGCTGAAGCCTTAAGCCCACATCAGAAAAGAAGACTGCTTCAGTTTCCATAAGAACAGTGATACAAGAATCAATCTACTTGCTTTGGGAAGGGACAAGAAAAATTCCAAGCAAGAAACCAACAAACTATCAGGTCTAAAGAAGAATTTATTGCTTCTTTCAAAACCCAAAAAGACTGTTGGCCTCTGCTGTATTGTATGCTAATAGTATGTACAGGAATCATTCTTAAATTTAATAACAAATTTCCAGCAGAAACCTTAAGCCCACATTAGCTAAGAAATCTGCTTCTGGAGCTCAAGGAACAGTGATGAAATGATCAACCTACTGTAAGTGCCTATTTGTCAATGAAGAAAGGCCACTTAAAGCTTGTGGCTATATCTTAAATTTCAACACAAATGTTCAGCAGAATCCTTAAGCCCACACCAGAAAAGAAGGCTGCTTCAGTAGCCATAGGAACAGTGGGTAAAGAATCAATCTAATCGCTTTGGGAAGCGAAAAGAAAAATTTCCAGCAGGAAACCCACAAACTATGAGATCTGAAATAGATTTGATTGCTTCTTTCAAATCCAATAGAGACTATTAGCATCTGCTGTATTGTATGATAATAGTATGTCCAGGAATCTTTCTTAAATTTAATAACAAATGTCCAGCAGAAACCTTAAGCCCACATCAGCTATGAAGACTGCTTCAGGATCCATGGGAACAGTAATAAAATGATCAAACCTACTCATTTTGTGTAGGCAAAAGAGAGTTTGCAGGTTAGAATCTGCCCACAAACTCTTCTAGGGCAAAGTAAGTGCCTACTTGTCAATGGAGAAGGACATTGTACCTTGAGGGACTCGAACCTGGGACTCCACGAAGATAGAACTAGTGTTCTAACCCCTAGACCACAGAGAATGTGTTGAAACTGGCCAGCCAAAAACTGGTCCTGTGTATTGCTGTATATGATCAAACTGTGGGCTGGCTTGTACAGTCAGAGTCACACCCACACAAGTTGACACATACATGAATACATTTTGCTTGAAAGCCCTTAATGTTTTGGGACTCTATCTTAAATTTCATAACATATGTTCAGCTGAAGCCTTAAGCCCACATCAGAAAAGAAGACTGCTTCAGTTTCCATAGGAACAGTGATACAAGAATCAATCTACTTGCTTTGGGAAGGGTCAAGAAAAATTCCAAGCAAGAAACCAACAAACTATCAGGTCTAAAGAAGATTTGATTGCTTCTGTCAAAACCCAAAAAGACTGTTGGCCTCTGCTGTATTGTATGCTAATAGTATGTACAGGACTCTTTCTTAAATTGAATAACAAATGTCCAGCAGAAACCTTAAGCCCACATCAGCTAAGAAATCTGCTACTGGACCCAAGGGAACACTGATGAAATGATCAAACTACTGTAAGTGCCTATTTGTCAATGGAGAAGGCCACTTAAAGCTTGTGGCTATATCTTAAATTTCAACACGAATGTTCAGCAGAATACCCACACAAGTTGACACATACATGAATACATTTTGCTTGAAAGCACTAAATGTTTTGGGACTCTATCTTAAATTTCATAACATATTCAGCTGAAGCCTTAAGCCCACATCAGAAAAGAAGACTGCTTCAGTTTCCATAGGAACAGTGATACAAGAATCAATCTACTTGCTTTGGGAAGGGACAAGAAATATTCCAAGCAAGAAACCAACAAACTATCAGGTCTAAAGAAGATTTGATTGCTTCTTTCAAAACCCAAAAGACTGTTGGCCTCTGCTGTATTGTATGCTAATAGTATGTACAGGACTCTTTCTTAAATTGAATAACAAATGTCCAGCAGAAACCTTAAGCCCACATCAGCTAAGAAATCTGCTACTGGAGCCAAGGGAACAGTGATGAAATGATCAAACTACTGTAAGTGCCTATTTGTCAATGGAGAAGGCCACTTAAGGCTTGTGGCTATATCTTAAATTTCAACACGAATGTTCAGCAGAATCCTTAAGCCCACACCAGAAAAGAAGGGTGCTTCAGTAGCCATAAGAACAGTGGGTAAAGGATCAATCTAATCGCCTTGGGAAGCGAAAAGAAAAATTTCCAGCAGGAAACCCACAAACTATGAGATCTGAAATAGATTTGATTGCTTCTTTCAAAACCAATAGAGACTATTAGCATCTGCTGTATTGTATGATAATAGTATGTCCAGGAATCTTTCTTAAATTTAATAACAAATGTCCAGCAGAAACCTTAAGCCCACATCAGCTATGAAGACTGCTTCAGGATCCATGGGAACAGTAATAAAATGATCAAACCTACTCATTTTGTGTCGGCAAAAGAGAGTTTGCAGGTTAGAAGCTGCCCACAAACTCTTCTAGGGCAAAGTAAGTGCCTACTTGTCAATGGAGAATGACATTGTACCTTGAGGGTTTCGAACCTGGGACTCCCCGATGTTAGAGCTAGTGTTCTAACCCCTAGACCACAGAGAATGTGTTGAAACCGCCTAGCCAAAAACTGGTCCTGTGTATTGCTGTATATGATCAATCTGTGGGCTGGCTTGTACAGTCAGAGTCACACCCACACAAGTTGACACATACATGAATACATTTTGCTTGAAAGCACTAAATGTTTTGGGACTCTATCTTAAATTTCATAACATATGTTCAGCTGAAGCCTTAAGCCCACATCAGAAAAGAAGACTGCTTCAGTTTCCATAGGAACAGTGATACAAGAATCAATCTACTTGCTTTGGGAAGGGACGAGAAAAATTCCAAGCAAGAAACCAACAAACTATCAGGTCTAAAGAAGATTTGATTGCTTCTTTCAAAACCCAAAAAGACTGTTGGCCTCTGCTGTATTGTATGCTAATAGTATTTACAGGACTCTTTCTTAAATTGAATAACAAATGTCCAGCAGAAACCTTAAGCCCACATCAGCTAAGAAACCTGCTACTGGAGCCAAAGGAACAGTGATGAAATGATCAAACTACTGTAAGTGCCTATTTGTCAATGGAGAAGGCCACTTAAAGCTTGTGGCTATATCTTAAATTTCAACACAAATGTTCAGCAGAATCCTTAAGCCCATACCAGAAAAGAAGGCTGCTTCAGTAGCCATAGTAACAGTGAGTAAAGGATCAATCTAATCGCCTTTGGAAGAGAAAATAAAAATTTCAAGCAGAAAACCCACAAACTATGAGATCTGAAATAATTTTGATTGCTTCTTTCAAAACCAATAGAGACTATTAAAACTGCAAGCAGTGATGGAAGGGCCCTCGCACACCTGACACCGCCACGCCGTGGCATGAGAAGAATTAAAGGGAACAGTAGTAAATAGGCATTTAAGCATGTAAACATAGGTGAACCATTTAAAAGTGTAGTATAATGTGCCACATTTCCTGTTGCTAATTACAAATGACAGCGAGGTAGCATCGTGTAAGATAGCATGAGAGAGAGAGAGAGAGTGAGTGAGCGAGTGTGTGTGTGTATGAGTGACTACATGTAAATATTGACACGTAGATGTGTTCTGTCCAGGACTCTTATCAATCATGTGAAGTTTGGGACAAATCTGACATTGCATTATCATTGTAAACATGTTACTTCCTGTTACCAGCTGGTGGCGCTATGACCGTAACTGACTATTGGCATCATAAGTGACTATCAGTGATGGGAGTAACGGGTTACTGTAACTCCACTATTTTTTTAAATCAAGTAACGCAATTACAATTACTGAAATTTAAATGAGTTCGTTACGCGCGTTACTCTATTTTGTAAAAAAATAGACAAGACATATGTGACGTCGCAGGACTGTAGTTGGCGGCGCAATGATTCATTACACTTCATCATAGCTGACAGTGCATATAGAATGAACATGAAAAATCTAAACGGGACAACATACCTTTGTTTAAAAATTGTGCGCAAGTCATAATCCATCCGGTCTCATGTTTGTAAATTATCTTCACCAAGCAATCGCAGTATGACATCAACTTGCATTTGTAGTCCACAAAGGTAATAAATCTAAGAAATGATCATATATTCTTAGATGTTTACATCGGCTTCATGGAAGAGAACGATCCGCGATTGTTGTTTCCACTAAAATATTCACACTGCGGTGTACACCCGTGTTAAAACTCCATAGTATGTGTGAGCTCGCTTTTAGTTTTAGTTTCAGTCTCTCCGTATCCGAACAAAAAATCCACTCGCTCTGTGTCCATCTGACAAAACAATCCACTCGCTCTGTGTCCGTCCGACAAAACAATCCACGTAGCCTACTCCGTTTTCTGAATAAATATCTTCCTTTAATCCTGTGTATCATTTAAATCCAACAGAAAACAAACAATATATGACCAAAGAGCGCAGTCCCTGTGGCAAGCTTCACAAGCTGTGTTCCAATTCAAGTGCTGCACCCTACTAAGCATGCAATAAAAGGTGAGCACTTGCCCATTCAAGGCGCTCAGAAGTTCACGAAGAGAACTGAAATGAGACGGTCTAACCTTCGGAGGACCCATAATTTGCCTCATCTGCTGCACACGCATCGTGCCTGTCAGCAGGACACAGCGGAGACGTTTCTAACTTATTAAAATAAATATGAAATCAGAAAAATTATAATTTATTTTAGAAAATTTGACATGTTGACACAATTGTCTCCAAATTTTTAAAGAGACACTACACAATTTTAACACATTTTATATTTTTGTAAACATGCAGAATATTTGTCTAAATGGTCTAAATGATATACATAAATAAACTAAGTTTAAATATTAAGATAATTTCTAACAAAAATATTCAAAGGTTGAATCTAAAGCAAAATAGGCTCCTACAGTATGTGATATATTAGAGTCTTATGTGTAAAATAGCCCATCCATATCATTTTACTGTTTGACTGTTCAGTACTGTTCATATTTACATTTAAAAAGCAGACATAAAAGTAACTTAAAAGTTACTTTTCTAAGTAACTAATTACTTTTGATATACAGTAACCGGTAGAGTAATTCAGTTACTTTTAAAAGAAGTAATTAGTAACTGTAACTAATTACTAATTTTTTAGTAACTTGCCCAACACTGGTGACTATTGACATGTAGATGTGTTCAGTCCAGGACTCTTATTAATCATGTGAAGTTGGGAAAGATCGGACATTGCATAATCAGTGTAAACATGTCACTTCCTGTTGCCAGCTGGTGGCGCTATAACCATAAGTGACTATTGACATGTAGATGTTTTCACTCCAGGACTCTTATTAATCATGTGAAGTTTGGGACAGATCAGACATTGGATAATCATTGTAAACATGTCACTTCCTGTTGCCAGCTGGTGGCGCTATAACCATAAGTGACTATTGACATGTAGATGTGTTCAGTCCAGGACTCTTATTAATCAAGTGAAGTTTGGGACAGATCAGACATTGGATAATCATTGTAAACATGTCACTTCCTGTTGCCAGCTGGTGGCGCTATAACCATAAGTGACTATTGACATGTAGATGTGTTCAGTCCAGGACTCTTATTAATCATGTGAAGTTTGGGACAGATCAGACATTGGATAATCATTGTAAACATGTCACTTCCTGTTGCCAGCTGGTGGCGCTATAACCATAAGTGACTATTGACATGTAGATGTGTTCAGGTCATGACTCTTAGCAATCATGTGAAGTTTGGGACAGATCGGACACTGTATGCCTGAGTTCCAGCAACCTGTTTCACAGCGAAACATCAAACTTTGGCTGGCCGAAACAGACACAAATTTTAATATAGAATCAAATCCTTCGCAATTTAGCCTCACAAAGGCCTTAAGATGACACTCGCCAAATATGATGATGATCCGACGAAAACTGTAGGAGGAGTTAGTTAAAGTATGACTGCTGGAAATGAGAAAAACTGAGCCAAAATCTGAGAAATAATTCAAAATAGCTGACTTCCTGTTTGGTTTAGGGTGTTGCTCCAAGAGACTTTTTTGTAGGGCTTGTAATAATACATGAGCATACCGAAATTCGTACATGTAAGTTAAACACAGTCCAAGGGCTGCTTCATTCAATATTTGAAAGTGGTGCTAAAACATGTTCCTTCAGGTTGCCAGCTGGTGGCGCTATGGCTATAAATGAAAATTGTTATGTAGATGTGTTCAGGTCAGGACTCTTAGCAATCATGTGAAATTTGGGACAGATCGGACACTGTATGCATGAGTTCCAGCAACTTCCTGTTTCATTGGAAAACATCAAACTTTGTCGGGCCAGAACCGACACAAATTTTTACGTAGAGTCAAATCCTTCGCAATTTAGCATCACAAAGGCCTTAAGATGACACTCACCAAATATGAAGAAGATCCGACGAAAACTGTAGGAGGAGTTAGTTAAAGTATGACGCCTGGAAATGACAAAAACTGCGCCCAAATCACAAAAATAACTCAGAATAGCTGACTTCCTGTTTGGTTTACGGCTTCGCTCCAAGAGACTTTTTTGTAGGTCTTGTCATGCTACAGACGCGTACCGAATTTCGTAATTGTACGTTAAACACAGTCCGAGGGCTGCTTCGTTGAAAATTTGTAGGTGGCGCTATAGAGCCATTTTCTCAAGCCTAATTCTAAAGCATACACCACATGTAAATTTTCATCACTCTTGACATCTGTGCAAAATTTCATGAGTTTTCGAGTATGTTTAGGCCCTCTAAAGTCCCGCTGAAGTCGGAGAAAAAGAAAAAAAAATATAGCTGCAAGCAGCAATGGCGGGCCCTCGCACGTTTTTTTACCGCTACACGGTGCGTCCGAGAAAACGATGCACGGTGGGCAAGGGCATCAAGTGGGTAAATTTCAGTGGGCCATTTAATGTTGTTACTGAGCCATTTGGGGACTGTCGGTAAAAGAAACCCCACATTTTAGACAAACGGGGGCGCTAGTGAGCCACTTAAGAGACACGCCTATTTCTGACCTGTTTGTGCACACTTAACAGCCGACAACTCTGATGTGTGTGCCGACTTTTAGGTTAATCTAAGCACGCCAAGAGTCCTAAATATGCCTGAAATAAATGTACGTTTGGGGCGTTGCCATGGGAACAGCGTTCGAGATATCAAAAATCCCTTCGCAATTTATCATCTACTATGTCTCGGCATCATGTTGACCACTTCTGGTGTCAATCTCATGAATATTCTAGAAGGAGTATTTAAAAGAACATCGGCGTCAACTTAAAGGCTTAAATATGCCTTTAAAATGAAAGTAAAGTTTGACACGTTGCCATGGGAACAGCGTTCGAGATATCAAAAATCCCTTCGCAATTTATCATCTACAATGTCTCGGCATCATGTTGACCACTTCTGGTGTCAATCTCATGAAAATCCTAGAAGGAGTATTTAAAAAGTTTCCTGCATGCAACAGAAAGGCTTAAATATGCCTTTAAAATGAAAGTAAAGTTTGACGCGTTGCCATGGGAACAGCGTTTGAGATATCAAAAATCCCTTCGCAATTTATCATCTACAATGTCTCGGCATCATGTTGACCACTTCTGGTGTCAATCTCATGAAAATCCTAGAAGGAGTATTTAAAAGAACATTGCATGGAACTGTCAAAAAAATCCAGCTTTGTGACTGACACACTTCCTGGCGCCTGGTTGTGGCGCTATACCCGGGAGTCACAATAGGCACATCGATGCGATCGGAATCTTCAGACGAACAAACACCCCGCGTGTCATCACAATAAGACATTTTTTGCCCTAGATATTAGACACTTCCTGTTTCTCTGATTTCGCCACAACTTTGTCGCCTCGCCATGGCGGAACCGTTCGAGATATCAAAAATCCCTTCGCAATTTAGCAAGTCCAATGTCTCGACATCATGTTCACCACGTTTGGTGTCAATCGCATGAATCCCCTGGGAGGAGTATATAAAAGTTCAACGCATGCATTTTTTAAACAATCCAAAATAGCCGACTTCCTGTTGGGCGGAGCTTAAATGTTAGAGGGCGAAAGTTGTTCGGGTCGATGAGATCTATTAGCGTACCAACTCTCGTACATGTGCGTAAATTTTTGCCCGATCTGTGCATCAATGTTTTTTTTTGCATTACAGGGGGCGCTACAGAGCCCCTGTGCCACGCCCGTGTTCCAGCCTTTGGATTTCTGCGATGACGGACGACTCTGACGTCTGTGCCAATTTTCAAGAGTTTTCGAGTATGTTAAGGCCCCCAAAAAGTCCAAAAGTGTTAAAAAAAAAAAAAAAAAAAAAATAATAATAATAAAAATAATAAATCCGAGCAAAAACAATAGGGCTTCGCACCTACGGTGCAGGCCATTCTGGCCTGCTCCTCGGTGCTCGAGCCCTAATAATAATAACTCCTTGAAGAACAATAGGGTCCTCACACCCCGGTGTACTCGGGCCCTAATAAGCATCTGCTGTATTGTATGATAATAGTATGTCCAGGAATCTTTCTTAAATTGAATAACAAATGTCCAGCAGAAACCTTAAGCCCACATCAGCTATGAAGACTGCTTCAGGATCCATGGGAACAGTAATACAATGATCAAACCTACTCATTTTGTGTAGGCAAAAGAGAGTTTGCAGGTTAGAAGCTGCCCACAAACTCTTCTAGGGCAAAGTAAGTGCCTACTTGTCAATGGAGAAGGACATTGTACCTTAAGTGATTCAAACCTGGGACTCCCCGATGTTAGAGCTGGTGTTCTAACCCCTAGACCACAGAGAATGTGTTGGAACCGCCAAGCCAAAAACTGGTCCTGTGTATTGCTGTATAAAATCAAACTGTGGGCTGGCTTGTACAGTCAGAGTCACACCCACACAAGTTGACACATACATGAATACATTTTGCTTGAAAGCACTAAATGTTTTGGGACTCTATCTTAAATTTCATAACATATATTCAGCTGAAGCCTTAAGCCCACATCAGAAAAGAAGACTGCTTCAGTTTCCATAGGAACAGTGATACAAGAAACAATCTACTTGCTTTAGGAAGGGACAAGAAATATTCCAAGCAAGAAACCAACAAACTATCAGGTCTAAAGAAGATTTGATTGCTTCTTTCAAAACCCAAAAAGACTGTTGGCCTCTGCTGTATTGTCTGCTAATAGTATGTACAGGACTCTTTCTTAAATTGAATAACAAATGTCCAGCAGAAACCTTAAGCCCACATCAGCTAAGAAATCTGCTACTGGACCCAAGGGAACACTGATGAAATGATCAAACTACTGTAAGTGCCTATTTGTCAATGGAGAAGGCCACTTAAAGCTTGTGGCTATATCTTACATTTCAACACGAATGTTCAGCAGAATCCTTAAGCCCACGCCAGAAAAGAAGGCTGCTTCAGTAGCATAGGAACAGTGGGTAAAGGACCAATCTAATCGCCTTGGGAAGCGAAAAGAAAAATTTCCATCAGGAAACCCACAAACTATGAGATCTGAAATAGATTTGATTGCTTCTTTCAAAACCAATAGAGACTATTAGCATCTGCTGTATTGTATGATAATAGTATGTCCAGGAATCTTTCTTAAATTTAATAACAAATGTCCAGCAGAAACCTTAAGCCCACATCAGCTATGAAGACTGCTTCAGGATCCATGGGAACAGTAATAAAATGATCAACCTACTCATTTTGTGTAGGCAAGCTGCCCACAAACTCTTCTAGGGCAAAGTAAGTGCCTACTTGTCAATGGAGAAGGACATTGTACCTTGAGGGATTCAAACCTGGGACTCCCCGATGTTAGAGCTGGTGTTCTAACCCCTAGACCACAGAGAATGTGTTGAAACTGCCCAGCCAAAAACTGGTCCTGTGTATTGCTGTATATGATCAAACTGTGGGCTGGCTTGTACCGTCAGAGTCACACCCACACAAGTTGACACATACATGAATACATTTTGCTTGAAAGCACTAAATGTTTTGGGACTCTATCTTAAATTTCATAACATATGTTCAGCTGAAGCCTTAAGCCCACATCAGAAAAGAAGACTGCTTCAGTTTCCATAAGAACAGTGATACAAGAATCAATCTACTTGCTTTGGGAAGGGACAAGAAAAATTCCAAGCAAGAAACCAACAAACTATCAGGTCTAAAGAAGAATTTATTGCTTCTTTCAAAACCCAAAAAGACTGTTGGCCTCTGCTGTATTGTATGCTAATAGTATGTACAGGACTCCTTCTTAAATTTAATAACAAATTTCCAGCAGAAACCTTAAGCCCACATTAGCTAAGAAATCTGCTTCTGGAGCTCAAGGAACAGTGATGAAATGATCAAACTACTGTAAGTGCCTATTTGTCAATGGAGAAGGCCACTTAAAGCTTGTGGCTATATCTTAAGTTTCAACACGAATGTTTTGCAGAATCCTTAAGCCCACACCAGAAAAGAAGGCTGCTTCAGTAGCCATAGGAACAGTGGGTAAAGGATCAATCTAATCGCTTTGGGAAGCGAAAATAAAAATTTCCAGCAGGAAACCCACAAACTATGATATCTGAAATAGATTTGATTGCTTCTTTCAAATCCAATAGAGACTATTAGCATCTGCTGTATTGTATGATAATAGTATGTCCAGGAATCTTTCTTAAATTTAATAACAAATGTCCAGCAGAAACCTTAAGCCCACATCAGCTATGAAGACTGCTTCAGGATCCATGGGAACAGTAATAAAATGATCAACCTACTCATTTTGTGTAGGCAAAAGAGAGTTTGCAGGTTAGAATCTGCCCACAAACTCTTCTAGGGCAAAGTAAGTGCCTACTTGTCAATGGAGAAGGACATTGTACCTTGAGGGATTCGAACCTGGGCCTCCACGATGTTAGAACTGGTGTTGTAACCCCTAGACCACAGAGAAAGTTTTGAAACCAGCCAGCCAAAAACTGGTCCTGTGTATTGCTGTATATGATCAAACTGTGGGCTGGCTTGTACAGTCAGAGTCACACCCACACAAGTTGACACATACATGAATACATTTTGCTTGAAAGCACTAAATGTTTTGGGACTCTATCTTAAATTTCATAACATATGTTCAGCTGAAGCCTTAAGCCCACATCAGAAAAGAAGACTGCTTCAGTTTCCATAAGAACAGTGATACAAGAATCAATCTACTTGCTTTGGGAAGGGACAAGAAAAATTCCAAGCAAGAAACCAACAAACTATCAGGTCTAAAGAAGATTTGATTGCTTCTTTCAAAACCCAAAAAGACTGTTGGCCTCTGCTGTATTGTATGCTAATAGTATGTACAGGACTCTTTCTTAAATTGAATAACAAATGTCCAGCAGAAACCTTAAGCCCACATCAGCTAAGAAATCTGCTACTGGAGCCAAGTGAACAGTGATGAAATGATCAAACTACTGTAAGTGCCTATTTGTCAATGGAGAAAGCCACTTAAAGCTTGTGGCTATATCTTAAATTTCAACACGAATGTTCAGCAGAATCCTTAAGCCCACACCAGAAAAGAAGGCTGATTCAGTAGCCATAAGAACAGTGGGTAAAGGATCAATCTAATCGCCTTGGGAAGCGAAAAGAAAAATTTCCAGCAGGAAACCCACAAACTATGAGATCTGAAATAGATTTGATTGCTACTTTCAAAAGCAATAGAGACTATTAGCATCTGCTGTATTGTATGATAATAGTATGTCCAGGAATCTTTCTTAAATTTAATAACAAATGTCCAGCAGAAACCTTAAGCCCACATCAGCTATAAAGACTGCTTCAGGATCAATGGGAACAGTAATAAAATGATCAAACCTACTCATTTTGTGTAGGCAAAAGAGAGTTTGCAGGTTAGAAGCTGCCCACAAACTCTTCTAGGGCAAAGTAAGTGTCTACTTGTCAATGGAGAAGGACATTGTACCTTGAGGGATTCGAACCTGGGTCTCCCCGATGTTAGAGCTGGTGTTCTAACCCCTAGACCACAGAGAACCGCCCAGCCAAAAACTTGTCCTGTGTATTGCTGTATATGATCAAACTGTGGGCTGGCTTGTACAGTCAGAGGCACACCCACACAAGTGACACATACATGAATACATTTTGCTTGAAAGCACTAAATGTTTTGGGACTCTATCTTAAATTTCATAACATATGTTCAGCTGAAGCCTTAAGCCCACATCAGAAAAGAAGACTGCTTCAGTTTCCATAGGAACAGTGATACAAGAATCAATCTACTTGCTTTGGGAAGGAACAAGAAAAATTCCAAGCAAGAAACCAACAAACTATCAGGTCTAAAGAAGAATTTATTGCTTCTTTCAAAACCCAAAAAGACTGTTGGCCTCTGCTGTATTGTATGCTAATAGTATGTACAGGACTCCTTCTTAAATTTAATAAAAAATTTCCAGCAGAAACCTTAAGCCCACAGTAGCTAAGAAATCTGCTTCTGGAGCTCAAGAAACAGTGATGAAATGATCAAATTAGGCTGAAAGAAGGCTGCTTCAGTAGCCATAGGAACAGTGGGTAAAGGATCAATCTAATCGCTTTGGGAAGCGAAAAGAAAAATTTCCAGCAGGAAACCCACAAACTATGAGATCTGAAATAGATTTGATTGCTTCTTTCAAAACCAATAGAGACTATTAGCATCTGCTGTATTGTATGATAATACTATGTCCAGGAACCTTTCTTAAATTTAATAACAAATGTCCAGCAGAAACCTTAAGCCCAAATCAGCTATGAAGACTGCTTCAGGATCCATGGGAACAGTAATAAAATGATCAAACCTACTCATTTTGTGTAGGCAAAAGAGAGTTTGCAGGTTAGAAGCTGCCCACAAACTCTTCTAGGGCAAAGTAAGTGCTTACCTGTCAATGGAGAAGGACATTGTACCTTGAGGGATTCGAACCTGGGACTCCCCGATGTTAGAGCTGGTATTCTAACCCCTAGACCACAGAGAAAACCACAAGCTATGAGATCTGAAATAGATTTGATTGCTTCTTTCAAAACCAATAGAGACTATAAGCATTTGCTGTAAGCTGTGTCCCAATTCAAGGGCTGCGACCTTATAAGCATGGGACCTTAAAAATGAGCAGTCGGCCTTTCAAGGTGGCAGATTGATGGCGCTAGATGGCGCTTCAGTAGCGCGACCGCCATAGGAATGAAAATTCTCACAGCCAATTCATTCTCAATTCATTCATATTAAAATTAATTTATTACCTAATTACATAAAATACCCAAATACGTAAAAATTACATAAACATTTTGTACTAAGGTATATTTTACTTAAGTAAAAGTAAAAAAAGTAGATGTTTAATGTACTTAAATATTAAATATAAACCAAAAAATTGAAATTATGAAATGTAGTGGAGTAAAAATTATGATAATATGCTTTGGAATATAAGTTTTCCAAAATAAACACTGATAAAATACAGATACTTGAAAATTTACTTTTATGTAGAAAGTAAAACACTTAAGTAGTGTCTGCCTCTGTCAATATGCCATACTTAAAGAGCATAATACAAAGTATTTTAGGATGAAAACAGTATTTTTCAATGTGTGGCAGGGTCCTGTATCATAACTAAATCTCTGCCGCTTATAACAACTCAAACTGTGTGAAAATTAGGGGAGTTATGATTATTCCTCATTAGAAATGAATGCAAGGGAGCGCACTGGAGACCCATCCAAGATGGCCGCCGCCCGATACGTCAGCTCCAATGGGCAGCTCTGTCTACGAGGTGTCTACGTATATAATAGGTGCGTTCGACTTCATGCGGCGCTGCGCAGACCGATCGGCGGCTGACTTGAAGCAGTGCATTCCGGTTAGTATTTTTGTCCGACTTCAGCTGGCGCTGCAGGCACGTGACTGTGTCATATGGTTTTTAAGTACCGCAAGAGCGTTTCGAGAGTAGCCGGCTAGCTCAGCCGGTGCAGCTTCTCCAGAGCGGCTGCCCGGAGTTGTGATGACGTAACAGCTTTACGTGATTGGCTGCCTCACATTTCCACTAATAAACATTATACATTCATGTTTTAAAACAGGAAAAAACGTTTTAATATGCTTAAATATGTTATATTGTGTCGTGTAATAAAATAAAAATGAAAATTCCAAACTCTATTATTATTTTAATAATATAGACTTGTTTCCCGTTATTTTCGGGTATACAGTATAAGCAGCAATTAAAATATTTGATATAAAATGTTTCTGGTTGCAACTTTTTATTAAAAGGTTTGTTTTTATCAGACTCAGCTTTTAATTGACTTAATTTGCGATTAAAAACAAGGAAACACAGCGCACACGTCACTACGGCAAGCAGCAGGTGTCCGGCTTGACGACTCTGTCTTCAGTTCCTCCCTTGACTGCAAGTGGCAAACCTCGCCGATTGGTCTGCGCAGCGCAGGTTGATCTCGAACACACCTAATGTCTATGCTAAGCATCCTTTGAATTGGGACGGCCTTACCCACAGACATTATATACGTAGACACCTCATGACGTGCTGGAACGCATCAAGCGTTGGCGCCATATTGGATGGGTCTCCTCACTGTACGCTAGCACCAGAGTCAATGGGAGTTAACGGAAAGAAAGCCATACTATGGTCGTATTTTGTGCAGCTTACTGTTGCAATAACCGGCGCAATATTGATTCCAGATCACATGGGATTACATTTCACAAGTAAGATTGAACAATCATTTTGGTTATTTTACGTTATTATTTATAATATTATGTCAATGTTCAGCAGGAACTGGTACTCTCTCTCATGATCTCTCGCTGTTTTTTCTTCACATTTGAAGGTTTCCCAGTGATACAGGCATGAGGAGGCAATGGGAAGTTGCTATAAAACGGGAGGGTTTTGTTGTGACAGAGAGAGTCGTCAAAGCTCATAGAAGAACAAGAGGGGAAACTCTGATTCGTTTTTAGCAACAGCCACTAGATGGTGCTTCAGTAGCGCGGCCGCTATTTGGAATGAAAATTCTCACAGCCAATTCATTCTCAATTCATTCATATTAAAATTAATTTAATACCTAATTACATAAAATACCTAATTACGTAAAACATACATAAAAATTGTGTACTAAAGTACTTTTTACGTAAAAGTAAAAAAGTAGATGTTTAATGTACTTAAATATAAACCAAAAACTTGAAACTATGAAATGTGGTGGAGTAAAAATTATGATAATATGCTTTGGAATATAAGTTTTCCAAAGAAAATCACTGATAAAATACAGATACTTGAAAATTAACTTTTATGTAGAAAGTAAAATACTTAAGTAGTGTCTGACTCTGTCAATATGCCATCCTAAAAGAGCATAATACAAAGTATTTTAGCATGAAAGCAGTATTTTTCAATGTGTGACAGCGTCCTGTATCATAACTAAATCTCTGCCGCTTATAACAACTCAAACCGTGTGAAAATCCGGTAAAAATTAGAGGAGTTATCCTCATTAGAAATGAATGCAAGGGAGCGCACTGGAGACCCATCCAAGATGGCGGCCGCACGATACGTCAGCTCCAATAGGCAGCTCAGTCTACGAGGTGTCTACGTATATACTAGCTGTGTACAATTCAAGGGCTGCAACCTTATGAGCATTCGACCTTAAAAGATGAGCACTCGGTCTTTCAAGGTGGAAACCTCAGAAGTTCGTGAAGAAAACTGAAATGAGACGGTCTAACCTTCGGAGGACCCATAATTAGCGTCACCTGCTGCACGCGCCCACCTGCACGTTTCTGACTTATTAAAATAAATATGACATCAGAAAAATTTATTCGAGAAATATGACACGTTGATGTAGATTAAACTATTCAACCGTAATACCGAATTAATCAACCTTATAAATATACGCAACATAAAAAGAATATTATTAAAACAAAACATAACTTTTAATACTAAAACAGTGAAAAGAAAAAATGATTTCTGATAAATACACTTTTATTTAATAAAGGTTTTAATTGTTTATTTTAGAATATCCACCCATTATATGCAGTCGTTGCAGACGCGCAATGACTCTTGGGATATCCTCGGCTGTTAAGGATCCATTCGTTCCATCCTTAACAGCGCGGAGAAATGAGGACGCATTTTGAGGCTTCATTCTAAGCATTCTTTGAATTGGGACGGCCTTACTGGCCTTAAGTCGTGCTGCTGTGACGCAAGCGGTCTTAAAATACGTCCTTAGAAGGTCGCAGCCTTTGAATTGGGACACAGCTACTGTCTATGGCCTTACCAGCCTCAAGTCGCGCTGCTGTGACGCAATCGGTCTTAAAATACGTCCTTAGAAGGTCGCAGCCATAGATATGTATAAAGGCTAGATGGCTTACCGCTGAGTCCATAATGGCATCACCTGGCGGCCATCTTACGACAGGGCGCTCGCTCACTCGTAGCATTGAGTTTAATGGTGAAGGTACTTTTAAATGACCATAACTTGCTCAATTTTCTACCGATTTTCAAACGGTTTGGTTTTTTACAAAGGTTATTAACGTGGCTATAATACTGGATACTTTGACATGTTTCATGAATTTTTATATATTTTTAGTATAGGTATGCAGTGTCATAGTTACATCTTTGACGTTTATAACCAACCAAACCGTTTGAAAATCGGTAAAAAATTAAGCATGTTATGGTCATTTAAAAGTACCTGCATCATTAAAACTCAATGCTAGGAGTGAGCGAGCGCCCTGTGGTAAGATGGCCGCCAAAATGCAGACGTTCCCCTCAATTGGCCAGCAGCGCGGGCGAGCAATCTAGCCTTTATACATATCTATGGTCGCAGCCTTCGAATTGGGACACAGCCAAAGTTTGTAGCACCGACTTTTATTTTGAAACGTATTTCGTCATTCTTTGGGGACACATACGGAGCGTGACGTTGTTGCGGTGCGCGCGTTTCGCCACCCATCAATTACAGAGGAGACTATTGATATAATAATATCTGATTTATCGATAATACCACGAAGCATGGAGTCAAATGAAGAGAGCAGCGATCAGCAGGAGAAAAGCACGCGCACCGCCGCTCAGAGACGCGCGGAGATCCGCAGGAGGAAACTGCTGCTAAATTCAGAGGACCGAATGAAGAAGATCGTGGGCTTTAACAACAGCGACACTCGTGCGTTCTTCTACATACCCATTACAGACATACTCATAAAAGATTATGCTCGATAATTTGTTGCATTTTGCTTTAATGACAACAGCGTGATTTGACATAACGTTACGCTGATCTGTCTGCGCAGCGTCACACGAAGCATCTTTGCATTGCATCTAAGACTCTTACTGGAAGAAATCTGAATTCTGAATTAAAGTAATGGTTAATTGTTAGTTATTATCGTTTAATGACACACATTTTTTAATTAAAAATTCAAAAGCTTTGTGCTATGTCAAGTTTATATTAGAAATCGAATACCGTGGTTTTCATCCTGGCCTTATATTTTTCAATACCACAGTAGCATATATTATTTATTTCAAACGGGGGGGAATTTGGTGTATTTTTCAAATAAGGAAGTTGTCACGGGACATTATGGTATATGTCTGTACAAAAGAAAAACAAATGTGCCCCAGTCATCCTTTAAATTATTTTTATTAACATTCTTTAGATTTCTTCACCTGTCTATCTTTTTTTTTTTTGACACATACAACCTTATTGTAGTCGAAATAGTTACTCCTTTTCTCCACCTGGGATGCAATAAGGTGGTCTAAATGTGGGGGATTTTTCATTTTTTGGTGAACTATTCATTTAAGTGCACGCATGTTTCTCTGTTTTTGCACATTCACAGCAGCTAGAGGTGTTGTGGAGCCTCGCTTCCATCTCGATCTGGACAGGAACGAGCCCTGGTCTTCATCTTCCTCTACTAAAAGACTCTCGCCACACGTGGCCGAGGCTTCTGGGATCAACAGTGAGGCGTCTGAGAGAAATGTCTGCGGTGATGCAGTAGGTGAGGATGAAGTGTCTCGTGCAGTACGACAGAGACCTCACGGGGAGTTGTCAGGGGACGAACACTCTCGATCTCCTCGCAGGGGATTGCAAAAGTACCTGTGCCGCTTTGATGATGCTGTTAAGCTAAGAGGACAGCTGGCCAATGAGAAAGCAGCTCAGGATGGCAGTGTAGATGTAGAGGAGCTGGACACGTTTCGTTTCTTCAGGCTCGTCGGAAGCGTCGCTCTTGCTGTCTTTGTGCGCATCTTTGTCTGCCAGTACTTGGTAAGTGTTACAGAGGTACAAGAGGGATGTAAAGGTTTTATTTTTTTTAAATACTAATCTGAATACCATGTCTTCTGTCTTTCCAGTCCATATTTGCACCATTTCTGACTCTTGAGCTGGGCTACATGGGATTGCATAAATATTTTCCAAAGGTTTGTTATTTCTGTATTAACTCATCTGTGTTTTATCATTCACCACTGTTTAGATGTATCGCCATTATTTGCCATTCAGCTCCATATGATCTCTACAACAGATTTGTTGGGCTAAATTAATCCTTGAAGTGTATAATTACCTTGGTTTTGTTAAATCAACATATCAATTATTATTATTATAAACTTCTTCTGTAATATCTCATAGTGAAAGTAGAAAACAAAATCACTGGTTTATGAAAGTGGCCATTCTGTACCAAGAATCCGAGTGTGTTCAGGCTTAAATAGCTGTTTAGATTTAGCCATTATTCATTAGCCCAGCCGATGTGATGTCATCTTAAAAGTCACAGAGAACTTAAATCATTTAAATCATTTATGCAAAACAAAAATGAAACTAATAATTAGTATTTTAATAAAAGATTATAAAGGCAGATGCTGTTTTTGGAGAAAATTCCTTTGATACATTTTGGCCACTACCGCAATTTTATATTGGCTTAAAGAGTAACTAAACCCTAAACCAACTTTTTTTGGTTAATGATCTGTAAGAATGATGCTTTATTAGTGCTGTTCTTTGACTTTAGTCAGTTTTTTTGACATTTGGATATAAAGTGTTTTAATACTACAATATATTGTGTAAAAACGTCTGAGTGCTGCCCTCTTCAGGTTGAACAGTGGCTACTACAGTTTAATTTTCCTATTGGATGTTGGGTCCAAAAAATGACTCGTGACGTAAGCAGGTTCAAGCTCACCACGCCCTTGTTACGATCTAACCACACACTTGGTACGAGCTTAGTTCATCCCCTCTATCTCCGTTGGGATCTGCCCACTTTTCTTGCGTTTTTCAAATATTGGCTGTGGGTGGAGTCAGGCTCTGACCAGGGGTTTAGTTACGCTTTAAATTCAAATCGCATATGTACTAATATGTACCATTTTATACAGTACTGTGCAAAACCACCCTGCCACCATTTTTTTAAAGATCTGTTGCTTTATCAGTGGTATAATGACCATATATAAATATTACACTTCTTTTATTAGTATACAACCAAAATTAAATAACTAAAACAGCTTTTTAGTCTAAAATGTCAAGTATTAAGTGTGATCTCATCTTACACTTGAGCAATAGCTGGAACTTCGCAGGATCTCTTAAATAAAAGCCTTATGACTTCAGTCTCTTCAAAAGAGTTTTGAGTATGTGCATAAATTAATTATTAAAATGTTTTTTTCTCTCCTTTGACTAGAAAGCGTTTAGCCAATTTACCGTATTTTCCGGACTATAAGTCACACTTTTTTTATAGTAAGGCTGGTCCTGCGACTTATAGTCAGGCGCGACTTATGTCAAAATTTATTCATACTGACCTTAAAACTTTAAAAACACTTAACGATGATACAGAGGCCGTTTCTCAATCTGAAAGCTGCAGCTTCCGGAGGTCGCATTTGTGAGCTGCATACGTTATCAAGACTGTCTTATTTAAGAATATTAACACTTATAAAGTTAACTATTATTCTTAGTTAACCGTAAAAAAGTTTTCTGCAGTGGTGCTTGTTTTTCCTCTGATTTTTGTGAAAATTTCCGCTTCAAATCCACCATGTAAACCGACTGGTTTGCCGCTTTGTTATACGTAATGCAAGTTTGACTGACATAACATCTGGATTGTTGTAATGTAAATACGTGAAACGTGAATGCAGTATCTGAATACAGGGAAATACTATACATGCAAGAGGATCGCCGTCATTTACAAAGAGGATCATGTAGGTATGTATGAATCGAGATCGTGATTTTTTTTTGCGATCAATCGGGTTGCCCTACTTTGAAATGAGTGAGAAACCATTGTTTAGCTGAATAACTTGCCATTCCAGATTAAATGTCTGTTCTTGGGCATGGATTTTGTGAAATTATTTCTTAAATAAATGCGACTTATAGTCCAGTGCAACTTATTTATGTTGTTTTCCTCTTCATGATGCATTTTTTGACTGATGCGACTTATACTCCGGAGCGACTTATAGTCTGGAAAATACGGTATATGATGAATGATAGGCTTCATTTATTCTGATGAACACGAAGATATTTTGACAAATGATGAATTATTTTGTTATTCATGTTCCCATCTTTAATCAAAAACACAAATCTCCTCCCCTCCTTGAAACAATTTGTTATGGCAGGTGGGCAGGGTCCAGAAAAAGCTTGCAGTGATTAACAAATAGCAACGTTTCATGGCGACCCTAACCTAAAAGTATGCACTGTTTTTGTTATGGGAAAGTATTTGTTTTTGTTATGGGAAAGTATTTGTTTTTGTTATGGGAAAGTATTTGTTTTTGTTATGGGAAAGTATTTGTTTTTCCTTTTTGGTCCGGACCAGAAGAACCAAGTGAACCGAACTTCAAGTCTGAACACAACAGTGCGAGGCTGGATAGATGGATTTCTTAAAGGCACAGTCCCAAAAATAGACTTTTTATCCCGTGTCAAAATAAGTTTACAAACATTATTGTGGAACTTATAAAATAAAAACAGATCCTTCTTTATTGATTAGTGATTACATAATATCTAGAGTGTCATTTATATAATGGTTTGTTTTAAAGGATGTTGCTTTTTTCTCAGATGCAGTCTGTGGTTCTGCTTAAAGTGTCTTGTTTATTTGAATAGGTGGAGAAAAAGACCAAGACGACAGTGTTGACCGCTGCTCTCCTGCTGTCCGGGATTCCAGCTGAAGTGATCAATCGATCCATGGACACCTACAGGAAAATGAGCGACGTCTTTTCAGACCTCTGTGTTTACTTCTTTACGTTTATCATGTGTCATGAGCTGCTTCTGCTGTTTGGCTCTGAAATGTCTTGATAGGGCAAACCACAGTGTTTGAATGGTGTCTCATATCAGTTAATGGCTACTTCAACACTAAAGATTTAAACCTTCAGAAAATTAGTCTGCTGTGATATATTGACACTATCTGTACACGAGGCCTGTGAAAAGTTTACTTCTAACAGTATTGTTTAGATCTGACTTAAAAATATTTTGTTTTTGTTTCCTTCACAGTATATTTATATTTGTCTGCTTATATTAATTTTAAGTAGTGTTGCAGAACAGAGGAACAGAGGTTAGAGTTGACCAGAGAAACTAGTGAAGTTCTTAAACCATTTGCTCTTTTGACAAGTCTGTCAAGTCCATGTCATATTTCTCAATAACAACAAAAGGAAAAAAGAAAATAATATGCAAATCAGAATTAAAAATTTTTTTAAAGAATGGTAAAAGTTACTTTCTTACAATAAAGCCACCCACCACACACAAATACATATATTCACACTACTGTAATTTTAATCATTTCTGGGGATCCTTAATTATCTTTAACAAATTGTTATTTATTGCTTTTTTTTAATGAGATTTTATAAAAGTCACCATTTGCCCAACAATGATAATGTTGGACCGACAAAACCAGTCTACACTACTCTTAAACAAAGATTTATAACCTAGAAGTGAACTTTTAAGAACAAAAATTCTCCCATCTAATATCTTAAATAGCAATTTGATGAGACTTCAGATCTTCTGAGAATGTACAAACTATCGTCATCATTGCCTTTATAGTTATAGACATTAGAACAATGTGGTTTTATGTTGCATAGCTGTTCAAGTGTGCATGTAATGTTTAATTTAATATGTTATTTTTAACCTTATTTATTTGGAAATCAGTATAGAATTGACCATTAGCTCATTGGTTCTGATGATGTTTACATAATCCTGTGAACCGTACTCTGATGTATTACTGTGTTTTTGTTTGCACTGCTAAGTTGAACATCTGTAACACATTTACACATTACTTCTTGCGATTGTAATAATGGGTCTCATTATTCGCATTCACTAAGCATGCGTACTCACAAAATTGTTCCTAAAATGTGCGTACGGACGTTTTGACTAACAAATCATAATTCGACAAAAACTTTCATACTAAAATTTATTTTAAATGTATGCAAAAACGTAAGAACAACATTTACGCAATATGAACAAGGAAAAAATATATATAACACATATATATTATAGGGTTCTTTTTCCTTGTTCATGATTATTGCGTGCGTGTGGTCTAAGTGGTTCTTACGTTTTTGCAAACATTTAGAAGAAATTTTAGCATAAAGGTTTATGTTTTTACTGATTTATGATTTGTTAGTTAAAATGCCCGAACCGACGCACATTTCACGAACACATTCGTGCGTACGCATGCTTAGTGAATGAGACCCTATGTCTTTTATTATGAAATGGATTAAGGGGAAGCTTCTGCTAAATTCGTGGAAATAAATGTGTCATTCTGACTTGTGTCTGTTTATATTGGTCATATAAAACGTAATATTTAACGCATCAAAACGTTTATGCAAAAATACCATATAGTTATTCTATAAAACGTTTAACAGTTAAACTAACACTGTTGTATTAAACGCCACTGTTTTAACAAAACTAGGACAAGGCATATTATTTTATAATACTTTTATAGAAGTAGCTGTTGTGATTCAGCAAAACGTTCACAACTACAAATTTAGCAATAACTTAATTTCTTATTTTCTCTGCTTGTGATGTATTTGTTAATGTATTTGGTTTTTTGGTTATTTTTTTAGAGACTTTTATACGTTTAATTCTATTGTCGTTTATAGGCTTATAACGCAAGGCGGTATTTTTTTTCTTCTTGACGAACTTAAACAACAAATATTACATGTATATTATTGTAATGCCGTTTAAAAAGTTTTTTATCACTAATAATAATTTCAACAATAAAATTAAGCAGCGGAAGTTGTCATTCTACAGCTTCCGGGTTACAGAGTTACTCGCGACATCATGGGACGAGAGTCTCGGTAAGTCTTTACATATTAGTTCACTTTTATTTCATTTGTATTTTAAATGACATATTTAATACTTGTCAGTAAACTATTAGTTACTATTATTGTAAAAATCTTAGTGGAGTCCATGTCTTTAAATAGACAGCAGAGTTTGTGTGAGAGAGCTCTGTGCTAGCTGAACAACAAACAATGATTTCAGACTGAATTTATTATATTTATTGCTCTTTACGAAGCTCTCAGCTTGTGATTAATACACATATTTTATATGTGTTACAAGTGATTGTATGACGTTTTTTACTATTAAGAAGAGTAAATGTAATATTATATAACCAGGGTTGCCAACTCTGACGCATTTGGCGTGAGACGCACGCTACGGAGCTCTATTATGCTTTCACTCTGCCAAAATAAATCTCACGACAACAAACAAATCCAGCCTAAAGAAAATATAGCATAGCCAGAAATCTGCTTATATGACTGTCGTTGTGTCAGGATGGAGTGTAACTGTTCTGCGTAAGCTTAATACCTTCTTATCTGGACACATTTGAAACGGCGGAAATGTATCCGTCGCAATTTGACAAGTGCGCGGTCAGTGGCGGACCGACCATCTAGAGCACCGGCGGGATGTTTCCTGGTGTGCCGCTGGCAATGTGAGCCGATGTGTTCTGTGACTACAAATGATTCAGTGTTTGCCCAGAATTCCTATCAGGAAATTTTGACACCGCAAAATAGCCATTACATTTTACCAGTCTTAAGTTCCTGGACAGAACAAACTCACACTAAAGGCTAAAACAGATGGTGATATGAATTTTAAATAAAATAAGTTATTGAGATCATAAAGTGAAAAAAGTAAATAAAAATGTGTAAATTATGCAACACAGAAACAACATGATACATGATACAAAACATGCAAAACATTAAAAATATTTTTTATTAATAATAGAAATATGGACTAAGTAATACATTCAATACATTTAAAATTGTATGTATTGTAAAAGTTGTGTATTAATCTCTTAATTGTCCTTAGGGTTAGGATTGTGAAAAGATGAATTTGAACATCATACAGTCACTGGTGAACAGGGTTCAGATATTTCACTGAAGATCAGTGAATAGTTTAATGACTTATGCTGCCTTCACGTGCTATCGCAATTATGGTAAATACCAAAATCCCACTTGGAAAATGCACATGAACACCCCTCATGTGGTATTTTCCACTGGACAACTCGTAAAATATTTTGATGCCCGAGTTGCCGAGATGAGATTACCTTTGACCTTTTCAAAATGGCGGAGAGCAGCAGCAACGTCGTGAATGGTTGAATGACAACAAAAGCAATGGTAAATACCAGTTCACAAATGGAAAATGCACTTGAACGCAGCAAACTGGTAAATTCTAGTTCACAAATGGAAAATGCACCATAGCACGTGAAGGCAGCATTAGAACAAGCAAGAAACCATTATCACAAAACATAAAGACTTTTATTGATTGACCAGGTCCCCAGTGAGTCTATAAACCTAGGAAATATGAAAAAGATCAACCCAGTAACTTTGTTTTGGTAAACCTCAAACATTGCTAAACATTCTCTGCAAGCATGTAAAAAATTAGGTTGTTCAGATTTCGCCTGTTTTGTGACATAGGTAGCGAGTCTTATTACAATAATACTGCCACCTTAATCTGCAGAGAAACAGAAAATATTTGACCGCACAATTGAGTTTAAATGAAAAAAAAAACACAATCATTGCGATCAGTGTTTGCATTTTATCAGCTCTTTTGCATTTTAAAGGACACACCCAAAAATGGCACATTTTTGCTCACACAAAGTGCCAATTTTAACATGTTATAGTAAATTATCTGTGGGGTATTTTCATATAAGAGCAAAAACTTCTTATGAGCGAAAACTTCATATAAGCACCTCTGGGACACCAAAGATTTATTTTACATCTTAAAAAAATCTCATATCACATTAAGAATCAGGTGTATGTAACTAGGGATGGGTAGATTCCCTAATTCTATGACCAAGGCATGTCATGAAAGTCAATGTAAAAAGGTAAAGCTATCCTCCACCAAGTAATTTCAAATCCATGAGTGTCGAAGGAAAAAACATGTGGGTGGATCCAAAGCATTTACTGGTAGTAGATGCCATTTTCTTGTATTCTGGTGCTTTTTCATTAAAATATTGCTTTAATAACCTAAAAGCTTTGCTTACCTTGTTGTGTCGTGGGAGAATAGTTGGCAAAAGTAATGAAAAGACGAAATGGAGTTTAAATTATATGGACTATTGATGCACCAATATATCAACTGATGATGCTATGCTTCTTAACCCATTTCCACCTGATGCTGCGCCCAAACATTATATCTACCACCACGCAGCATCAGGCGCAAATGGGTTAATGAATTATGCTGAAATGCAGCTACATCCAAAAGCCAGAGGGCGCTCTCATGCAGAAACTCAATATGCGCCTTAGATGAAGAACCATACACACGCAGCTATGACACGTAGCTCCAGGAAATGGCTTAAGGATATATTTATAGCCTTTTCAGGTATTTTCATGATATTAAAGAATATGTATAATGATTAAGTTACATCTTAAAAAAATCTCATATCACATTAAGAATCAGGTGTATGTAACTAGGGAACACCACGAACCACTTGGTGAGTAGTACAGTTTTGAAAATGAACGTTAAGTGTTGTTTTAATGACATGTTTGTGCATGGTCATTGACTTCCATTCTGAAGCAGTCAAGAGACGCTTCTAAACGAGTCAAAAACTCAAGACACGACCCACTGTCAAAATGTCTGTGTCCATCACTGTAGTTCATCCAAAACAAACCAGAAATGAGACTCAAATTGTTAAATACCGGAATTATCCTTTAAGGAAGCAGCAGCAGGGAAGGAGTGGAATGGAGTTTAATTTATTAGGGTATTCCTCTAGTGGAATGGATTTGACTGATGGTACTCTGACAAGTGTACAGACAAATGAGCTAAATTGGAGAAAAACTGAATGGGTCCAATATCCAAATTCATTAGTCTTAAAGTGGTCTTATAATGGTTCTGACGCTTATGTACAAATCCAGTGTGTGGAAATTATCTGTACCATATTAAATTGCAAGGCATCATATTTTTCCATTGCATCATACTGCACTAAATGACATAGTGTTGAACCGAATCAAAATCGGACTGCAGTGCATCATAATGGGGTAAATCGCATTGTATCGCATCGGTAGCTGGTTCATATGTTTAATGTATTGTATCATAGGCTATGCATCTGCATCAAGATGCGTATCGCATCGGACTCAGTCATGGAGATGCACATCCCTAATGTAAATTTATGAGCTGGGTTATTTTAATCTTGGTTGCGAACTTTCTCAAAAAAATTTTCATGTGAAATAATCTGTTCGTGGCAGTTAAAAACTTCCTCTTCCAAAATTTTCTGCATTTTCTTGATTTTGCAAGAATGTAAACGTTTGATCGCAACTGAAATGTGTACTGACGTGAAAAAATACATTTAAACCATTTCTCATATTGCAGCCATTACAGGAAGCGATCAGGTTCGAGGGGGAGGTCCGGCAGCAGATCTAAGAGCAGATCGCCAGACTCAAAGCGCTCCAAGAAAGATGATCGGGCTGGGTCACGGAACCGTGAGCGAAGCAGAAGAGAGAGATCACGCAGCCGAGACCGCCGAAGATCACGATCCAGAGACAGAAAGAGACCTAGGTCACACACAACCCCTATTCTGAACCTCTACCGTTTGTGTGTCACAGATAACTCTAAAAAAGTTTTTTCTTTATTTTTCAGTATTTGTTTATCTTGTAATATTGCTTTATCTCTGTAAAGTAGATCCATCCATCTGGCCATTATGTTGCAGTATTTATAACATACCTGCCTTGTGCTTTTCTAGGCGCTCAAGGAGTAGGGACAGGAGGCGCTCAAGGAGTCGAGACCGCAGGAGGAGCAAGAGCAGGAGCAGGGGAAGGAGGTCAACATCTAACACGCATACACACAACATCCACAATCAACAAAACATTTCAGTTTTTTTCTCACTGTGTGTTTCATTTTATTGATTGTTTGTCTAATGTACTGCTGAAAATTATAGCAAGGAGAAGGTGGAAAATGGAGACCAGTCTACAGATAAGAAGAAAATTAAGGAGGAAAAAGAAGAGGAGAAGGTTGAAGATGTAAGTATCTGTGATTTGCTGGGTTATGTTTAAATCAGAAAGAATTATCAACGATTTTTGCGTAGAGCAAAGGTATGCTTTAAATTAATGCATTTCTTTATTGTTATTGTTGTGCCGACCATACAGATCTCATCATAAAGCTGCTTCATGAGGATTTTCTAATAAATTTTGTATCATGTTAATACGCCAAACTCTGAAGACCTTAGATTAGATTAGATCCCATACTTTGTTGTAAGATCATTTGAGTACGGTTTGGTCTTTCAAAAATTATTTCAATTGTTTGTTGTGAATATCTATAATGATATAGATAAACACTTTGTGCAAAATTGAAAGAATGTTCTAGAAATTTGAAAAGTAGATTTATTTTTATGAAATTCTGCTATTACATGATTGATTCAGATTAGTATCTGATCATTTTCTAAAGGCGGGCTGCATTATCTCTCAAAGCCAATGTTGCAATTTTAAATCACCTAACACACCCCTACCCCAATAGAATCTGGATCTTCTTTTGATAGACCCTCCCCACACATATGCAACCCAGGCAACTATGTCGGTTAGTAGATACGCCCCTTACTGCTGATTGAAAAATCATGCACCCCGCCTTTAAGTAACCTACCAATTTGTAAAGTTTAGGACTTAGAGTTTCCCAACGATGATTATTTTATGCTGTCTTTCTATGCATTCATCTACATTTTAATTGTTCAGTATCTAGATTTCTCTGAGATTGTCACCTGGTAAGACAAAATGTTGATCTGTAATTTCTAGGGGGGGGGGGGGGGGACTGTCGTTGTTGTTAATACAAACTCAAAAGCAAACAGTAACGCTGCTATTTAGTTTTCCTATACATCGGCAATGACCAATGTCTTGATGGTAGGATTTTAGGGATTCGAAGTAAGATAATCTCAGGTTTGGTGAAATGCATTTATTAATTGTCATCATAGTTGAATAAGTGATAAACTTGGAAAACTATTAATTTTACAGCAAGAATTTGACCAGAACACTTTGGAGGAAGAGATGAGGAAGAGAAAAGAGCGTGTGGAGAAATGGAGGGAGGAACAGAGGAAGAAAGCCATGGAGAACATTGGAGAACTCAAAAAAGAGCTGGAGGAGATGAAGCAGGGGAAGAAATGGAGTCTGGAGGATGATGATGGTCAGATTTGATAATCACACAGACCTAAACTTAGTCCCATCTTTACAATCTTTAACCCAGAGCCAATGGGTTGAATCTGGGACTTTCCTTATAACAGGAGTTTAAATGGCCTTTTTTGTGTGTTCAGATGATGATGAGGAGCCTTTAGCCCCAGTGGATCAGGAAGAGGAAGAGGAGGAGGAGGGAGATGAAGAAAAGGACAAAGTCACAGAAACAGAGACCTCCACACGTATGGAGGAGGAAACTGGAGAGGAGCTGGACCCTCTGGATGCCTACATGGAGGAGGTGAAGGAGGAAGTCAAGAAGTTCAACATGGGCACCATGAAAGGAGGAAATGACAAGGTCAGAAAACAAGTATTTTTGTAATGTGCCTTTATTATCTTTTTATTGTTCAATCACAATTTCATTCAAACGTGCGTTTTCATGTGGACACAAAAAGAGATGTCTGTTTTTAACTTAAGATGACTTGTAATATTATGCTTGGTACTTTATTCCATTTGCTGTAAAGTGGAAATAAAGCTGTCTGTAGAGGTTTTTTGTAAACCAGACTTCCACGTCGTGTTTGTTGTTATTACTGTATGTGAGTTTTCATTGAAGTCCATTTACTAAATAATATAAACTTGAGTGAGTGAGTGACTGTTTCATTTCCACTTTAAATGTATGGAAAAGTGCAGCATAAAAATTCTGATCCTCTTTAGTCTCTTGTGGAAAAGCATCATACTGTACTTCTTTGAAACCATTGTGAATAAATCCCGATAAAAGAGTTTGTTATATAATGTTTTCATCATCGTTGCAGCAGACTTGAGAACAGTGATTTGTGTTTTAACAGAAAGGAGGTATGACTGTGACGAAAGTGGTGACTGTTGTGAAAACAAAGAAGATGCCCCACACTAGCAAGAAGAAAGGAGAGCTTATGGAGAATGATCAGGATGCCATGGAGGTACATTCACACTACTGAAAGTCTAAAACTTCACAGCTTACTTTTTAACCCCTTTTAACATGGAGATATGTTTTTCTGAAGATCTCTGATGACTTTTTTATCAGTAAAGCCCAGCTTTATGTATTCACATTCCGAGTTGATTCTTGAGTTGTTACTAGGGTCTGATTCAAGGATAAAATTTTCCAGCTTTTCAGCATTGGGTTGTATTCACACGGAAGGCTCACTGGCAGTTTTCCAGAATTAAAGCCCAGTGTGAATGTAGCTGTACATTTCTTTGTATTGACCATATTACAAATGATGCTAAACACCACCTCTGTCAGAAATGAGCTAATGACCGATTAACCTAATGCTCTCGGCAAGTATTATGAAAATGAGCAGGATTGGTCCATAAGGTTAATGCAATATTATATTCCCTTTATAGATGCCAAATAGCATATTACATCACATGTAACCCAGTTATATATATACATACATACATACATACATACATACATACATACATACATACATACATACATACATACATACATACATACATACATACATACATACATACATACATACATACATACATACATACATATATATATACATATATATATACAACCGTTCTTTCTGGTTCTCGAATCTGATTGGCTAAGAGCTATGAATCTCAATCGGAAGTGATTATTCCGTCAAAGATCAGCGCTCTTGGATGTTACGTTAAACTTAATGGGAGTGATGTCTTGTCACATCTTGTGGACGATTAACACTTGGAAAGAATAATGTAAACACTCATTTTTTCCGGAGCGATATTTCTTTTCAGAACGTGAAAACACCGTGGAACTGCAGGTAAGCACCGCAGCTTTTAAATGTGGACATTGATCATTTATTTTATCGTGATGTGACTATTAAAACATGTTATGAGATATTGCCACTGATATATTTATAAGCATCATGCAAAAACATCTCTCTGACCCTTATAAAAAACAGTTTTATATAGTACTGATAAGACCAAAGTCTAATAATAATCGAGTGCTCGTATCGCGTTAAGATTAAATGGGAAACCAATAGTAACATTATATAAGTATAGTTTTATTAACTTTTACCTCGCGCCAAAACAATAACAACAAAAAAGACACTAAATATGAATAAGAAAACAAGTAATAGTTTCATCATGACACCAAATACTGCTGATTTGATCTCATTTTTGACCATCAAACACAGACAAGGCCAACATCAGAGCCAGGGAATCCCTGTCAGAGATGTAGCCCAAAGAGGGCGGTGGTCAGCGGGGCAAGTGAACACTGACGTCCGCTCATGCTCTGGTTCTCATAGGTACCGAATCTTACTAAGCAAACGTTTAAACAGGCGCTATCTTTACTAATCGACTGCAGATTTAAATATAATACATATATATTCTCGACTGAACTAATCTTAAAACTACACTTTGTGACCAAGAAACGGTAATATAAAGAAACGGCTATTCCTTCCACTGAGTTCTTATGAGATTCAAAGCAGCCGAAAGTTTTACCTGTCATTCTGGCCGCCCTTAAATCCGTGGCGGAAGAAAGTAGTTCCCAAACAAAGAGGCTTTTAAAATAACTCCGTTGTTGTTTTCTAGTTTTCGTTTTTCAAACATGTGCCGTCGAACTGTTGTATAAAAGCAATATCGCTCTCGGATATATAGCTCTAATATACAACAACGCTCTCCTCTCACTTGTATGATGTCACAGCTGTAGGCAGCGCAAATATAACGACATGCCTATAATCCCTCCCACTGCTAAGTGATACTAATCTCAATGGAAAAGCTAACCACGCCCAAGTGAGGTGAGCTGACCCGACCCAAACTAAACTAAACCGTGGGGTACTATGCAATGGAAAAGCGCCATTTGTGTTTTTATCATTTAAATTTGGTGGTTAATAACACATTTTTTTTCTGCAGTGTGACAAATTCAGAACACATGTTTAATATTGCTTTACACTGATTTAAATATTATATTGGTACACTAGAGGCAGGAGATGTCATTTGGCACTGAACAGACATTAAAAAATGAAATGAAGGGGGCAGAGTTCCCAAATATATAAATTCAAACAAATGAAAAATCACAGAGTGAGTTAAGTGAAAAACAGGAAACCAAACTTTGCAGTTTTGTGGCAAAAAAAATATTTTTTTTTTACTTTGTTAAAAAAAAGTTTTTTTACTTTGTTTGTTTTGTGCCGTGTGTGTTTTAGTATTCATCAGAGGAAGAGGAGGTGGATCTGCAGACGGCCCTCACAGGCTTTCAGACCAAACAAAGAAAAGTCCTGGAGCCTGTTGATCATAAGAAGATTGAATACGAGTCCTTCCGCAAGAACTTCTACGTGGAAGTGCCGGAGCTGGTCAGGATGTCACTTGAGGGTACAGTCAAAAAAATCTTATTAAAGCTAAACACATTTATTGATAAGGAACTGCAACATATCACTTAAAAATACATTTTCTTTTAACTGTATTTCATGCAAACGTAATGTACATTATATTCAGGCAGGTTAGAGAAGAGTTGTGGGTCATTTTATGATTCAATTGATTTATACAATGTGAATGTAAACACGCTGACATTTTTTTTACTGGGAGGCCAAACTAAATTTGAGGCCGTCGCAACATTAGCAAGAATGACTTTTTTTATAAACGCAAAAGGAAAAGCTTTTCTGTTTTTCAATACATCGCTGTCATGTAAACATAGGCTTACATTTGTTCTTCAAAAGCAATTTCAGGAAGAATGAACAACATATTTCTAACTAATAATTAAACCTATCATTACTTGTATTTCTTAACTCTTTCCCCACCAGCGTTTTTAAAAAAAGTTGCCAGCCAGCGCCAGCATTTTTTATGATTTCAAATGTTCTTCTTTATATATTTAAAGATACAATATATCAAATGAAAGAACAGACCCTCTGCTCTAAAAAAAAGTATCATACAAATAAATACACATTTTTGAGCAAAACGCTAAAATAATTGCATTTTTGTGAAGGGTTTTTGATAGATATCAGATTCAGAGCCATGATCAAAACATAGACAGAGTTTAAACTGTTTGCCCTAAGGGAATACTTGTGAGTAAGAGTGCCACCTGCTGGAGAATAGCCGAAATACGGATTGCCAGAAAAACTTGTCATTGGCAGGGAAAGAGTTAAGTTCAATGTCTGTCTTGGTTATTTAAAAAAATATCAAGGTTATATTTTCATGTAATTTTTTATGTAGAAAATGGTAAATCTGTGACTTGAGCTGGGTTTTCATGTAAGTGTTTTTTGTTTGTTTCAGAGGTGAGTGAATACCGCCTGGAGCTGGAGGGCATCACAGTCAAAGGCAAAGGATGTCCAAAGCCCATCAAAGCCTGGGTTCAGTGTGGGATATCCATGAAGGTTCTGAATGCACTAAAGAAGTGAGTTCTGCTTGATCAATCATATTTCCTAAAATTTTTTTATACCGATCAGCATTTAAACATTTACACCTGGAAAATAAATGAATTCTAACCGAACTTTCTTCAACTATGTCAAAAAGACACAATTATGAAAAACCAACCCCAATCCAAGCCCAGGCCATACCGGCCATCATGTCAGGGCGCGACCTCATCGGCATCGCTAAGACAGGAAGTGGAAAGACTATCGCCTTTCTCCTACCCATGTTTCGCCACATATTGGACCAGAGACCTTTAGGGGAGGGTGAAGGTCCCATCTGTAAGTCCTCTTCATCTGTTTATTGATCATATTCATCAGGATAATAATCTCTAGATAACAATGAGTTTTGTCTCATTAAGGTGTGATAATGACCCCTACACGAGAACTGGCTCTGCAGATCACTAAAGAGTGCAAGAAGTTTTCCAAACCCTTGGGCTTGAGGGTGGTCTGTGTTTATGGGGGCACTGGCATCAGCGAGCAGGTACACACAGGCTTTGTGTTTCTAACTAAATCAGCTAAAACTTCACTCAGAATGTAGTGCAGAGTCGTTTGATATGTTACAGAAAGTTATCTGTTTGTTTTTTACAGATTGCTGAGTTGAAGCGAGGTGCAGAAATCATAGTGTGCACACCAGGAAGAATGATTGACATGTTAGGTGCCAACAGCGGTACGGTTATCATTCTTTCCTTGATAAAGCTACATGTGGTGTGTTGGGACTGTTTTGCATAATTCATTATATTAATTGGGAATGGTCTGGCGTAATACAATTAATGATAGCATCTGTGGCATAGTGATGATAAACACGTTTTTATTTTTCATTTTTTCAAAAGGAGCAAAACATTTTTACGATATATTTTTTTAAACCACTTTTTGATTCTTCAAAACAATGTTATTTTAATTTTATGTTGTGTTTACACCAGATGTGAATGAGGCATTAAGCGCAAGTGATTTACATGTTAAGTCAATGCAAAGATGCGATTGACATCCTGAGGTTAGTTTGCGCAAATGAGGCAACGCAAATTAAACATTCAGGCGTTTGATGAGTGTAACCTTTCAACCAAAGTGAAAAATAAGAACTTTGGTGAATATTCGTGCTGCGTTAACCAATCAGGTGCTTGCTCTAGTAGCGAGACATAGGCAGAAATACGAAACAACAATGGAGGACAAAATCATCTTTTCTGTATGTGGACACCCGCAGAGCTGTACGACATCTTCATATGTTTATAGAAACAGGAATAAAAGAGATCTTGCTGGGAAGAAAGTGCGTGATGAGGTTGAACAATCTGTTAAATTATAAAAAAGGAGGAGAATTGAATTAAATTTACAAAGACCAGGTGTCAATAAGGAGTTTTATCACCTCTTGTTTTAGAAATAGGTCACGCTGATAAATAACAAAACTGAAATAATTAAATTGATTTTTACATGTTATTGCAGCACAGGTTTGAGATCAGTAACATGAAGCATGTTGCACATTTTAAGAAAAAAAATTCTCAAAGACAAAATCCATTATACACTACAGGTTTATACATGAAGCTAAGTAAATAATAATTTCCTGTTTTTTATATCAAGTTATTTTGTTGCCATAATTTTGTTCATTTAAATATTTTAAATGAATAAAGCTGAAAATATTTAATCAATGTTGTGCCACAAATGCTGTCTTCTATATTAAACCAGTAAAATCTTTTCAAACCTCCAACAGTAATTGATGAATGAATATGAATATAACATCAGGTCAGTAGGTCAAGTCCAGTTATATTTACACCTGTTCTGGATGTATGCAGGAAGCTGTTTTATTGGCTTCATGTGCTGTAAGGAAAAAGGACACATTTTAGGTGTCCAGGAGTCACAGTAGGAAGTGTTTGTTTTGTTTCCACACATGCGAGGTAATCTGTAATATGTTTCTTTCATAGGTGAAAATCCGATCAGATAATGCTTGAGGCGCGTGGCTCCATCTCTTTTATTGTATGATGTGGCTCTATTGAATTTTACAGGTTCTCCATACCCCTGAGATGGTACGCAAGACAAGAAAAAACCTGCCAGGAATATCATTTAGGCCAAGAGTAGTTGGCTGTAGTGTTTGTACTGCTTGTAAACACTGCTGTCCATTACATTTATTTTCTCTGATTCAGTGTGTTTCTGTTTGGCCACTCAGGTCGAGTCACTAATCTACGAAGAGTCACATATGTGGTGATGGACGAAGCAGACCGCATGTTTGATATGGGCTTTGAACCACAGGTTTGTCTCTTATTTTACTTAGTAGCCGTGACAAACCAAAATAAATGATGCCAAAAATCAATGAATCGCTTGGGGCGCACTCACATTATCCAAACCAAACCATGCCCCAGCGCGATTGTCACCCCTCCCTACTCCCCCAGATGCACACCCTCACACTGTACTTCTTATCGATCCGAGGCCGGGCGCGCTTTCGTCATAAGATGCAATTGTTTTGAAAAAAGCAGGAAGTAAAGCTCTCTTTTAACACTGGAACCCACCGTAATGATAAGTCTGTGTTTTTTATTCTGAGTCATTTGGTGCGCGATTACAGACAGCCCTCTCACATGTCATCATATTGCTGAGTTGATCTGTCACGTGTGCAGCTCGGACATTCACGTTACCCCGCTGCTCGCAGCAAAAGGTTTTTACGGAGGCAGATGAAGGTGAGTGGTCGCGCAACTGACGTCTTCACCTTTTGAATCGTGCTCAGGCGTGATTGCGCTCACACCACAGCCTTCCGCGCCTGAGCCCAAGTGAACCGCGCTCCGGCCCACCTCTTCAACCCGGCCGTGGCGCGATTAACCAATCCGCGCCCAGGCACGGAACAGAGCGATCACACTAGTCAACCAAACCAGGCTTTGGGGGTCAAACGCGCCTGAGCGCTGTTTGGATAGTGTGAGTGCGCCCTTAGTCTCTGTTGCTGTATGTGTAGAGTTATGTTTCTAGTACATTAAATAGCATTCTGTTCCTCACACAAAGCTTCAAGAGAATTCATTGTAAGTGCATAAAAAGAGCTGTAATTTGTTGATTTGCAGGTGATGCGCATCATAGACAATGTTAGGCCAGACCGTCAGACTGTGATGTTCTCTGCCACGTTCCCACGAACTATGGAGGCCTTGGCCCGAAGGACCCTGTCCAAACCCATCGAGGTGCTTGTCGGGGGCAGGAGTGTTGTGTGTTCAGATGTGGAGCAACATGTGGTAAGTCATGATTTTAAAGTATTCAGTAGTTTGTAGGTAGAATAAACTTAAGAGGCTGTGACCTAGTCCACTGTACGTGTGCTCACAATATATGACCTTCATCATGTCATTTAATTCCCCCTATTTTGCCTTATCCAGAGTGCATAGTATAGGGAAGACTTCCCAATTTTGTTTTATTAAAATGGTACAAATTACAAACTCCTTTAATAGTGTTAAGTTACTATTTGATTGTATAAAAATGAAAGGACAATGCGTCTTATTTATTAATAATTGTGTACGTTTTCCGTATTTATATGCACATTTTCATTTTCATGACTCTCCGCAATTTGTTTTTATACTCGTTTTAAGTGAAGTGAATTTGCAGTGTTCTGAATGAGCTGCCGCGTACAAAAGGTTGATTATTTGTATAATAATACCCAAACCAGCTCCATATAAGGGCTTTCCGCATCGCTTGTCCACAGAAAATTTTAGAGCAGTCTGTCACCCAAGCAAAAGAGCGGTAAAGTTCTGTTTTGCTTTGCATTTTCGATTTGGGAGGTTTTGCTGTCAGTGGAAGAAGGCAGATGTGTTGTGTGTATGTGTAAAAAAGAAGTTAATGAGATGCAATAAGGAAGACCTTTCATATGACTTCACCAGAGACATTCATATGTATCTAAAATAAAACAGACAAGAGGCCTAGATCAAGCAGTTGATGTTTGGACTTCTAATTACTTTTTCATTTACATTATGTTAAGATTCTTCCTTTATATTTGTAGGAAAAATAATGTAGCCTATACAATACTGTTAATAATAATAATAATAACAAAGAGAATGTATGTAGTAATATATAGTATAGAATATAATGTCACGTAAATATTATATCAACATTATCTTATACATTATAATTATAGCCTATTTAGAAGAAATTGTATTCCAAAAAAGTTTGTTTAATCATGATTTGTTCGTAAAAACAAACTTTTGTGTGTATGCATGCTTGGTGAATGAGAACCATTGTGTCTCATGTGCTACCTTTTACATCTGACTTTAAAGCCTGTGTTGGGGCAAAGTAGAGAAATTCTGGGCAGTTTCATCTTTTAACACCACAGATATATCTGTGATAAGACACCATACAGAAGCATAGATAAAAGACAACAGAAAAAATGTAAAAGCAAAATCATGACAGAAAAGTTGTATCATCTCATGACATGATATGAACTAAAGTCCAGGTTGTTGATGGACACTTTGGTCGTCTGCTGCTTGAATAGATTGTAATCGAGGAGGAGAAGAAGTTCCTAAAGCTGTTGGAGATTCTGGGTCACTATCAGGAGAAGGGCGCTGTCATCATCTTTGTGGATAAACAGGAACATGCTGATGGGCTCCTCAAAGACCTGATGAAAGCATCTTACCCTTGCATGTCATTACACGGAGGTAAAGAGGGACACTTTCCTTATTGAAATGTCATGATGACACTGGCTTGAGAGGAGCGGCATTGGTTTCAGATGCAGTTTTTCAGTGCTAAATCTTGATGTGCGCAAAGGCATTTGAACCAGCAAATGTGATCTATCAAATTAAGCTAGTGTGATACATAAATGATACATACTGTGGTGGTGTTGTTTTTTTTACATAGGCATTGATCAGTACGACAGGGACAGCATCATCAATGACTTTAAGAATGGAGTGTGCCGGCTACTTGTGGCCACATCAGTGGCCGCACGAGGCCTGGATGTGAAGCACCTTATTCTGGTGATCAATTACAACTGTCCCAACCACTATGAGGACTACGTTCACCGCGCCGGGCGCACAGGCCGAGCGGGCAACAAAGTGAGTGAGAAGAATAGATATGTGACGTAGTTCATTTTGAAACTGAAGGAGACGGGTAACTCAAGTGTGAGTTTTCTTTTCTAGGGATATGCATACACCTTCATCACTATAGATCAGGCCCGATATTCCGGTGACATCATCAAGGCCCTGGAGCTGTCTGGATCTCCTGTTCCTGCAGAACTCGAGCTGCTGTGGACGAGCTTTAAAGAACAACAGAAGGCTGTAAGATCTTCTGCACTCTCATTTACCTTCATACTGGCAAAAGACTCCTACCACCAAATGATTTTAAAATCATATTGATCAGAATCTTTTGTTTACTTATTAGGGCTGTTAAATAAAATAATTTTAACGATATACCGCAATGCAAATGTGAACGATTACGGCATTGATGCCTAAAAATAATCAATTATTTTAAAGCAATGCTCACCCGTGTGAAGATCAACCTAAAGTCTTATTCTGAAGTCTAAGATGATGATCCTAAATAGCAACCCCCTTAAACTCCACTCATAACACCAGTTAGGATGTAATGTATATTGATTGGAGTGTGTCTTTGTTCCTACAGGAGGGCAAAAGTATCAAGAGCAGCAGCGGTTTCTCTGGGAAAGGTTTTAAGTTTGATGAGACTGAACATGCACTGGCCAATGAAAGGAAGAAGCTGCAGAAGGCTGCATTAGGCCTGCACGACTCAGATGATGAAGACACCGCCCTGGATGTAAGGTTTCTCTTTATCATGAGTCAAAGGATCCTGAGTCTGCCTTCATGGCACAGTCAGAGTTATATTCAGTGGTGTCCTAAATCTTTTCAACTTTTTAATGCTGTTGGATAGTGTCCCATTTTAAAGCCTCATAAAGCAAATCCATCCATCAAAAAATAATCCATACATTTATTAAATGTCTTCTGAAGTGAAGTGATGGGTTTTTGTATCATTTGTTTAGAGGTCAGCCCTCCACCTGCCATAGTTTATCAAATTTGAAATGTAATTTTTTTATTACAGAAAACCATCAAATGATGTTTCCATCCAGCCAGGGATTGCTGTTATATGAGTTTACTGAAGGGCATATGAGGTTTTTGTTTCACAGTTTTGTTGTTTATATTGCTGTGTCACTCCAGATTGATGAGCAGATCGAAAGCATGTTTAACTCAAAGAAGCGGGTGAAGGATTTCTCGGCTCCAGGCGGGGCAGCGGGAGCGCCTGCTGTCGGAGTAACTGTCACTTCCGTGTCAGGCCAGAGTAGTGTGGCAGCCCCATCTGCTGGAAACATCCAGAAACTAGAAATGGCCAAAAAACTCGCTCAAAGGATACAAGTGCAGAAGAATCTTGGTGCTGAAGCCCAGGTAAAGTAAAGAAAAACTGTTACATTATACCTTTCAAATTTCCCTTGTTGGAATTTTATTCTGAAGAAAACTAAGATTTTATTAAATGTTTCACAATGATAATGATGATCACATTACGAAAGCAAAATGGGTTGGCTTGAATATTTATTCATAAAGTTAATGTATTAATCTTTTTTTTGATAAATGTTATAAATACATTTTAGGACGTGATGCAGCAGGCGACGAACGCCATCCTGAGAGGCGGTACGATGATCGCTCCCTCTGTCTCGGCCAAGACCATCGCAGAACAGCAGGCAGAGAAGATCAACGCCAAACTCAACTACACACCTGTAGAGAAACTTGACGAGGAGAGACAAGCAGCCGAGGCAGCAGACACTGTGAAGCGATACGAGGAGGAGTTAGAAATCAATGACTTTCCACAGGTGCTTCTGCCAAAATAATTATTTTTCAAAACCTGTTGTTCATGTTATTACAGAGCAGCTTTAAAGAAAATCATAGCTTGCTATGTAAAGCCCCCAGTGGGCAAGTAGGGTGACAGTTAGAGATGTTAACCTAAAAAATGCACTTTTTAATAATGTGTGTCTATCAGAAAATTAGTCGCCTGTGTGTGTGCAGAAACATCCTGTTATTACACAAATCCATCTATTCTTCTTTGTGTAATCTCCTTTAATCTGCAACAGTCGCACAGGCTGTTGGGATCCCCTATCAATGTGATGTCACATTGATTTTATCAAAGCACATTTGTAAACGTTCTACTTTGCATACGGGGAGGGGAACAGAAGCTTTTTTTGCATTTAAAGAGACACACACAAAACCAGCATGCTTTTCATTGCAGCCACAAATGGCCATGTTCAACATCGTATATTGAAAGATTTGTGGTGTATTTTGAGCTGAAACTTTACAGACACTATTTTAATATAGCTGAAAACACCTAGGTTAGGGGCCTTTTAAGAAATAAACGGAGGGGAATATTTGAGGAGTCCTCCTCTGCTGTTCAAATGAATGGCAGATATTAATATTGAAGTCTTGTGGTGTATTATAAGTTCGTTTGTGTGTATCGGGAGGGCCGAGTAGTGGTTAATCATTATTTGTTTTGCAGACGGCTAGATGGAAAGTCACGTCTAAAGAGGCCCTTCAACGCATCGGCGAGTATTCGGAGGCGGCCATCACTATAAGGGGAACATACTTCCCACCAGGAAAGGAACCCAAAGAGGGAGAACGCAAAATCTACCTGGCTATTGAGAGTATGTCTGTTTAAATGACTGTTTGCTTTGTATTGCGGTTTCATTTTGAAATATCTGTTGGGCAGAGTTGTTAGTTAAGTAGGTAAAAGTATTACAGCTTACATTTGGATTCTGCTTAGACTGATCACATCCTATCAGCTTTGACAAGACACTGCTTAAGAAATACATCAGACTTTGTTTGCAAAGATAGTTATTAAACAATCTAACGTGAAAGTGAGACATATTTGTCAAGTATGGAACACACACTCGAAATGTGACCTTTGCATTTAACCCAACCCTTAGCATTAAACACACACCTGGAGCAGCTACAACTACCCCTCAAACATACACGAGTACATTTATACATTTACACATCAAACCCTTTTGTATGCAAGTCGTCTGTCTACACATATATAGTGCATGTTAGGGATGCACTGATATATTGGTACCTATAATTGGTGTCCCCCATCAAACGATTGTTTAAAAAGAGCTGATGATCAGGGCATATTAACTCCTAGCAATTGAAAGGGGCAGAATGCATCAGAACTGTGTGATTATTTTGAATTGGAAGACTATAGGCGGTTTTCCATTGCATTTTACCCCACAGGTCGGGTCAGCTACTTTTGGGGGGGGTTCCACTGGGTACAGTATGTAGTACCCAATACATTTTTTTTGGTCCCATCTCAGTTGGGGTTCAAAGAGAGCTGAGCTGATATTAAAATGTGAGGTGAAAACACTGAAGACCATTGATTGGTCAGAGAGAATCGTCACTACCAGCCTCATTGCTAAATGCAAGATTAGCTTTACCTGCGTGCTGTCTCGAGTAAACCTGTTATCTGTGCTTTGTTGTAAGTTCCCAAACTCCCTTTATAGTGGATGATTAGGAACACCACATCAGTGTTTTCCTGCATACTGCTTGTATGCACGCCATTTTTGCAACTTAAATGAGGCTCAGCTCAGTGTCAATTTTGATTTTGTGGCAGACTGACAAATAAATTAATGAATGGGAAACACTGCATTCCAACAATGCTATCTGTTGCTACCTCTCACTTTGTATGATGTCACAGCAGCAGCGCAAATACCCCCCCCCCCCCCACTAACCAAGGTGAGCTGGCACGATCTGATGGAAAAGCACCATATGACAACAGAATTGCAGTTTGTATGCTCTGCACTTCTAGAATTTCATGACATCATAATTTGAAACTTGATATCAGTAGGTTTCATTCTAATGATGTCACTCTACATATGATTCGAGAAACACCGAATACAGACCCACCTGAAACATACAAATACATCGGAAATAGTTAAACAGACATCCGTGTGCATTACAAAAACAGACTCACGAGTTTGATAGAGTGATGAAACATAAATAACAAACTGCAAACCTAGCATTGCTTGCAGAAAAGATGGGCAACTGATTTGATGTCTTTGTTATCTTGAAAATTAAAGCAAGATGAAGTGTTTCAATATATACGTTTCATGTAGTGGCATAGTTAAATGTGGTTGTCTTTTAGTTTTAATAACTTTATGGTGAACAAATGGGAATTTGATGTATAACTTATATGTATATATTTTTAAAGGTGCTAATGAGCTGGCTGTCCAGAAGGCAAAAGCAGAAATCACACGTCTCATCAAAGAGGAACTCATCCGCTTAGTAAGTTCAGTTCTCTTTGACTTTTTATTGTCCGTAAATGTTTTAGCATAACCCTTTGTTGATAATGTTACATTCTACCAAATGACCTCATCTGCCATTAAGGTGCTGAGATATATTAAAAGAACACAGGGCCTTCTGGCTCAAGTTAACCTTTATATCTGTTGCATTCTGGTTTTGAGAGATGATTTGAGTGCCCAGACAAAGTTAAACAAAGTCTACCTCAAATTCTGGTTGCTAAGCAGTTTGAAGGCTGTTACTAAATGACTGCATGTTGTTGGCTTGAGTCAAAGATGCTGAGTTCAGCATTTGATCTGTCTGACCCAGTAACAGCACATCTCTGTAAATGCTAAAGTATAAATTGTCCATTATGCAAAAGTACAATATGTTAGATTTTTTGGGGGAGAAAAATGAGCAGTAGTGGAGCTTCAGTGCTAAAGCACCACTTAAAAATTTATTAATTGTTGAATTGAATATATTTTGACCTTAAAATGCTTTTTTTTTGTCTTTTTCACATTTCAGCAAAACTCATACCAACCAACCAGCAAGGGCCGATACAAGGTTTTGTAGTGCAGAAAGCAGAGGATTATCCCTTGTTTCTCCTTTTCAACAATACAACGCTTTTTGTTTTGTGAGACGATTTTGCTACCTTGAAATTTCTGACACATTTATTCTTTTAGTATGTATACATCATGCTAAATGTTTTAGAAAATGTCATGTTAACTGCATAGTGAACTTCATTTGGAAATAAAGTGTTTTTCCTCAAGTATGTTTGCTGTATAATATCAATCAGTCCACTGTATTTGCTTTTAGAGTTTTAACTTTGCCGTAAGTACATGAAATGAGTTGTATGTTTAATATTTCTATGATGTCCTGAGTTCATGTGCATACATATACATCAGTCTGCTCTTAACACTTTACAGATGATTGCCAGTGTAATTTTATGCTGTAGTTTTTATTATTTTACATTAAACTCGTTGTCGCAAAAATGCAAATAAATTGAGTTTCTAATGGGTAACATGTTGGTTTAAACAAACAATACATTTAATACAATTTCTTTCCACACATTACACAGTAATGAAAGCCACAATCAATACTGCACTTTTACACAAATAAAAAACTGAATACTGAACACTTCATATGTAGTTAATGTTATGTAATAAACTTATCAACTGTATAATCATTCATTTATAATCGTAAAATAATGGTTATCACATGTATAACCATTACATCATCACATGATAACAGTTGTCATCATTTACACCACGGGTCTGTTGAATGCTATATTCTGATTGGTTGAGAAATAGGCACCAGAGCAATGTTTGTGGTAACCGTGGTATAAGAGGAATAATTGACTCCGGTCCTTTGAATTATTTGAAAATAATGCACAGTCCGCTTCGCGTCGTGCCGCATTGCACCTTGGGTGTGCATTATTTTCTTATAATTCAATGGCCTGTCGTCAATTATTTCTTACTTATGCAGAGCATTATTACAAACCAAGTCGTTTTTCGTCTCTGTGTATCATCATCGCTCGCATTCGATATATCGTTAAAAGTGTCGTGTGTCGGACATTGGTTGATATCAATTCTTGGACAAACAATTAAAAGCTTTACTTCTATTTACTAATTAACAAAGATTAATAAATACTGTAACAAATGTTTGCTCATGGTTTGTTTATGTTAGTTAATACATTAACGAATGAACCTAATTGTAAAGTGTTACCAATGTGATTTGTTGACTTGTAACTTACGGTTATCTGCCAGGGGAAACATCACTTAATGCTTTTAAATCTTGGCTAATTCGATGACCGTAAACGACTGTGATTAGTTTATCCCGATCAGCGCTGAGAAAGGTAACAGATATCACGTGACAGCGCTGTCCGTGTGCGCTTCATCTAATGGTCACAGCGGCTAACGTTACAGCAACAACATCGATAAACTTAAATACAAATTTAATGAAAAACACAGTAAAAACTTGACAACGACATCTATTTTGACTCATCATAGTCAACACAGTAAGCTGTTATGGGAAAAGCAGCGCATGACTCAGTGCGCATGCGCCTTTCATTTTTTTCCGATTTCTTAATATTTAATATCAATGGCTGCCGTTAGATTTCTAAAGCATCTCTTTAATCAAGAAGGAAACTTACAACACATTCGCTGAGCGTCAAGGTGAACACCAGTCTGTTTTAATTAAATTTTGACGACTTCGCATCGAAGCTTATCAAATCAATTGTATCTCCAAAATGGGCTGTAAATTTCACATTTAACCCTTTGCGCTCAGCTGTCGACATTAAAGCGAGGTACAGTTAACGATTGTATTCTTTGAAATTATGTTTCTGTAGGCTACCATAGACAAACATGTTTATTTAGATCTAGTTTATGTCTTTTTCCTGTGCCACTCGGTTACATGGGAGATATGTAAAGGGAAAGAAAAGAGTCTTTGTTTTATGTGGGTTCATAACAGTTAGGTGTCTTTATAATGCTATGCGTGCCAACGTCACAATGTACATACCACTACTGACAGATGCATGATCTGGTTTTATAGACCACGTATTTATAAAACAGAAGGTATGCATACTGTACACAGTTTACGCATATTTACATCAACCTACTCTAAATAGTTGCAAATCAACCATTAAAAATCATTTCAAACCAAAATTATGGTTTTGTGGGGTTTATGCCATGTCTTTTAGATTATTTGGCACCTTACGAAAATTTAGAATGGTTTTACTACAGTTAAAACAACAAAAAACATGATTATATGTATTATATAAATAAGGATGATTTTGCTACAAAACCCATGATTAAACCATGGTTACTGTAGTAAAATGGTATTCACTATGACATAAAAACATGTTTACTACAAAAAATTAATTTAGCATATTAAAAATATTTTTTTAATTATTATATTATTATAATATTTTAATATTATAAAAGTTCAGACTACCAAGTAGCAAATCATGGTTCACCACTTTAACATCTCTGATAGGTCATTCCATCATTAATAACAAAACATTCATAATGAGTGTGAACTTGCTTGTGTTTTAATTTTATGAAATCTTTGAAAAACAAGAATAGATATTTCTTAAAATGAATTCACATGATAAAAATTTTCTTCATCATATGCATACAAATGACTTTGTGTCCACAGAAGATGATGCGTCAGGTGTCCGGTGGCAGTGCTGACTACTGCATTAGTGGCAGGCCTTCGTGTTTAGCAGAGGATGGACGACTCTCTGTCGATCACTTTGATCTGGGCTCCACAAAGTTTTATCCGTCTTTAGCTCCCCAGCGCTCGCGACAGATGTGTCTCGCTTACCTTACCCCACCGGCCCAAATCAGCCCTAAACCCACAACGTGCCATGTAGAGTTGCCGCAGTCCCAAGGCCTCACAGGTCTTCAGGGAAATGAGAAAACCGGTGACTCTAAGAAAAAGGGCGTGGCCGGGAGGTCTGGAAGACGTGGGCGACCAACAGGTACTACTAAATCAGCTGGTTATAGAACCAGCACAGGCAGGCCTTTGGGCACCACTAAGGCCGCTGGATTTAAAACCAGCCCGGGGCGGCCGTTGGGCACAACCAAAGCCGCTGGTTATAAGGTGAGCCCTGGTCGCCCACCTGGCAGCATAAAGAGCCAATCACGTCTTGGCAAACTGGGCTACAGTACCTGCAGTGGAGCTGCGTTCCCCTACAACATAATGCACAAACCTGAAGCATGTGAACCTGCGCTGAAAGATAAAGAAACTAAAGAGTAAAGTGACCTCTTGACTTTTTCGTGTGTGTGTGCATGCGTGTGTGTGTGAGACCCTGGCTGTAAAAACCCAGCTAAACAAATTTTTTTGTGATTTATTGTTTTCTAGTCATAAAAACCTCCTGCAGTAGGCTACATAATGAAAAGAACATAATCTAGATATCTTTAATATTGACTGAGTAAGATCATGTTATCAATGAAATCAATAAGTGGAATCAAACTTTAATGCTCCTGATCTCATCATTAGATTATGAGACTTTAACCTGGATTTCACGGACAGGGTTATATATGATTAAAGTCAGTTTACATAAAATATATCAAACTCACAAGAGCAGTGTAAAGCATTCGCCATTGGAGTTGCATGGAAGAAAGTCTGCAATTTACTTAGAGTACATGCATATATATATATATATTTTTTTTTCAATTTGACAACAACAAAACATTTCAAAAATATATTTTTTTAAATGTGCTACATTAATTTTGGAAGATTTTTAGTTAATTGATATGTTGTTTTGTTTTTGTTTAGAACACCAAAAATGTCATTACAAGCACCCCGGTTCCTCCTCAGTGGCTTCCCCGTGCGAAACCAAAAAACATCGCCGTCAATCAGCAGTGTGACGACAGAGGCTTTTTCTCGAGCAGCCCCGTGTCCGCCTGACAGTCAGTCCAGAATCTCACTGACATTACCACTCCACAGTGTTCTACCATCATATTCATGAAGAGAAAGAACAATACTTGACTATGATTATAAATTGAATTTCTTTCAAACAGGTTATTACTTTCATATCAGTTCATTTAAAGGATTAGTTCACCACAAAATGACAATGTGTCGGTCTAAACCACCAACCAACCTTTGATTGTCTTCAAAACACATAGATATTTTTGATGAAAACCGGGAGGCTTGTGACGGTCCCATGGACTGCTGTTTGATTTTCACAATCAAGACCACTTTTGTGCGCAAAGAAAACAAAACAAACAATTTTATACAACAATTTGTTTTCCTTTGTAGTTCAGTGCGCGTTCACGAGCAGACTATGGTGCATGCTGACATAGTTTCCAGTGTTCAGGCAAAGAATACACAGGCAAGTAATTTGTGCATTCTGTGTAAGTATTGTTTATGTTTGCATGATAGCTTAAATAAAAAGGGCCGGAAAACGTTGGCAACTACGTCAGCAGGTCACATCACCACATCACAATGCATGACCCAGTCTGCTCGTAAACGCACACTGAACTACCAAGGAGAACAAATTGTTGAATAAAATCATTTGTTTTGTTTTCTTTGCTCACAAAAGTGTTGTCGTCGCTTCATAATATTATTATTGAACTACTGGTGGCACATGGACCTTTTTTGGTGATGTCTTACATTCTTTTCTTTTCATCAAGAATATCTAAAAATGTGTTTTGAAGACAGTCAGAGAACTTGGTGGTTTAGACCGGTTGATTTATGATATCACTTTAGGGTGAACTAACCCTTTAAAATTGATGGGATGGAACGCTTGCTTTTTTAACTCTCTCCTCCCTTAAATGTAAATACTATTACTTGGCAGCCTGTATTCAATTTCAATGTCCATTGCATGCCATGTTGGAAGAAAGTGTAATGTTATTAAGGTTAATTGACAGAGTTACTCAATAATGAAGATGTTAAGAACGTTGGATTCGTTCTTTCCCTATTCAAACACTCAAAATGATTTCTTATAAATGTGGTTTTAAAAATCTGAAAGTTTTCCTCAGATATACTTTGGCAAGAAGACACACGCTTTCTTTAATAACATATGTTAACCATTAGAAATCTTGTAATATTATTTAATTGTGTATTGCTAAAATGATTTGAATGTGTGGACGTCATGCTCTTTGCATTTTGTTACCTAGTGAAGTAAAAAATTTGTTGTTGTTTCAATGTTACAGTGCTTCATCTAAGTCAGTGCCTGTACATAACTGCATTCATAACAGATTTTGTTAAATACTTGTTAAACATATTTAGTGACATGCAATGGCTTTTTTTGTTCTTTATTTCTCCTTTACTTTGGAAAACAGTTAGTTTACAATTAGTTGCAAGCCGGCTTGAGAATTGCATACAATTTTTTTTTTAAATGACTCCCTCATTTTGCATGTGTGCAGGCTTTTCACCTTTTACATAATAAATTGAATGAATTATGAATGAAGGTTTGTTGTGCTAAAATATCAGCCAAACAAGAACGTTTATTTTTCAAGGTTTAAGTTAGTGCTTATACAATATTGCATTATTTCAAAGCAGCTTTACATGAAAAGAAAAAAAAAACCCAAAGAATGGAAGAAACATTAATATGCAGTTAATATAATATATGGTATTATTGCAAATGTTATTGTTCTCATAAATGAATTAATCCAGGAAAACATTATATACTTTCTTTCACTATGAGTTTAGTCAATTAATATGATAAATGACGACGTTAAATTAAAATAGACATGCTTTATATGGAAATGAACGACATTACATGATAGCATGAGTTATACATTACATAATGAATTTGCAATAATACCATAAACAGCAATGTAAAACCATCATTTAGTGCACCTCACCACCATACACTTATAAAAGTAAAAATAGTTGAAGCCTTAAGACTGTATAATAAAAAGCTATATAAACAGAGTTTACTAAACCCTAAGTTGATGTCAGCAGTCTCCCATTAAGCAAGCCAACAGGGTTGTCTTATGGCTCTCATTCTGAGCACACCTTTGTCTGGAAACAAAACTGGCATGATTACTCGGTGTGATGAAAAAAATTTAACTCAAAAAGAAAAAATATGCAGCTACAAATATAGTAGTTAAGAGGGTGAAGCACACTAATGGAAAAAAAATTCAACGATTCAGCCCAAGATTTATTTTGGGTGCTTGCCATCAAATTTGTTAATGCGTCATTCAGAAAGTTTGGTCTACTAAGAAGTTTTTAAGTCATCATGAGTAATCCTGTGTAAAACAGTTGGTCTGATAAAGTTAAATGATTAGACAACTTTCAGCTTTTTTTTGTCAGTATATTTTTTCTTGCTGGTTTTTTTTCAGTCTTAGATCTTTCCATAGCTTTCTTCTGCCTTTCCTCCTGGTGTATCATCTGCAACCGTATCTTCTCTTCACGCAGCCTAGACAAGAACGTGTAAAAATATACAGTATATATATATTAGATCTAGAGAAACCAGATACAGATAATTCTTTAGCTATAGCAGATATAGATGTCACCTGATTCTCCTCTCTTTCTCTTTGGCACGTTCAGCTACAGTCATGCGGTCTCTTGGTATCATATCTGCATTGTCCAGAAGCTCCACCAGTTTGCTCTCAATGCTCGTCAGCATTTGCAGAGTGCTAAGATTTGCTGCAGTTTCTCCAACGCAGCAGCGATACACCTCCTCGACTTTATCACTCAGTGACTTAAAACTGTTGTCCTGAGAGAAAAGTAAATAAAAATGTACTCATTGTTTACTTGCCTTTGTGTCTTGAAAACCTTCTATGGCTTTATTCATAACCACACCTGAAAATTTTCAAAACTCTTTTGGTTAATTTGCCTAAATGAGGACAAACATGTTTGCTGTGTCCCAATTCGAAGGTCGTGACCTATTCTAGGACTGAATGCATCACAGCAGTGCGACTTAAGGCTAGTAAGTCCATTCCAATTTGAAGGATGCTTAAAATGAAGCCTCAAAATGCGTTCTTATGTTCAGGATAGAACGAATGGATCCTTCACAGCCTAGGCTATCCCAAGATTCATTGTGCACCTGTTACGGCTGAATGTAACGGAAGACCAAGTGGTTTTTGTATTTATAAATCATTTCATTCTGTTCATTTGATGAACTAAAATTATTTTATTGAAATGTTGTCTCACTTGAGAAGTGAGCCATCCTGCAAAACAAGGTTTATAACACAAACAAAATGGAAGAGGGAGTTACTATGATCGTAAGTGGTCTAGGTTTTGCCAGTTAGCACGGTCCAGGTAATATAGGTGGTTGTTTCCATAACTACACTTTGGGGGACCAAGAGCATCTTTCTCAATGTACAGCCAATCAAAGTAGCTGTGTGTTCTTGTAAAACATAAAATAAAATGGGCAAAACGGAAAACATAGCATTTGCTAAATAATGAATACATATCAGTTCTACTTAGGGCCAAAGTTATGCATGGAAAATCTTAAAATAAAAAATGTTGGGTTTAAACCCCAGAAAGAAAATGACATTCAGTTCACTTTACTCCACAATTAAATTTCAATTCTGTTAATTTTAATTAAGAAAAGCAGCCGCTTTAATAAATGAACTATGATCATTTACCGTCCATACCAACATGAACACTGACAACCAGAACCACAAGATTTAGATTTACAATAAATCATTACAACAACTTAACCAGGTTAAACATGAAAAGGGTAATCCATCCTGGTTTCCCTCTGGAATTTACTTTGGGTAGCTTTTCCAGATACTTTCAAATTTTTGTTCACACCAGAAATTACACATACATCAAATGTAAAGCTGCTGGTGTTTAAAAAGCTAAACTGATGCTATGGTCTCCCTATGCAAGTCAGAGTAAACTAATACATAAAGTGCATGGCATAAAGTCAAAACAGCTAGAAATACTTTGATCAGTGATCAGTGACAGAATAACACAACAAAGACCAAGAAGATGTACTCATGTTACCTGCTCCTCTGGTTTGTTCTTTCCAAAGCCAAACAGTTTGCATTTCTCTTCTAGCTGTGCTGTTCTCTGGGTTTCGCGCTGAATTGTATCTGTCATGACATCAATCTGCTCTTTTAGCTGTTGTGACTCGGACTCTCTACATATAAATGAACAAACAAGCATGAGGATTATCTACCGCAAGTAAAACCTGCTTTTGTGCAATTTTAAGGAGGGTGCGCACATTTTTTTTTTAGTCAGCTCAGCGGTCTGCCTGAACTCCTCCAGAGACTCTTCAGCATCTCTGTTGTTCTGGATGAGAGAAAGGGTTTGCTCTTCAAGTTCAGCCATTACGTTCAGCAGCTCTTCAGGATCTGTGAAGAACAGCTCTGGGTCCTTCTACACGAGACATCAATTCACTTCACATTTATTTCTATAGCCCCTTTCATAATGTCACATTGTTGCATAGCAGTTTTAGAGTAAATACGCATTAGTAAAGACAGTGGAGGTGAAGGAAAAAAACTACAATTATTAAAAAGCAGAACACATATGGATTTAGTGTAGTAGGTTTAGACAAAGTTTTGACAAAGTACTAAATAAAATGTAATATTTGAATAAAAATATATCAATAACACAAGTGTATACAGTCTAAGATGTCTCTTACGTAGACATGTTTTACTGTCTGGACGTTGGTGAATACTTACCTCATTATCTGAGCTGTCAGTCTCAGGTGCAGGTCTAAATAAAACACAGAGCGTTATTAACTAGACTAAATGTTACAAAGCTGTGTATTCATTGTTATGTCTTACATTTTGTCGCTCTGATGGACGGACTTTTTTGGCTCACGAACCACTTGGTTTTCTCCAGCTATACGTGAAAGAGAAGAATCTGATGTCATACAATGTTTAAAAAAATCTATGTTTGTCATATGGCCTTGGTGTTTTAATAATAATTATTTTACATCTGCTGTCTGAAGTGGCCGAAGTCTTTTCGATTTGTTTCCCATCAGTCTTAGCTTTCATGTCATTAAGGTATCCGCTCTTGGATCTCTCTGGCTGTGACAGCATTAGTAGAAACTCTTCATATTTTCTATACTCCCTTAGGATGTCCTCATACTTAGAGATGTCACTACATAAAAGTAAAAGGAAAAAACATCAGCTGGAAAGATGGCGTGAAATAATTCTAGAAAGCAAATCATGTAATTAAATAAGTAAATGTGAAACCTCTTGATTGACACTATTTTGGAGGTGATCTTCTTGATTTCAGCTATTTTGTCCAGCTTCATTTTTGTCTCCTGTTCAGCCCTAAACAGTATTTAATGGTTATAAACATTATAATAACAGTATAATAATCAGATTGTCGAAGTTTAATCAAAGGTTTCAAAAGATAATCAAGGTTTTTTGGTGGATTTTTGCATAATACATTTTAATGGCTTCCATTGAGTTATTGTCATTTTCTTTCAGAAAGTCTTCAAACAAAATGGTGTTGTCTTCCAGGAACTTTTCAGCGCTTGTCAACTTCCTTTCTTCTTCTACAGCCATCTGCTCCAGGTATTGAATCTCTCCTCTCTTTACTGCCAGAGAGTACTAACAGAGACAGATAGTTTTTTAGGAGACATTTATATTTCAAACTTTATACACTATTTTCATAAGAGAGCTGAGGTCAGACTGGAGGATCTGACCCAATGTTACAATGTTATTGCTTCACTTTAGAAGACATTTAATAACTATAGATTAGTTTTTGATAGATGGACACACTTTTTGGAGCTTTGCAATTGGGACACTATCCAATGCCATTATAAGGCTGAAAAAGGAGCGTGGATATTATTTAAAATAACTTTGACTGTTTAATTGAAGTAAGAAAGTCATATACAGCTATGATGGCTTGGGGGTGAGTAAAATATGGACTAATTTTCAACTTGGGGTAAACTATTCCTTTAAAGTTGCTTTGCAGAGTTTTTGCTTCGCCTGCTGGTGACATTTAAAAATGCTGATGAGAAAGGGAAGATTCACTGCTCATAATAGAGCTTTTTAAGATGGAATTATCTACCCTATCATATTTTTTAAAGCACTAAGAAACAAATTAAGAAAAAGGTATACATATTTTTAAGTCTTTATTTTTTCATTTGTTTATTTTCTCTGTATTAGGGGTGTCCCCGACTAAGCATTTACATATTCGAATCAGAATTGTCGGATCTTGCCTATAGTCGACTTATAGTCAAATCATCTATGTGTGTGTGTGCATGGCTTGGGATGGGGACCAGACCAGGAAGTCAACAAATAGTTAGCTTTAATTTTCTTTCATAAGCAGAACACAGAAACAACTTTCTGATAAAGTGACCAAAACTGCCAATACAATTTCCATTATAACCATTAAATACATTACAACTTAAGTGATACCAACATCCTGTTTTTAGCAAGGTTCTATTACCTTTTTTAGCAGGATATACAATTTTTTGTAATATTTACATTTTATGTTTCTATGCTTTGCCAATGTAAAGACTAATTTAACCTAATAAAGCTTTTTAAATCTTGAGAAAGAGAGAGAGAGAGAGAGAGAGAGAGAGAGAGAGAGAGAGAGAGAGAGAGAGAGAGAGAGAGAGACCTCAGTCCTCAGTTGAATCATATCTTACCTCCATTAAGAACAGCTCACGTTTCTTCGTGATATATTCATTCATGCTTCGTTTATCAATATTAGGGTCTAAAATGTAAATAACATTAATAAAAAGAAATATTTACAGTAAATAATTATCCAAAAAAGCACTGTACTGTAGCCTGCTGTGGTTTTGCATGTTTAATTTTCACTCTTTAAGGTCTCCTCACCTTTGATCATAAAAATCCTTTGTGCAGATTTGTCTTGAAGCTTATGTTGAGTGTGTGGGACAGTTGTGTTACTTTCTTTTAGTTCCTCCATCAGTCTTTGTCTGGCCCTGCTTCGGCCTGTAAGTGTCACCTTCTCATGGACGGGTAAAGTCAACTTTCTCTGGTGTTCCTGCAATGAAAGAGGGCATAGGGTTATGACGCACATGATCACTTATTTATATACGTTTTAGATAAATGTATTTTTTTAAGATAAATAAAACAAACCTGCTTTTTCTGACTTTTATCTTTGTTCATCATCTGGAGAAGATTGTGTTGAGAGATTCTGAAGGGATTCACATCATCACTGTCGCTCTCTACACAAACCCACACAGACAGAAACACACACAGAGCGTCAGAACATCCACTGTTTTATAAAAGGCTACAAATAATATCATCCTTTAACACAAACCTACTGTAAATCCAACCTGTTTGTTAATATTTAAAATAAATTATTATAATCTTACTGTGTGCTGATGACTGAGGTGACAACATGCTGCTCCAAAAGTTACGAACAAAATATCTGTTTTTCCTAAATTAACTTAAATTTTGCACCAAGTCGTTGATATAGTCAGGTATAGATTACTGAATTCACTTCAAATTGCATATAAAACGAAACCTACATACGGATTATACGAGTAGAGAGACTTTCGCGTGTGGTTGCCTTGGCAACCTTTCCTGCTAATTTATCCATTTACAGTAGGTGGCAGAATACTGCAAAAGCTCTCCGGCGTGTTCGACTTCATGTGGCGCCGCAAGAACCGACCGGCGCATGACGTAAAGTTACCGCGAGAGCGATTCGCGAAATCATAGAAGTCTGATTTCGAAAGGCTCTCGCGGTACTTTGACGTCATTCTTGCGGCACCGCATAAAATCAAACAAGCCTCTCATTTTTAAGTGTTTTGCATCTTGCATGCCGTGGTTTCTGATACATTTCGCAGCACTGGCTATTTTTTATTTTGTCACTAATATAGTCCACTTGAAGAAGAGAGTAAATTCATCGTTGTGCATCGTGGAAATAAATGAGTGCACTTAAATATTGAAAGGCCTATTTCCGTCTAATGGTTTCTATTTCCAAACGCGTTCGGCATGACTCCTTTCGCTCGCTGTAGTAGGCAGAAGCCTTAACAAGCTCACCCGGAAATTGAACGTTTTTCTTCTAGTTCATCAGGAGCAATGCAACAAATGATCAACGTCAAAAATATAAAGAGTAATGCGTTAACTCCGCTGACATCAAAATGAGCCTAACATCAAACAGATACCGCAGTTTTGCGCTGTTTGCGGTGATTTTCACGGGAGTTGTGAGGCTGTCGTATGGAGGTAAACGCGCCGCTATAAAACACTGAATACACATACAAGATAATATAACACTTAATAATCATGTTTATTTATTTATTTTACACTCGCGTCGTGACCAATTTAAAATAATAATGTGCTATGCTGCTTGTGTCTTGTGTTGGCTTTCCAGATGTTGATGAAATCCCTGAATTCAAAGCTCCTGAAAAATCAGATCAGGTTCAACCACAGAGACAGTTTAAGACAGCTGAGATTGCAGATGCAGTGATGGGAACAGCACATTCTCCGGTGATTGAACATCTCATTCCTAAAGAGCTACAAGAGTCTCTGATGGGAGAACAATGTGTTGATGAAGACTGTAAAGCTTCATCAGATCTTGAAGAGACCAGCATATCACAAACACACGAGTCAATACTGTCAGCTGTGATTCACACTGACACCATGGAAACGAAGGACCAGAACTTAACTGAGACTTCAAAGCCTTTCAAGGTCAACTGTGATAAGAGGAACATTACTGGATTGGAGAACTTCACAGTCCAGGTTCTCAATGCCACTCAGGTACACATGTGATACCCAACATAATTTTATGACCATATTTTTGGTCATGGTTCAAAGTAAAGCAATAGTTATATATATATTTGGAAATGGTATTCATTGATTTTAAGCATTAAAAGCGAGACACCTACCACAGTCAGCTACAGTATGTATGTATTACATAGTTTAGCACTCATTTTAGCAAACAAATTTTTGAGGCCCAGAATGCCTCAAACAGCATCAAGTAGTCTATTTAGATGCGTAAAAAGATTATAGTAACCATTGTATTGCTGAAGTGTGTAGTAGAGTACTATATCATCTGATATGTTCACTGTACTAATACCTCTGCACTACAGGAATACTGTCCCTTTTAGGGACTGAAATACATTTTTGTCAAAACTCAGTCTAAAGTCCTATTTGGACTGTAAGTGTTTCTCGAGGGGACGTAGGGTAAAAATAATTTTGTTTAAAAGTATTTAATTCTACATATGTAGATCATATAATGAACCACATGAGTGACACATTTAACAGATTTCTTGAATTATAAACTCACTCATCCACAGCAAATTTATCTCCATCCAAATGCACAAGTTTGATCGCTGAGAAGGCATGCAAATCAAATTTTTACAGACGTCCTCATGAGAAATAAATACCGTCCAAATAAGCCATTTATTCCCATTTTGCTGGATTGAGATGGCAAAATTACATTGTTATCCTATAAAATGCTTGTGTTTTGGTTAAGCAGTCAGTATAAAAAAATGAATTTATATGACATATGGGAGATTTTAGGGAAGCACAGTGTGGGTTTTATCATGATGGGAAACTGGACATAAATTCCTTAAATTGACATGAAACAAATGTTTTTATTTTTTTACCGCACCAGAGGTTTTTATGGTTAATCATTAGATTTAATATGAGGGTAGTTAAGGCTTTGACTGTTAAATATTATTTATCCCACAGGATCTGATGGACCTTTTGAATACCAACAGTACAGAGTGTTCCTTGGTTCTCTTTTACACAACGTGGTGTCAGTTTTCTGCAAACCTTGCTCCTCATTTCAACGCATTGCCACGAGCCTTTCCCACAATGCACTTCATTGCACTTGACGCCTCTCAGCATAGCAGGTTATTAAACTATACTTTACTGTACTGTCAGCATGCTGAAATGTACTGTGTGATTCATTTAATTTTACAGGTTACGTTTGCATGACTTTCTGTCTGTTAACCCCTCGTTCAGACAGCCAGCGACATTATCGCTGTGCGTCGCCCGTCTCTTTCAATGAGGCATTTCTAAATCTGCTTGTCATAAACAAATGAGTACCATCCACGCCAGTAACTGACGAGAGAAGGATGACGTGAACTCCACTGCTTTGTTCTCATTGGTAGTCGCTCCCGAAATTTGCTCGACATTTGCATAAAGTTAAACTTTTCTTAACTTTCTCGCGTCGCTGGACACGCCCATAAGGTCGCCAACGGTCACTTTCGCTCGTGTCGCCGGAAGTCGCCGGTTTCCATTGAATTGAATGAGATCGCGTCGCTCTGCTACTGCTGGTCGCTTGCTGTCTGAATGGGGCGTAAGTGTTGCCATCTGTGTAGGTTGGTTTTTAATGTACATAATGTACCGTTAATATATCTTGCTCTTTTTACAGTCTATCAACACGGTTTGGAACAGTGGCTGTCCCCAATATACTTTTGTTCCAAGGTGCCAAACCGATGGCCAGATTCAACCAAACAGACAGGACATTAGAAACTCTTACATCTTTCATAACAAACCAGACAGGTGTGTTTGTCAATTTCTGATGTGTTGTATGTCTTTCCCTGAAACATACCCCAAATTTTGTGGATAGAAATATTTACTCATTTAAAATCACTTTAGTTGTTTTTAATTTGTATAATGACATGATACAGAAAAACTGGGGATTACATATTCGTTCCATATACAAAAACGAACTGTGTTAATTACCAAACATGTCCTTGGAAAATATCCTATCTTTTTCTGAGGGTGAAAAATCTGAATCTGTACCCATTATACCAGTAGTTCTCAATCCTGTTCTGCCCACTGCCCTGCACACTTTGTATCTCTCTCTCTCTCTCAGGCCGCCCGGTCAAGGTACGAGGAAGCTTGTTGACGCTTTGGCCACTCTGAAGTCTGTGTCACCATGAAATGCTAACGCGAAAAAAAAACAATACAATAAAATTATAAACTGCTGTCCTGCTGAGACGCTATAGGCTGGTCACATTGCTGTTCCGCAGGAGGTTCGGTCCCAGGAACAGTCTGGAGGTGACGCCTGTTCCGAGAGGCCACGTTCCCATTGTTCATCTCCACGAGGTAGGATCTCGGCTCCTTAGACTTACTGATGACCCTAGCAGGTGTTGTCCATCCCTTCTCTCCATCGAGCTTCACTCAAATAGGTTGACCAGGGTGAAGTTTAGGGAGCGTGCATGCCGAATGCCTGCGGTTGTAATAGAATCTGTATGAACCTTTTGCTGTTGCATCCTTCCTGTAGACTTGATCCGGGCTGAACGGATGTGGCAGCAACGACTTTTCCAGGACCGGAACAGTAGTGCGGATTTGTCTACCAGTCATGAGCCATGCTGGACTTTCTCCTGTGGTTGCAATTGGTGTTGCACGATAACACATAAGGGCTAAACAGGGGTCCGGCTGTTTGAGGATGTACTTAGCAGTCTGAACAGCCCTTTCTGCAGCTCTGTTCGACTGTGGATAATGTGGGCTGGAGGGAATGTGAGTGAAACCATACCTCTGTTTAAAAACCGGAAACTCTGCTGATGTGAACTGTGTCCCATTGTCACTGACCACTTCCAGCGGGATGCCCCATCTTACAAAAATGTGCTTGAGCTTGTCAATAACCTGCTTGCTGGTAATGGTGGTAAGATAAGCAATCTCAATGTCTCTAGAGAAGTAATCTACCACGACAAGAAAATTCTTACCCTCTAACTCAAACAGGTCAACAGCAATCCTTTGCCATGGGCCACTGGGCAGGGGAGTGGTTACCAGTGGTTCACGTCTTTGTGTAGGTTTGTGCTCTCTGCAAAAGTCACATGATTTAACTTTGTGTTTGATCTGTGCTCTGATGTTTGGCCACCAAACTGTCAACTTGGCTCGCTCTCGATACTTGGTGAGGCCCTGGTGACCTTCGTGCAGTTGGTCTATGACTCCAGGCCTGAGTACTGCTGGAACTACTATGCGGTCGAGGTATGTGACCAGACCGTCAGACTCTGATAAGTGACTTTTGGCTGCATAGTATCCACGCAGTGGTGAGCCCACCGCCATTTTGCGAGGCCACCCTTTTCTGACGAATGTGATCACTTTTTGAAGTTCAGTATCGCTTTGTGTGACTCTGCGAATTTCCTCGAGCTTGGATGACTTGATTGGTTTGCTGGCTATCATAGTATTCACATATGCCTTTACCTGCATTTCTGTTTCAGGTACATAGCTGTCCTTTAGTGGGTGTCTAGAGAGTGTATCTGCGATTACTAGCTGCTTACCGGGAACATGTTCAGCAGTGACGTTGAATCACATGAGGCGCATAAGCAGTCTCTGACATCGTAGCGGCGTTTTGTCCAGATAGTTTGAGTTGATCAATGGCACCAGTGGCTTGTGGTCAGTTTGTAAAGGGACCCGGCCCATACCTTGGATGTAGCGGGCAAAACGTTCACAAGCCCAGACAAATCCCAGGCACTCCTTCTCGATCTGTGAATACCTCTTCTCCACATCAGTGAGGGTGCGCGAGCAAAAGGCAACCGGCCGCAACTCATCATCGTGGTTTTGCAACAGGTCAGCACCAAGGCCATAACTGCTGGCATCAGCACTGACCACTGTTGGATTGTTGGCGCCTTAATAACAAAGGGCTGGTGCAGCCATGAGCATTGCTTTTGTCTTATTAAATGCTCGCTCCTGAGGCTCACCCCAAACCCACGCAGTCTCTTTCCTGAGCAAGTTAGTGAGTGGATGCAAAACTGTAGACAGGCCCAGCAGGAATTTTCCAACATAGTTGACTAATCCAAGCACCTGCCGCAGCTGCTCCACGTTTGGAAGGACTGGGCATCTGAGCGATAGCCTCCACCTTTCTCTCATCGGGCTTCACACCCTCCGCGCTAATGATGTGTCCAAAGAACTGCAGTTCCGTCTTTCCAAAGTGACACTTGGCCCTGCTTAGCTTTAGGCCGGACGCTTTAACTGTCCGCAACCCCATGTGGAGATGGCTTGCTCCTCTTTTGTAGATCCATAAACCAGGATATCATCCATCACAACGACAGTACCTTCTAGGCCTTTGAGCAAGTCGGTCATCAGCCGCTGGAAAATCTCAGGTGCCGAAGTAATGCCAAATGGCAGACGTTTGAAACAAAACCGGCCTATAGGGGTGATGAAGGTTGTCAATTTTTGGCAGCTGGGGTCCAATGGAATTTGCCAGAACCTGCTAGAGGCATCCAGAATGGAGAAAACCTTGGCTCCTGTCAGCTTAGGTGTTATCTCATCCAGTGTGGGCAAAATGTAACGTTTGAGTTTCACTCCCTTATTCAAGCGTTTCAAATCCACACACACTCTGACCTCGTCCTTGTTGCGTTTTGGAGCAGGCACCATTGGGGCACACCAGTCTGTCGGCTCTGTAACTTCCGCAATGATATCGAGGCTCAGCATAAGCTTTAGCTCTTGCTCAACCTTTGGAAGGAGCGGAAACAGAACTCTGTGTGGCGTGTTGACGCTATATGGGACTGCTTCCTTGGTCATCTCGATCTGCACAGGCTCACAATTCAGTAGTCCTATTTCCCAGAACACATTGCTTGTTAAGTCACTGGTGATAGCATTGACTCTTGCTACCAGCCCTATGCGCTTTGCCACTGCCTTGCCCAACAAGTTACTAATGGCGCTTTTCCATTGCATAGTACCCCACGGTTTAGTTTAGTTTGGGTCGGGTCAGCTCTCCTCACCCACTTTGGCGTGGTTAGCTTTTCCATCGAGTTTAGTATCACTTCGGAGTGGGAGGGATTATAGGCGTGTCGTTATATTTACGCTGCCTACTGCTGTGACATCATACACGTGAGAGCGTTGTTGTGCATTCCCATACATTCATTTATTTCTCAGTCTGCCACAAAATTAAAATTGGCCACCACAAATAGATGTTTACACATCGCGTTTATAACTACCTCTGTCTCACATGACAGTTTCTGTTCAAACACCCGACCCGTGGCGTCAGTCGACGGCGCTCCGCTGAGCCTCATTCAAGTTGCATTTAAGCATATATAATGCGGACGTGCACATCGCGAATGTGCCACCACAAACTGCAAGTCTGGAAAAAACTGTTATGGTGTCCCGGATTCTCAACCTGCGGATGTTTTTCATCGCTAAAAGGGTGTTTGGAAACTTATAGCAGAACACAGATAACAACATGTTTGCTTGAGACAGCGCAAGCTAGCAGTAAGCTAAAGCTAATATTTACATTATAGCGATGACGTGACAATTCTCTCAGACCAACCAGTGATCTACAGTGTTTTCGCGTCACGTTTGGTATCAGCTCGGGTCGCTTGGAACTCCAACCGAGGGGGTACGAAAAAAAGTATCGGGTACTACGTACTGCACCCAATGGAAAAGCTCCCAAAAGTAAGCTGACCCGACCCAAACTAAACTAAACCGTGGGGTACTATGCAATGGAAAAGCGCCATAACATACTGTCCTTTAATGACTGTAATCCAGTATTGGTATTTCTGACCTTTGTATGTAGTAGTGGCAAGGAACTTACCCACACACTGGACTTTCCCTTCTTGGCTATATACTGTTGGCCTGTACTTGTTTAATTTTGGTTTTTGATGTAGTTTGCTGAAAGTCTCTTCAGTCATAACGGTGGTATCAGCACCTGTGTCGATTTTGACTGCCATTCACTAGTAGCTCTACATCCCAGTCAGTATCTAGGTTTGACTCCCCAATTATGTTTGGCTTTGACTTTGTGGTTGCTCTCAGGAATAATTCTCCAATAAAAAATTAATCCTCATCTGAATCCATAAGAGCCTCTGCTCTGACTTGTTTTAGCATCTTGGATTTACACACAGCCTTGAAATGTCTGATTTTATTGCACTTTCTGCACCTTTTGTTACGGGCTGGACAGCTTTCCTTTTATCATGCATCCTGATGCTTTTCTTGACAGTTCGGTTTGTTCTCACCGTATTTCTGTCCTTGCAGTGATTTATCATAGCTCCTCCGTGTGCTATTGTTTCCGTCTCACCTCGTTCACTGCAGTTTCCACACGCTCAGCACTTTGTTGTTTCACTTGTTCACTTGCCGTGCAAGATGGATGGCTCTTTCCAAAGTCGGGTCCGCCTCTAGCTCGAGTTTTTGTGAAACCTCTTTGTCCATTATTCCGATGACAATCCGGTCCTTGATCTGCTTGTCCTTTCCTGCCCAAGCTCGTAGTCCTGCGCGAGCTCTAACAGGCCACGCACAAAAGCTTCCACTGTCTCACCAGCCCTTTGGCTGCGTTTATGAAAACAGGCGCAATCGTGGATTACGTTTTTTTTTTTTTCGGGACAAAGCGTTTGTCAAACTTCTGCATCACTAGATCAAACTCATACTCTGGATGTGGCATGGCCTCGGTTGCCGCAGGAAACACAAACGAGCCGTAAATAGGTTCGCCATCTCTCCCCATCGAGTACAAAAGTGAGTTCACCTGCACCTTGTTGCTCTCTTTGTCCAGTTTCGATGCGACTCTAAACCGGGAGAATCTCTGGCACCATGTGAGCCACACCGCTGGCTGCGAGAAATCGAACTGCTCGGGAGGTCCAAACTTTGCCATCATGCTCTTAATGTCGGCGTAAAGTCCTTAAATCTTACACCATGTCATGTTAAGAGGCAATACACGAGACGTAATCCTCATTAAAGATAGTTTATTTAACTACAGCACAGAGTAACGTAGCCATGCGCTTATACTCTCACAATAATAACAATGCCCCTCCCTCTAGTCGTTCGCATACCCACAACTATGGTAGCTTTGTAGGCACAAAAGGCAATCTCACAACAGGTTAAATCTGTGTTACTGTGAAACATGAATCACGGATCAACTACGATAGCTACCTATTCTTCCTGCGATGTGACTATATGGATTCGTACATCGTGATATTGATGCTTATACGATACACTGTGCATCGCACACTACTGGCAAGACACAGACACATTTGAGTATCTATCAGTAAAATGTTATAAATCATCAGCACACACTTCACAAACTCACCGGGGACACCAACTATGCCAGCTATATTATCCCATGCCTCGTTCTTTTTATAACTGGTCCCTATATGAAAATAAAGTCATATCATAAATGATAGGAAATCCAGGAACAGCGATTATCAAGTTCTCCTCTGTTTTCTCTGAACGAATGTTTTGGTAGGAACGCAAGTTTACATTGTATGTTTCTCCGGAATCAGCCAGCGAAGAGCATTTAGGCTATATTCCGATTGGATGCTGGCGTTTTGCCGCTGCTTGCAGCTGAAACGCGTCATAGCTCATTACCATAAAGTCGAGCTTCTTTCAACTTTCTGAATGACGCTCAGGTCGCTCTAGACGCTCAAAACGGGATTTGATGGATTTGACGCTCCTTGCAGCTGAGAGAAGCCAGCTTTCATTGTAAATGAATGACTTCCGGCAACTTTGGAAGCTCAAGTCTGCGGCGGTGTGAACGTACAGTTAGAGAAGAGAGACATTCAAAGCCCCTTTTCCAAATGGCACCCTAACTCCTCACTGTCTTTTTACATGTCTGCAGTCTCATAACACCACTTTGACTGTCAAAAATGTTTTTTTTTTTATCCAAAGCTCACACAAGTGCGGGCTCTGGAAAAGTGCACATCAAGGGTACATTTTAATTTGAAAAGGGGGCACCCACAAGCACCCTCTTGATACCTTAAATGACATATGGGACATCCTACTACGGCAGAGGTATTCAACCCTGCTACTGGGGACCCACTGTCCTGCGGAGTTTGACTCCAACCCCTATCAAACATACCTAAACCCCCATTCAAGTTCTTCACAATCACTCAGACAATTGTATTGTAGCAGAGTTGGAACTAAAGTTTGCAAGACAGTGGGTCCCCAGGGGCAAGGTTGAAGATCTTTGTCCTACAGCCTTGTGGACTTAATGAACATGGGTACACGACAGCCATTACAAGTCCACATAAAGTGTCTAATTTGGGTCCAAAATGTGCATAGCAGTGGGCCTCCAGGAACAGGATTGTGAACCACTTAATTACACAATATGGCAACTCTGTTGTATCCTACTGATCGAAATCTGCAAACTGTAGCAAATGCAACTTTGGCAAATAACAGGGCTTAAAGTCATGTAAAATAAACCAGATTAAGGTTTAACTAAAACATTAACCCAAAGTTTACTTAAAGTGTAAGTTCATAGTAATATTCACTCATTTGAAAGCACTGTACAGCTTAGACTCTAGGGGGCAGTTTTCCAGACAGGGATTAGACTAGTCCTAGAGTAAAATACATGTTAGAGCCATCCAAACTGAAAACAACCTGCAGTGACATATCTTAAAATACACTAGTGCCCTTTGTTTTGCCTCAAAATGCACACCAGTAATGTTTTAGTAAGGCATGTTTGTTAAAACTAGTTGTATTTTGTAATTAAACTAAGGCCTAGTCCTGGTTTAAGCTAATCCCTGTCTGGGAAACCACCCCTAGAGGTTTGTAGAATAAATTGATGTCTTAATGAATAAGCAAACCCACAAATTTAAGTTGCCTGATTTTTAAATGCATACAATGTATGTTAACCTTTTTGTCATTATTTGTTCACTTTTTTAACACTCTCTAGGATTTGAACCAAGTCCAGATCAAGCTGTACAGGGTGAAGACCATATAGGGCCGCTGCCTGCAGTTCCAGTGAAAAGCATTGACTGGCTCTTTGTATTTTCTGTTTTTTTTATATCTGGCTTTACACTATATGCCATTCTTTGCACAGACAGCATTCGGTGGCTTATACCAGGACAAGACCATGAGCACCAAGATTAGATTATGTTAATGCATTTTTATGTTAATGCATTTTCCAGAGTGTTGTGAGTGTCCAACTGCTGTGTTTTGTGGTTAAGTGTACATACTTTCATAATTAAAAAGTACAGACATTGTATTGCAATTAGCCAGTATTATTAATTACTTGTTTGCATTTAATTTTATTATGTTAAGGGTACTTTTAAGTCTGACAACAGATTTTATTTTGCCAAAACGGCCATATTTTTTGGAGGTTCAGTTTCATCGAAAGTCACTTCTTTGGAACTTATTTTCTAAAGTAGTGCTGTTAGAGTTATTTATTTGCTTTGGAAACTACTGCACCAGTGTGAATTATGTAGCTCAGGTTTTGCTTATAAGCAAACTTAAGAGAATACTACTGGCATACTACCATTCTACTCATACTATTTTTGCAGTATGTATACCGTGAACAGGATGCAGTTTATCTGTATGCAAGGTTGAATGTTTATTTTTTCTGCCTATCTTTGCATTCTTCCCCTTCATTCTGAGGGGGAGGAGTTGGGATAAAAGAAATTTGGGACAGAAAATAAAATAAATGAACATAGTGAATGAGAAGCTTCCAGTACATACAATTCAATAAACCACACTGCCAGTGTGCACAACCTCATCTTTCATTTCCAGTGTGACAAGGGAGGAGCAATATCAGCTTTGTTTCACATCTTTTTCTCACCAATTTTTAATCACACTACCAAAAGAAAAGACTTTTAGATTTTTATTTATTTATAGGATTTTACTGTAACCCGGGTGTTGCCAGTTGAAGTCCCAAAGCCGGTGTCATGAGCAATCCAGTCCCCCCGAGCAATTCTGCCCCCCTAGGACCCCGCGTAATTCCATTGGCTGAAAAAACTCCTCATGGGTAGCCTTTGTAGCGCCTTATTACAATTCCTTCAAAATTTCGTGATGATTTATATCGTTAGAATGTTGTTAAAATTACAATTGGTCTATTTTAAATTATCCGTTTAATATAGTAGTATATAACTGATGCTCTAGGTGGTGAGATCTACCAAATCTCGTTCTTAGATTTTTTTTAATTAGCTTAACGTGACGTACCAGCTTAGCATACAGCTATCGGGTAAAATAGCTTAACACAAACACCAGTTGCACTCACCGTAATAACGTAATGTCATTTTTTTAATCCTGAGGTTTAAAAAAATATGTTTCACGTTCAGATAACTTAGTAATCAATAACATAAAATTGAAATGTGTTTTTGTTGTGTAAGGCAATTAATTGGGTTTTAGGCGATTACGTGTGTCATTACGTGCTGCTCACGTGTTTGCAACATGAATATTAGTTCATTAATTATATTATTTTTGTAAGCTTTTATTTTAAAAATATTTTGTATGCTTCTATTTTGTAAAAAGTACCTAGCTTGCTACACCACTAACGCAGCTTCGATTAGCCATTAGCATCAAGATATCGCGATGACAAGTTTTTGACCAGGCATTACTGCTAGGTACCAATTGGGGTCCTAGGGGGGCAGAATTGCTCGGGGGGACTGGATTGCTCACGACACCGGCAGGATGCAATTGAGCAAGGCACCTGTTTCTCATTGCTCCCCGATAGGTGCTGCAGTGATATCTGCCCATTGCTGTGTGTCTGAGTGTGTGTCTGTGTTCATGACCTGCAGTGGGTGTGTTTACTACTGACTGGATTGGTTAAATGCAGAGGTCATTCCAAGTATAGGTTACCATACATTGGTCATTATGTTACTTCCGCCTTATAGTTTGAAATGAATGGAGTACTACTTGCATTATTAATGTAAGAAATAAATTTGAATACTCAATGTAGCTTCATTCTCAATACTAACTATATTTAAAAAACAAGCTTTGTTCTTTGCTTTTCTGTGTTCTTTTTTCTGTTATAGTTAAAGCTGCTTTGGAACAATTAACAATTGTGGAAAGTGCTATATTGAATTAAATTAAATAAAAAGCCCAAATTGTTGTTTGACAAGGAATTGATGATTTTGTTGCATCTTATATGAGAATTTCTGTCTAAAATTGACTTAATTGGTAATAGAGATCAATTCAAATATATAGCTAAAGGTATCCTTAAAAGAATCATTTTCAAACATAACACATAGAAATGCATTTGATAACATTTCTTATACTCTAATACAGTACAGAAAATGTTTAGGCTACAAACAAATCATTTATGAAATCCAGGCTAAATTTCCCTTATTTTTAAATCACAATGTTGCCAAGCCTATGTTAACAGTGCACAAATTGTGTTTACTGTACAGAATACAAACATGCCAGCATTTTATGATTTATTAGTATTTTAATTTAATTTTATTTTAGACACTACTTGCCATTGCAAATGAAGAATGACCCTAATCAACTAATCAACAACCTAATAGTAAAATCCTTATGCTGGGAAATTTTGGATGAAGTCCAATAGGAAGTGATCATCCCCATTCCCTTGGAAGCTCAAAACTTTTGGGGGCGGTTTCCCATACGGGGCTTAGTTGAAGTCAGGACTAGACCTTAGTTAAATTATGTCATTTTAAAAGCATAATTTATAAATAATATTACTGGTGTGCATCTTGAGACACAACACTTGCACTGATAAGATATGCCAGAGCAAGTTGTTTTCGAACAAGACAACACATTCCGGTCTTGGTATGACCAGCATGGGATGCTAGTAGTGCTGATGACCACCAGCACCAAACCAGCATGGGAATTATGCTGGTGGTCACCAGCAACCCAGTACCAAAACACAACATTTTCTGGTATGCTGTTCAGCGGGGTGGCCTTTAATGTTTTTATATATATATATATATATATATATATATATATATATATATATATATATATATATATATATATATATATATATATATATATTATTAGTTCATTGTTTTAGTTTAGACCTGGCCCTTCTGTTGTAACGTAAGCTGTATTGTTGTAGCCATGTTGTTTGTACATGGCAAATTCCTTAAATAATTTTCTAGTTTTAAAAAAAATCTATTTTGATCAGGCAGTCTCGGGGACATCTCTACATTGTTTACTCGCTGCTGGATTCGCAGAGGGCGGCGATGAGCTGGTTAATGTTTACTCTGAGTTCAGGCCGTCAGTGGCCGAGTGCTTTTACCAAACTGATTCGCTGTTATATGTCTTCAGAGAGCTGCACAGGTTCAATGGTAAGACGTATTAATTTATTTTAAAATGTTAAAAAGGAGTCCACGCTGACACGCTTACCTCGGCTGAGGACCCAACCGACCAATCAATCAGACACTTCCGCGTGAACGCGCTGTGGTCGAACTAGAACGACAGGCGATTATATTCGCGCACCTGCAGCATCGCAGATTACAAAGAGAGCGTTTGTTAGCGTATTAGTATTGTTAATATTAGTGTTTGTGTTTTATTTACATTTTATTTCAAATACATGTAATAGCACTTGCGAAGTGCAGCATAACTATGTTTATAAAGAAATGTAAGTTAGTTGTCTGTATTGAACCTGTCCTGAAAGAACTAACGATAAGGTGTTTTAAAAAAAACACACCAGTTCACAGTTTTTGACCTGTGGTGTTTTTAGGATTGAGTAAGCATTATTATAAAATAACAACAGTTACAATATTTATTCACTTTATTGAACATGTTTTTCTTTGTAGAGGTTTTTATTTGAAATTTAGTAAATTAGAAACAAACACGCACGATAATCGTCTTTGCATCATTCCAGTCATATAGCTTTGTACTTGTAGGTACTTTATATTTACAATATAGCTGGACCAATACACGATGATATTTTTTGCCGTTTTGTCAACATTTATAACCCTGCTGATCCACTAGATGGCGCAAAGAGACTTAAAGAGTGACCCATTTAAACTAACACGTTTGTACAAAATACATGATGACCTATGAGGTGACTTTTTGGAAAGCGAGAAGCTTTTAAAATTACATTGTGCATTGTTTTTATTTAGTTTTTTATGCATTGCTCGTACATTTTTACTCTGCTATTTTTATTTTGACTGTAATGAAAATAATTAAAGTTTAAGGAAAAATATGTTTTTCCTAAAAGTAAATGGGAAACATACATGCTTTTCCATTAAACAAAATCTTTTTAATAAACACATAAATATGTTAAGTAAATAAAGTCAGTATAAAGTTGGGTTTTTGGACTATAGATTTTAATGTTAAACAAAAAATGGCACAATGTGTAACATCTTCAAAGTTGTTACCTTTTTTTAACAAATTGGGTAAACAGTGAGTCCAATTATGTTTAAAAATATCATTAAAGAAACACATCATTATCATTTGTTATCTTGTGTAGAGCTAAAAACTGTACATTTTACTTCATTTAACTGTTAAATTAAATGTAATATTTTTAATCTTTTACAGGTTTCAACTCTATATATCAAGTTTTTTTTTTTAGAGGTTAGCAATTAACAGGTTTTTACCATGGCATTTAAAAAAAAACATTCCCCTGGTAAAATTAAGATTTTTTTTTACACTGGATGGTTGTCCCAATTAGAAATTATAGGCTTACATTTCTCAAAGTTGTAACATCCTTTTTTACAAAAATTGTAGCGCTGCTTGCCTGCATTAGTTAAAGCTCAAACCGTTTAACCATATTTGAAAGTCTACTTGAGGCACAAAGGCATTGAAATTTTGTCTAGTGCTTAGTAAACTCCTCAAACAACCGATATAATAACAAATAAATAAATAAATAATAGATTACAGTAGAAGTACTTTTCAAACATGATGCCATTTAGGAAGTAATCGGTGTGTGTTTGGTAGAGTTTTCGTCACATGGATGCCCTTGTGCAGTGCATGATGATTAAGTATGATGAATAGGCTTACAATAATTTATTAAATCGTGATCTTTACATTTACCCAGGCCACAGACTGGCTGTCGCCGGCTGAGAGAGAACAGTTTCTCATGGAGTTAAAAGCCACGGGCTGGGTGGAAGTAGATGATCGAGATGCTCTATACAAGGAGCTACACTTCAAGACCTTTAACCAGGTTTGTCGCCCAAAACAACTCTTCAAATTCAAAACAATTGTTATGCTTTAAAGTCGTCTTCTTGTGTCGTGTAATCATTTCTTTAGATGTCTCTAGTATGTGCAGACAATAATTGCTGCAGTCTCTCGTCTGTTCAAATAAAGCTGGATATCTCTTGAATCCAGTGCACTTTCTTCTTTCTTTTTACTGAATATTCTTCAAATTGGCATTGAGTTTTTCAGGGATGTTGTGGTTAAATGGCTTTTACAGAGAGATTCAGCAGCTCTGTTTCAACAGGAAAACCTAAATACCTATAGTCTATTAGTTGCAGGTGTAAGCCAGACCACATCTTTTTGGAAAATCTTTTTTAGAAGTATGTATTGTTGTTTTGCTTTGAGCAAAACAGCCCAAACATACAAAAATAGCTTTACTTTAGCTAAAGTTACTGTTCTTCTTTTATTCAGAAGTGGAGTGTCACACCGAGATTGGTTTTTGATTACAAAAGCACTACAGTACGTGCTTGTCTTTATGTGAGAAGCGCTAGGCCACACTTTGCCTGCCCCCCTTTTACTCTTTAAACCCCCATCCCCCCCAAACTCCTGACTCGTGTCAGTCTGTATTACTGTGATTGAGAGCAGAGCTGTGCTTGGCATCAATTGAAGTTTTGATCAAAATGATTTCTTTCACAAACAATCAAATTGGTTAAAATGTTTCATCTGCCTCAGAAAACCACTAACTATCCCATCAGTCTGTATGTTCCTCTTTTACACTGACTTTGTTTGCTTCTCTATGTAATACTGACCTCATAGTTTTCCATGTGCACATCTCACTCAGAGTTATTTTTTCTTCTGCATGTAGTTAATTTTCTGTTGGCCTTGCATCCTTTATGTCCTGGCTTCACTCTGGACTTTACATAGCAAATAAGGTCTCTAAAGCAACATTATTGTTTAATATCACGTACATTGGGAATTCAAATGTTATCGCAATCCTTTTGTTTGAGCAGCCCAGCCGGGTCTCGTATCACACCGGTGTTGTGTACCTTATTTTTGATGCTGCTGGTGTGCAGTAAATACACATTGTTTATTGAATCTCAGCAAGCAACCCATCTGTTGAAGTTTCTTTGTGACATGTCAGAGCATTTTAATATTTATGTTTCATTAATCTCATGAAATCACATTTGTTAGTGGGATCAACACTGTTATATTTGTTGGATTTTTATTTCTTGTCCACATGAAACACTTGAGTTGTTTGGCTCTGTTTCATTGATGTATGACTAAAGCAGAAACCAATTGAGGAAATCAAATTCCTGCTATTGCTATAGCAGTCACCGTGTTTCAGACCGAAGAGAACAATTTTAATGATCGGCACTCGCACAAAAATCAGCTACCGAGTTTAGAACCAAACGTTGCTTTGTGCTTATTGATAAATGTTTATTTCATAATATTTCATTTTTTAGGAATAGACAAAAATTAAGACACTTTATAATTTTTATTGTTAGATAGTCCTCTGAAGTTTTAATGGGGAAAGCCAGCTACTATTCATGCTACTGTAGGTTTGTTTTATGTTAGATAGGACAGTTTACAAAGTTCTCACAATATAAGTGCGTCTCTCATGCTCTGAAAAAGCAAGTCATGTGTTTGTAGAAAGTAATAATCATGTCCTGAACGTGAGAAACTACACTAACATTGTGTCACATGTAGTAATGTGGTCTCATAAAATAAACGTAACATTACATTCGCTAACATTACATGAAGTAACATTAGAGGTTGTGTTTGTTTATTTCTGAAGGTATGACACCACATTCATTTCATGCTTTAAAGGGAACTTTGTTGAAGCCGCCTCCATAATCCAATCTGTCTACGTTTAGGCGTAGCTGGAAGATCCTGTGTCCATAAGCCCTATATTCCACTACAAAAAACCGACCTGTACATATCAGGCACATGTGTTCGAAACTACGGCCATATTTACGGCCTCATCCAGTGTTTTATGACAATCATGCCGTAATAGCACAAAATGCCCCTAAAGTGGTGTGTAGGGAAACATGCGCGCTGGTCCTGTGGCGGTGGTTCTGATTGTTTGAGATGAGGGCCTGTAACATGTCAAGTCTAATTACCTGAACTTTTGACAGAGTAAAAGTGGCTGTGGGCTGAGGCGTTGGCTACGCACAATACAAAGTAAACAAAAGACCCAGAGAACGATGGTCCTTGACCTCTTTTGAGTGGGAGTCAGAGACAGTGCTCCGGGTCCGCTCTATTGTTTCCGCTTCTTGTCCTTAAGTGTTGAGAACGAGATTTTAAGTTTTTTTGAACATTTCAACAAGTGATAGGGTACTTTTCTTATCAAATTTTAAAAACCGCACATTCAGAACTAGAAGAATTCTTTTTGAAGAGATCAAAGATTATTAAAACCTTGTTGTTATGTGTTTTTTACCTGTCAGAAAACTGTGATAGACATAAAAAGCAAACATTTTGAAACAAATTATGCTTTGCTATTTAATAATGATCAATAATCTTAATGAAAGTTGAGCAAACGCAGGCTACATGCTTAAATTGGTGGTGGAATCGAGTTTCAGGATTCTGTCAATCACTTTAATTGGATAACAGGACGGTTTTCTTGATAGATAATTCGATAAAATAGCCGATTGTGTTACATCACGTGTTAGTGAATAAATTCCCCAAATTGCTTACAATATCCTCGGCTCTGTAATTTCCTCTTTTTTTTTTAAGTACCTCGGTTTCATTACGAGAGAATTTGGCCAAGCCCATGGATCTCTCTGCAAAGATTGAAACTTGTGTACAATGCTGCTTCAGTTGACTTAATTAGCTAAGGAAGTATTTAAAGGCTTAATTGAGATTGCAATGGGAAATTGCTCTAAAATGGCCAGTGCGTTTTTTTTCTTGTTCACGGCAGCTTCGGCTTGCGCAGGGTCTTGCCTTCCTTTGGAGTCGTGTTGAATAACAGCGGATTGCTTTTGATTGAAACATACAAATAAGAATAGAAATATGATGTTTGGGTTCACTTGTGAAACTTAAGTTTAGTTTTAGGGTTTTTTTTGCACAATAATGGTCGTTGACCATACTGACGTGCAGATCTATTAAAAAGAACACTAGACAATACAATAGTAATAAGATAGATAGACAATTACATAGAACATAACATGCAAAGGATGTCTCACAAATGTAAGGCCTTCTCTAACAAGTAGATTTTAAGTTTTGCTTTAAACTGAGACACTGTTGTGATTTCCCTTATAGATAACGGTGGCCTATTCCATAATTTGGGTCCGCATTGGCAAAGGCCCGGTCTCCCTTTCTTTTTAATCGTAACCTGGGAACCTTCAACAGATTCTGTCTTGATGACCTTAAACATTTAGCAGATATATTAACAGTCACAAGTTCAGATATATTAGAAGAAACTTAAAGACTCTTCTGTAGTTACATCGTGTACTAAGACAAACGAAAAATGTAAAGTTGCGATTTGCCATATCTGCCTAGAAAATTGCAACTTTTGTCGGTCTTAAGTTTTAAATAAGAAAAATATCACAACTCTTTATTTTATTTTTGAGCGTAATGCTAATGGTCTAATCAGATTCAATGGATTGTGCTTAGCTATGCTAAAAGTGGTACCACCAGACCCGGAGATCAGCTGAATGGATTCCAAAACGGTAAAAATCAAATGTTTAACTCTAGGGGAGCTGGAAAATGAGCATATTTTCATAAAAAGTAGAGTGTCCCTTTAAGCTGTCTGTTGTCTTTTCTCAGGCGTTTGGCTTCATGTCTCGAGTGGCTCTACAAGCAGAGAAGATGAACCATCATCCAGAGTGGTTCAATGTTTATAACAAGGTAATTATAACTTTGTAATGTTTATACATGTTTATCGTGAATATGGTGTTGTTTTGCAAGAGGTCTTTGAGTACTGCATTCATACAACAAATAATAACTACATTAGGTATTGTATAGCTCTAAAGAAAAAGTGGAGAGCCTTGTAAAATAAAGATTTGGAAAAAGATTACATTTTTATTTTACTTTGTAAAATAAGTTGCACAGGGCTGTACAGTATGCCTTATACACTGCAAGGAATTGCACACAACTCTATTTATTAAAGTGGCTTCACTAAAAGCTCTTCTCAATGTGTTGATTCTCATTAATATTTGTTACACTATAGAAATGAAAAGAGATCTGTTAGTATTGGCTACATTAATTACTGTTTTTCAGGTGCAGGTCACTTTAACGACACATGACTGTGGAGGACTGTCAAAGAAGGACATTCGACTTGCCAAATTTATTGATAAGGTGGCACTGTCCTTGTAGCCATTTTTACAATTGTCTTTATTGGGACACAACATTTTCAAAAGGATTAATAACATTTAAAGGTTACAACTGATGTTAACTATCATTTTTTTTATTATGAAATAAATTATTTTTGCACTTGAAATGAAAAGTTGATTTTTTTATATTTTCATTTGGATTTCCTCAGTTTAACCATGTTGTGACATCCTTGCTTTGGATATGGTCAGCCATTTCAAGAGCAGACAAACCAGATAATCAATTAGAAACTGGGAATTATCCAAGCAATACGAAGTCTGTCAGCCCCCAATTATGAGTTACATAAGCCCTCAACTGTTAAGGAAATATGGTAAGAAGCAGCATTCGTGTAATTAAACAGAAACATGATTGGTTGGGAAAATACAGTACGGTACATGTGGACAGTTCAACAGATGTCTTTATAGAACTTTATCAGATCCTTCATAAACTGTAAGAGCATGTATGTCATTTATAGTCACTGAAACAAAGCCATTATGCTCACAATAATTTGAAACAGTCAGTGGATCTGTTAAGGAAAGGAATGAATTATGAATGGAGTTTTTTGCAAAGAGAGGCCTTTTTGATTTCACCATCTACAACTCTTAACATTTCCTGGAAGGAACGTATCTTGTAAACATTTTGGTTTTCTTTTAATTATAATTTTTAGTTTTTTAAAGAAAACTAGTGTTTTTGTGAATATTGTTCATACCTTGTAGTTATTTAAAATACACTTGCAGTCTGTTTGAAACCATGCCACACTATGCAGCCATTTTGCTAAAGGTGTGCTGTGGCTATTTTTAAATCCCCATGTGTCAACATCATAAACTGCTTACAATGAAAACTGTGTTTGTATTATTGTAATTTGTGTACACATATTTATGATTACCGTAAGAATACACATACTGAAAGCTGAAGGTTTCCAGAAGTTTACTGTTTTCAAAACGTTAAAAAAAAACTCTTTCAAAAATATGCCTACATAAGCCAGGTCGTAGAGTGGTTGAAGCCCAACATGAGATTACATATTGTAGCCTATTGTGTTAAATGTTTACTATAAGACAGCATTGTAAAGCTGATTAACAATGCAAAATGTGAAAAGCGCTATAGAATTATATTACTATTTTCCTTTTTATGAGAGCTATACATATGGTCATTAGCTGGATCAACAGGATCTACTTTTCAGCTCCACTGCATGATGATGGGGCCAAGATCAACCTGGTAGACCTTGATTAAGTAAAGCTGACGGACCTCCTTAAACTGATAACAACTTTGCTACTTTTTTTCAAGAAACCCATTGATTTGGCAATACACAAGCCAAAATAGAACATCAAAAGTAACTGATACTTTATAGGCTAAACTAGGGCACAAATGGGACAGCCATCTTGGTAATACTCCTGTGCATCTAGTTTTTATGTAAACAATATACCAAATAAATATGCCTCCTTTTAGCTTAAATGGGGAAAGCTATTAATCATTTTAATGGTGTAAATATGATCTAATTGCTGTCAATTCAGTCGTTGTTCTGTTTTACTGTCCATCAGTCACTATTTATGGATAGTGATTTCAACATTTTATAAGGACAATAAAGTAGCATAAAATTAGTTTGATGGTATGCTATAATTTAAGTCTATGAGGCTGTAAGAGCTTATATGAGGAACAGACCCAAATACATTGTCCTTTCTGATGATATTTCCTCTGATTTGCTGATTATTTGATGCTTCGTGCTGAAATGTTAGCTTTAACCAATTTGATAAGAAAGCTGGTGACTTTTTTTAATCGTACTGAATGACTGGATACCTGATCTCCTGTATGGACTTATGTTGCACCTTCATGATTACTGACTATACATGTGTGGAGGTGATTTTACTCTGTTATGACTACAAATTAATCTAAAACAATTCTGTAAGGCCTGCAATCTGAATTTGCCTTGGCATATTATTAAACTGAAAAACAACAAAACATCAAAAAGGCACAGTTATGCCTCAACAAGTTTAATGAATTTACTCTTTACAGAAAGCCAGCAAACCTTGGAGAATGTGGTAAAACAGAGGTAACAATGGAAAACCGCTATATTTTATTATTTGTTTTTATGAAATCTGTCTGAATGAAATTTGTAAGGACTCTAGGGATTGTTTGTTAATAAAAAGTCATGCTTGCAAACACTCACAGCTGTCTAGTGTTGATGTTTATCCGTAATATTTAAATGTCTGTTAATCGAGATTAAAGGGTCAAAGCAACTATGTCCTATGGATGTACATTTTTCTTATTTTTATCATAGCTTGGCTACCGAGTAATCAAGCAGTCAAGCAGAGTTTTAAATAATAATAATAAAATACGTTTATGAACAGTCGTTAGCTACTGAGTAAAAATCAAGCAGAGTTTTAATAATAGTAAAATACGCTTATGAACAGCCGTTAGAAATGTCTTTATTTCAGGCCTGAAACAATTATTTATTTCTTGTTTTTAATATTTTTCTGTATGTATTTCTATTTTTTCATCTCCATTCTCCATTGTTTGTTTAATTGATGTCAAAGTATGTAAGCAGTGTTGATGATATTCATCATTATAAGATTTTGCTTTGTACACCTCACAAAGTGTACATTTCTGTTACAGCTTTAACTTTCAATCGAATAATAGTTCTGAAACGGATACTCAAATTTAGAGATGGAGAAGCGTTAAAAGATGCTCTTAAATACAGATTACAGATTAGTATTAGTATATTGAAAAAATATTGAGAGGACTCGTGTCCGACTAATGTGTCCTTCACAGACATCCACTGAAAACACAGCAGAAGCAAGATAACACCTTAAAAAAAGTGAATAACTCATTCTTAGCAGTGCTATCGCAAAACAACTTGGTTAATCATTCCCTTCAGACAGGATAACAGCCAGTTTTGTGAGTCTATAAAAGTAAGTTGCTTCAGGGTTAGTAGATAAGCAAGTATTTAGAAATGTGACTTTATGTTTGGCGATTTCCTCTTTATTGTCTGACTGGAAATGTTGTTTAAATATATAAAAATAAAATACTATTGCTCTTTGCAGTTTCAGATATATTTTGCGAGCGGTGGTAGATGTAATGATTTTACTGCATTAATGGCTTGTACTGGAATGTTTAAAATAAAATGTTTTAACGCTATTAAATGTTACTTCAACGCAGTGTTGTATTATCGCGTTTTAGATCGTATAAATGGTTTCTTTGGTGCGATATGAGGATTTCGAAAAATGTATAAATCACACGAATTGTATATCAACCATTGCAGGATGTAAGAATTCTGATAGCAATTATAATATTATGACTGCCACTGTCTTTATACGAAGAGTCATATTATCTTCCTTTTCCACCCCTTTGTTTTTCTTCCAGCAGAATTACTACACAATTACACTGTAATATCTCACATTGCTAAGTACAATGATAGTTGTATTTTATCCTCCTATAAGACCACATACGTGGACATCACATTTTTTTGTTGTTTGCATCATGATACTTAATTCTGTGTAAATGGAACCTGTTGTACACAAACATGGGCAATTACACTGCCTCACTGTTCAAAGCAAAATATTATGTATTTTTTTCTTCCAAAATAGATGGTAGAAATCTGAAACAAAAACAAAGCTCAAGTCTTAGAATGTTGAAACATAAACATACATAAAACATGAGTTTTATTTCGAGAGAATGTAATTAAATATACACATATGCATTTTAAAGTAAATCGAAGTCCATATTGAATTTTTGTTTATTGTCACAAATTTGTAGCAGCTCTACACCGAAATTATGAATTTTGAAATTATGCAAGGTGGTAAAAACACAAAAAAGACTACAATTAGAAAAATAAGAACAGGTAATGAAAGGAAAACGGTTATAAAATATATGTTAGTGTTGTTCAGTCAAAAATGCTGCACGCAATATAGCACTGTTATTGTTGTTGTTTTATTGTTTATACATTTCATCGCTTGTAAATACTGTAAAGGCAATGAATGAACAAATAAACTCTGTCGCATCCGCTCTTAAGCAAATAATGAAAAACAAAATCCAATATGACCCACCACACTTCAAATTTAAAAACAGGCCTAACCGAGACCTTATGGCTTGGGATCATTAAAAAATCTGTTTTGCCATAAGGGAAAAGTTAGTTATCAAATGTACAATCTTAAATGTAAAGTGTCAAAGTATGAATTTCTTAAGAAAATAAAGAAGATTGATTTTGGATTAGTAATTAAACGTTGATATCGCACACATTGTCTTCTTATCATGATCGATTAGAATAGTACACACATTCGCTTGACTGCATATCAATGATTGATTATCTGACAAGATATTGTTCATCGGCAATTTACGCACAATAAATTAGACCTGGATGTAATTTATACTGGGCTGAAAACAAGCATCAACTATAACTTAGAGTTACAATAATCATGTTACAAAATGATTTCAGAAGCTTTTCCTGTATAAAGACGCGATAAATAAATATCTATTCTAAATAACTTGAAAACAAAATTGATCATACACACAGCTTTTGTTGTGCTGATAATTGAATGTATGTTTTTTCCACGAATAATTAATTCATTAGACTATATTTCCGTAACCACTCGTCAAAATAACTCGATCTAACTTACATTACACCACACATCGGCCAGAAAGAAAAACAATTGTGGTTAAATGCTATTTGCTTTTTTTTAAAACCTACTAGAAAATTTCTCGACGTAAGAAAAACGTTTTGTTTAAACAAATGCAAATTAAGAATACCACTGCATTAAAATTTTTACGTTTTTAGCAATAGTGGTAGCGATTAAACGCCTTTTGTAAATTCGGTTTTTGCAGTGAATGTAGTTTTAATGTAATGTTCTATTGAAATATACCTGATAGCAGTCCTGTCATTGCTTTGTCATTGTGATGTCCAGACAGTTTGTTTGACTTTGGTAATGGGTTAATTAACGTGTCCTTGAGGAGGCATGTAAATACTGCGTGAATTCATTCTGGTTTAACTAAAGCCAAATAAAAATGACCATTAACACGGGTCGACCTTTTAGGAAATAAAAGGCATTATTATCAGTTAAAAAGGTATCAGAAGTATTAGGCAAACAATCAGGAACGACAGGATCCCAACACAAACAGTCAGACAATGTTTGAAAAGCACGAAAAGGAATTCCTGTATTGATTCTCACGTTTGTCCCCCATTTTCTAAACTCTGATGTGGGTCTATCTGGCTACTTTGGAAACGATTAAGGCTAAAAAAGTGTTTTTTGAGGTAAACACTGATACATTGATACATTAAATGGACAATGGCACCTGGAATTTCATACATTAAGTTGGTTCCATTCTAATTTATCGTAATCACAATCGAAGAGAAAGAGAAAATAGTTTAGCACACTCGGTTATAAGAATATTAAAGCTAAACGCGTTAAATCTACATAAACTCGGAAAATAAAACGAAAAAATCATTATATAAAATATTTTGCTGTGTACCCCAGCAAAAAAAGTATGTCAATTTTGTTTCATATAATTAATATGTTATTTACACGATGACCTGCCTAATTCTTCTGATAAATAGTTTCAGAAATTATTTATTTTGAGATTTATTTAAACATTATTATAAACATATAAAACACAGTTTTCAATCAACAGGAGTACAATATAAAGCTATAGCTTTGTTATTTAGTCTACACATTCATATGATTTTAAACCAAAACATTTTTTCACTCGGAATAAGCATGCGGTAAGTTTATTGAAGCAACCAAACAACTACGAGAAGATGGACCACACAACCTCTGCATGAGACATGCAAGTGCACAATACTCACAGACACAATTTAAGTAGTAGGCTATCTAGGCCTACAATAAACACGACGTCCTAGTAACAGGTTTGTGTTTGTTCCCATAAAAAGCACCCAGTCATTTTCAAATGGTGCAAATGTTCCATTGTTCCACGTTTATATAACCTATGCTATATTTACATTGTGTAACTTTAACATGTCTTCATAATGTCAAATCCCCAAATCTGGACAATTAAATTGTTGTGCAAGTTTAGGTAAACACAGACAATCCGCATAATCCCTTTGGAAATGCCGATTGCATCAAATCCAGTATGGTTGTCCATTGTTCATGTATCCATTTATTGGTATGTAATTCGCAGGTTGGTAATTCGTCAACTATTGTATTGGCATGCGTTAAGACCAGAGCCAGGACTCTGCAAACCGCTATATCCAAAAGATGGATGCTGCTTGGATTTCAGTCTTAACGTCGCAAGGCTGGAATTGCAAGTGTCCCTGTACACACTGTAAGGTGAGCCAGGAGGCCCATACGGACATGTGGACGAACTCATGGCCGAATTTATTGAGGAGGTCCCGATGCCGTTTAGATTGCCGATGTTATTTAGACCTGTTGCTGACATGCCGGGCACGGCAGAATGTCCCATCCCGGATGCCATAGTCATGGATGAGATTGAGCTTGGAGCTGAGAACATGGACTGGGATGTGAGGGGACTCATAGAGTTAAAAAAAGTAAAGTTCTTAGTGGCCAGTGGGCCTGTCGCGAGTCCTTTGTTGGTCCAGTTGTTGTAGGTGTATGCAGGATAGACATCATCGTAAGGTTGCATTAAACCGCTGAACTGGGGTAGATAGCTGTTCTTACACAAATCCATTTGCTGGTTGCGCTCTCTCTTTCTCCATTTCGCCCTTCGGTTTTTAAACCAGACCTGTGTAAAACACAGCAAATTTTGCATTTATTAGCCAAGTATAAAATAATCTTAAGACATGCTAGAACCTCGCTTTACTGCTAGGGCGCAGACATTTATCATTTATTGTATAAAACACTTTGACGCAGCGCATTAGTAATCTATTTAGCTCAAGCCTATAACTTCATTAGACCTTTATCGCGTGCATAACATTTATTTTCTTTTTGTTTGAGTTGTAGAATTGTAGATGTAATTAAATTGAGTATGTTATAATGTATTAATTAGACATTGGCGGTAAAACATTCAAAGGGCTACCTCGAATTTCGAAAATCTGCGATGTTTTTTTTTCCATATCAAAAACCAAAAGGCATGTCAAACATACAATTTTAACTACAGAAGAATGTAAAGGAGGCTCAAGTAAATGTCTCATATATACATTGCAATATATATTTAACCAATTTCAAAACCTCCGTCTTTTCTAAACATATTAATTCCCGATCTGTTTATTAACAAAATTTGGAGCAAAATCTGTTTTTAGAATTTAAATGCAATGAAATGTACACTTCCTAATATAGCCTACATTACGAATTTCTGAGAAAAAGTCTACATCAAGATATTCTAATAGTTTCAGCAATTTCATTAAGCTTCGTAACTGAATAAGAACATATCAAATTAATAAAAAGATGAACGTAACCGAGAAAAATACACCGACAAATTGAATTGAAATATATAAACAATGCGCCAAATGCCTTTGAAACATTTCCTCTATTTATGAGTGATTTATTTTCAATGCATTATCATCCCCTCCACTGAAATGAATTAGATAGTTTAGAATTGTGTCTTAAATAGTTTCAACATAAAAAGAACATATGCAAATGCTCAAAAAAAATGCGCATTGCCTGGTTCATTACTTCTAAGATGTTTTAGATGGTTCATCTATTCTCTTACCCGGACTCGGGCCTCTGTGAGGTTAGTCCACACCGCGATCTCCTCTCTGGTGCTCATGTCTGGATACCGGTTCCTCTGGAAAGTAGCTTCCAACTCCTGCAGTTGCTGGCTGGTGAAGTGAGTCCTCTGCCGTCTTTGTTTCTTTTTCTTTGATTCGTCCGCGTTTCCATCGTCACTCCTTTGCTCGACAGATCTCTCCTTTTCTGGGGAGACCGAATCTTAATTTATATCTACGCAGTGCTGAGGCACATATATTTTTCCAGCAGCATTTTGAAGCAGTTGCAGGCGGACAGAGGTGCTTGGGTGCTGTGGACGGCCAAGCCAATACAATCCGAAAATATGCTCAAAGAAACTCTTTTTCACAAACGAGATCTGAGACAAGATTAAATAAAATATTTTACAGCACAATTTTTGTTCTAACAAATATACAGGAGCCTATTTTTATATTTTGTATTATATATATATTTGAATAGGTCCATCTGTTGGTGAGTCTTTTAAGGAAATATTTCTACATATATCTCTATAATTACATTGCTTTTGTTCGTAAACAGACATATTTACATATCAATAAATTACATTTCAATAAATATTCGATTTAGAATGCAGATCGTGTATCATTTAAACCCGGCCTGTACCCTAAACACTAAGGTTATGGTGTGACATTAGGTAGGAAGAAATCGTCTAAGCTGTTCATAGGGGTATTTCTATGTAATAAAACAAACATACAAAATCCACAACTTATGTAAATGTATGTTTTAAGTAGGAAAAATATTGCATAAACTCATATGTATACACATCCTTTACCTGCTGTTTCATTATCAGAAGACTCGCTGCTGGTGTTTTCCACAGTCTCTCGTGTGCTGGTGCTTCTCGGCAGATGAAACGATGAGGCCATTTCCAAAGTCATTCCACCTTTAAAACAATCATGCGTATTACAAAACTTCTTGCAGCGGTGTATACGAGCCACAATACAATAAGAAATCCACAATCATGCTCTAGTAAAAAATACGCGGACAGCGAAAGTTTGAATGCGGGTTTTTCCTTAAAAATACTAAAGGTGTATGTTTAGAAGTAAGTGTTCTGTGAACGCGAATGGAAGCGCCCACAACCGCTCACAGCATAAGGATCCACCCATCATCCCCTCCCAGCTTCCACTGTCAGTCCCACCCACAAAGTAAAATCAGTTGAATACATAGACTTCTGTCAACATTGTTCTACTTTGTGTCGCAAGAACATGGCAAGAAAAATGTTTTTTTTTTTTTTTTTTTGCTTATATAGAAATGCACTTAGGCTATAGTGTATGTAGTCTGCTTTAAACAAACAAACCAAAGGGAAAAGTGTCTATTACTTAATAAGGCCTAGGCTACATTACTGAAATTAGACTTAATTCAAGCTACCAAACACAATTTTCCCAAACATTTTGCAGTCATGTACCAAAATAAATATAAGGAATACTGTTAATTCTCTCTAACTTCTCTCATAGATTAAAACAGTATCTTATCTTTAAATAAACACATACGGGACCCTTTTGAAAAATATCAGATGTATGACAACTCCAGACTGCAACAGTTTGCATCACTAATGCTCTTACCTGGGCACTATGCAAAAGCACCCGTCTGTAAAAGTTTTATATTTAAAGTCGTTTTTATTGAGGTTATTCGGGTCCGTTCAGTATTTGAAGCACTAACCACACAAACCAACCAACCCTTACACTATCAAGTTTAATACATTTACATATAACATCTATAAAGACCATATTATTCAACGCACATCACACATGATGACTAGTTCATTCCATCTCAAGGAGATAACAGCAGAAGTGCTACAAACAAACAATATAAATGTAGAATGACTTACAGGGTCAGTTTTCAAAAAGGCTGCTTGTTTTCTTCTGTAAAAATCGTCTCCATGCAGTTAAAATATGTCGCTTCTCGAATATGTTCAAGAATATGTGTGTTGAGATGCAGCACAGACGCCAGTATCAGGTTGATGGGTTGACGTCACTCCCACTCGCTGTTCTGGGTGACGTCACAGTCTCACGTTCAAAAAGTCTAGTAGAAGAAGAGCTTCTGAAAACACGTTCAAGTGGACGGTAAGATGAACAATCTGGATATGATAGGCCTACATAAATGTAATTTTTTTAACCAGTCTCAGCCTTGTGTGTGGTTACCCTATGAGGTTATTTATATTTACATGTTTTTATACATAGACACGCATTCATACTTTACTTGTTTACCGACTATTTGTTAAATTGTAGTTTTACTCTAATGTCGTGGTGTCTTTGCAAGTCTGTTTTTGCAAAAGCAAATAAAGATCGCAGTATGCTGCATCAAAATTCTGTTACATGGTAATAAAAACTCTAAAACGTTATAGAGTAAATGTCAGCAAAGGCAGTCCTATGGTAATTATGAGAATATGCATTCAAATGAACCAATGATACGATGATTATTTTTGCTATGCCATTTAATGCTATAATTATATAGATCAAGAACGACTGTTTGCTTAACCGTTTTATAGGCTAAAGAAGGACTAAATAAATAGCCTAATCCACTGTCGATTAAATATAAAAATCGCAAAGTGCGTTAAAGAAATGTAATTTTCAATAAATTACTACAAACTAATCGCTAACGCATAAACAGAGTACCATTTTTGGTCTAAGTTCATTTCTTCTATATTTCTTAAGACATATTTTATATTAAACCACCTGCATGATGCATAACCGGTAACACTAATAAAAAGGTTATATTTGTTACCATTAGTAAATGCATTAGCTAACACGAATTAATAATAAACAAAATTTCTACAGCATTTATTAATCTTAAGTCATGGTAATTTCAGCATTTACTAATACATTTTTTAAATTAAAAGATATTTCTGTTAACATTAGTTAAGGCACCATGAACTAACATGAATGCCATTATTCATGAATAAAAATTAATTAATAACATTAACAAAGATTAATAAATGATGAAAAACTATACGGTTAGTTAATGTTTGCTAATGCATTTGTCAAATACAACCTTATTGTAAATTGTTACCGTTAGCATAAACTACTGATGCAACTATGTTATTACTAAGGTGCAGAAGGTGCAGTAAATCTCGCTCTCTTCAGTTTCTTCTGTTTTAAAATAATAATAAAATACCCCTATAAACCAAGAAAAGACCACTTAATAAATTGATAAAATATAAATAAAGAATAAAACTGAACAAGGTATAAAAAGGGAAACACCATGACAACCATCATATTTCATATTCAATCTGCAATGTCACATTACATACTTTCAGATTTCTCATGTTTTTAATGACTTAGCTACCACTGAGAACTCTAAGCCATGCAACCAATAAATTGCTGTAAGGACTTCCCACATCCCCATTAAAAAGGCAG